>NC_138759.1:46211542-46640791 GCF_965113315.1 Podarcis vaucheri | reverse complement strand
AGTTTTTAGAGGAGGAAAACAAGAAAAGAAATATTCTAAACGAAATAGTGGATATATGATTTTTGTGGTTCATGCTGTGGCCACAGACATGTGATCTGACAGTGAGTTTGGAGTAGCCCAATGCAAAAATCCTGAGGATCCATGTGGATCCATGCTTTGTAACCACAGAGGAGGAAAGGAAAGGGAACCATGGATCCTCTGCTCACGACTGCAGCAGATCCCCCCCTGCCACCTGCAGGCATTCGCTCCATAACACGCACAGATATTCCCCCTTACTTTATGGGAGGAAAAAAGTGAGTGTTATGGTGCAAAAAATACGGTATGTTAT
Organism: Podarcis vaucheri; assembly: GCF_965113315.1. Taxonomy (NCBI): domain Eukaryota; kingdom Metazoa; phylum Chordata; class Lepidosauria; order Squamata; family Lacertidae; genus Podarcis; species Podarcis vaucheri. The sequence continues at coordinate 46,640,463 of NC_138759.1, read as the reverse complement.
TCTTGTCATGTTGTAAGCTGCCTTGAGCATAGTTTCAACTGTGGAAAGACGGCATACAAATAAAATGATGATAATGATGATGATTTGAGTAATTCAACCTTGTAACTCTCTGCCTCTCACAGAGCAGGAAGTGTGTTGGTGTCTTTGAAGGGCACACCTCAAAAGTGAACTGCATCCTGGTGACTCAGACAACAGGGAAGAATGCAGTGCTCTATTCGGGCTCCAGTGACCACAATATAAATTGTTACAACATCAAGGTAAGTGTTCACCCAAGCCAATTATATCTAAAGAGGGGGTTACAGATGTGATGACAACTTAAAAGAAGACTGAAATGTGCATGTTTTAGTGAACCAGATTATATAGAATTCCACATGAAAAGGGAATCTTTGTGCAATTAAGTCCACATTTTAGGTTTTTACTTCATCCACTGGTCCCCAGAGAGCCCTTTGGAGTGAGGGCCTGTAGCCTTGTGTCATACGAGCCAAAGGCTTGTTTCCTTGCTTCCAAACTGGAAGAGCCTCTCATAACTAAAATGATTTATAAACAAAGCTAGTTTCTCAGTTTCTTCTTTAGGTTCACTTATTGAAAGATGATGGTGAAAATATCAGTTGTATACTAACAGTTGTTTTCCTCCTACCAGACTAGGGAACTTGTGGATCAAATTAAATTGGACGATCGTATACTCTGTCTGCACAGTAGATGGAGAATTCTTTATGCCGGACTTGCTAATGGCAGCGTGGCCACTTTCAATATAAAGGTTGGTACGAGAGGGGTATATTCCATTAGAACCTGTGCCGGTGTTGAGTTATTTGCACTCATAAATAGCTGCTCGCACTGCTGTCCAGTCACATGAGCAGTGCTAGATTTGCGGACTTTGCAAAGATTTCAGGGGTTCCTTAAGCTGAATCTTGCAGTCAAAGAAGGAGCTGATAGTATCTTCTGTGATTCTCCACTTCATACTCTAATTGAAATATACTACACGGAAATGGAAGATATTTCAGAATGCGTGTAATCTGTACCTGCTCTCGGGTGCAATTAGCTTTGGTGGTTTTCTCTCAGCACAAATGCACACGGACGTCAGGACAAACATTTACCATGTTCTTTTGTATATGCAAAACTAGAAATTTTATTTTATGGTAATATTTTGGTAATAGTCATATTTGCATCATTTGGATACAGTGCTATTATTATTATTATTATTATTATTATTATTATTTACATTTATATCTCCAAGGAGCTCATAGTTCTCCCTATTCTCCATTTTATCTTCACGACGACCCTGTGAAGTAGGTTAGCCTGAGAAACTGGCTGTCTCAAGGTCATCCAGTGAACTTCATAGCTGAGTACGGATTTGAACCCTTGCCTCCCAGGTCATAGTCCAACACTCTAACCACTACACCACACTGGTTCACAATGCTGGACCATGATCTAGCACAGGTATAGTCATCATGATGCTCTCCAGAGGTTCCTGGACTACAGCTACCATCATCCCTGACCATGGGCCATGCTAGCTGGCGCTAATGGGAGCTGGAGTCCCAACATCCTTTGGAGAGCATCAAGTCCGCTATCCCTGGTCTAGTGCTACGTGAATGAGCCTAGCCTCCCAGGCTCATGTGAACATCCTCCTCCTGTGGACTTTTGGAGAACTGCCAAAAGCTTTTGCCTTTCCATATGCTTACTTTCAGTTTGTCATTTAATCTGAACTGGGTCTTGCGCATATGCACTAACTATGGCTAATTTCATATTGGTGTTAAACTATTATCCCTGGTTTACATAACATGGGGGGGAAATGGCTAAGGGAATGCAAAAACTTCTGAACTCCTTCTCCTTGGCTAGGGGTGGGTGGAGGTGTCACAAGCCCAGGAAGTGGCTAAGTTCGTTCATTTAGCACTAAACCATGGCATTGTTTGGCTTCTAAGAAAACCAGTCCTTAAGATCTGGCCTGTGTGTAAATTTCACTGGCTTCATATATTTTCCTTTCACCGTATTTCTGAAACTGATTTCTGAAAGTCATTTTACAGAGAAGCATTTTATTCTGAAACATTTAAAAATAATTATATAAGCAGCCTTAGCAACATAATTATGAAACCGTGCTCGTGGTAAGCTGAATAGGACAACTAGGGTTTTGAGTGCAACTTGTTGCAACTTGACTTCTGTGGCTGCAAAAGTAAAGCAGAAACCAAGCGTACATGCAAAACAAGCCGTGGAAAGAGTCCATAGATTCTCTGACAGTGCAGTCCTGTCCCTAGAATTCAGTCCCATTAAGTTTCGTGGGACATACTCGAAGGTCAGTGGGTAGGACTGACAGCTAAGAAAATTATGTTTCTTAGCTAAATCCATCCCATAAAAGCAATACAGAGAATTCAAAGCAATTAAGGCATCAGAGACTTCAGGGCAAAACCAGTATCCTTAATCTTTTTTTTTTTTTAAGGAAATTTGAGGAGGTGTGGCATTTCCAGTGTGTTCTCTGGATAGTTCTGTCTTAGTATGTAGTTGGATTAGTAAGGAAACATTGACTGTGTTCCTACTTTGTGTGTGTGTGTGGTGTGTGCTTTCTTTTCCAGAATAACAAACCGCTTGATAACTTTGAGTGCCATGCTCCTAGGGCAATCAGTTGTCTTGCCACAGCTCAGGAAGGAGCACGGAGGTTGCTGATTGTGGGATCCTACGATTGTACAATCAGTGTGCGAGATGCCCGGAATGGTTTGTTGCTTCGAACCCTTGAAGGTCATAGCAAAACGGTGCTCTGTATGAAGGCAAGTAACTTGAAAGGAACGCTCTGTGTGGGCAGACTTCTCTTGCAAGTTCTCTGCTTCTTGACAGCAGTTCAAAGCTTGTAAAAGAACTTCCCTCCTTTCCAGATGTTTATAGTTAGGAATATAGCATGTGATTTACCACTGAGATATGGGCCTCTCGTGATTGCCATCACTCATTCAGCATTTCCAGAGAGCTCTTGCTTTGCTCAACCTGCTCCATCTCAGTTGGGATCTCTCGGGAATCTTTCTTCATGTCTCTACATCTCTCTCTCTCTTTCTCTCTCTCTCTCTCTCTCTCTCTCTCTCTCTCTCTGTGTCTCTCCATTGTCCTTGGGTGATTTCATCAAATTCCACTGTTTTTGGTACCACTGGTAAGGTGCTGAAACCCAGTTCTTCCCTCTATATTCCATAATCCACAACAGACTATCCAGTATTTCTGCATAGATGCAAGTTTGCCATCTCCCAATACCCCTCACCTTTCCTTCTAAGCCTTCCTCACCTTGTATAAGCTCAGTGTCCATTGACAACATCACCATCCACCCTTTTGCTCAGGCACAAAGCCTTGGGATAGGCTTACTTCGTTTGGCCATCATATTCAGTCTGTTGCCGTGCTGTGTAGCTGTCCGGTACAACATTGCAAAAATACAGTCCTTCCTCTTTGCCTGCTATGTGAAAACGCCAGTTTCCTTCAGCCTTGACTTGCACCATTTACCTTGCTGGCCTGCTGTTGTTTGATTGTGCTGTATAAAGTGGTGATGATAATGACCATCTCGTGAGTGTCAGAGTGAATATTATGCTCTCCTTTTTTGTGGCAGCCTTTGAAAGTTGTTGATAATTGCTTTTAGTTATAAATAATGATGCAACAAAGAGTAATATTTAGAATATACTGGACCCCATTACGTTTGTTTAAAAAAGAGCTATCTAAGGTATCTTAACTGTTGGAGTTGCAATAGGGATAATGCTTCTCTAAAACATGTTTTTTCATTGTCCTATAATGAAAGATTTTTGTCACACGTTAACTGAAATTATCAACAGAACTACAGAACAACATTACATTTACAGAGCAAAATATCCTTTTGAATTATATACCCAGCACAACAAAAGGGCAAGTAGACTCTTACAAGTAGACTCTTTGTGCCCTTACCGCAGCAAAAAGACTGATACTGATGAACTGGACAAATAAAAATGTGGCTCCCTTCTACAATTGGATTGAAGACTCCTACAAACTTGTGACATATGAACAACTTGCATATAAACGCAGACTTGCCATGAACAAATTCAGTGATATTTGGAATCCATTCTTACAAATACTGTAATAGGTTAAGATCTGGTGAAGTACAATAACAACTTTGTAAAGTAAAAAGCAAAACATAACAAAAAAATACCACAAGGTTAAATAATATAGATAGATAGATAGATAGATAGATAGATAGATAGATAGATAGATAACCCTGATAAGGAGCTGAAACGGAAATGCAGTAATTTGTCAAAAGGCTCCCCACTGAATCCTTGGCTGATTTGGGATTCAACTCACCCCAACTGGTCCTCTGTCAGCCTTTCTAATGCATTTTTCAATGTGGCATATTGAATTGGATTGTCACAGTAGCCCTTAATTGTGAAAGAGAGTGTGGGTGAAAGAAAGCTATTATCTGTTGATGAAATGTTGTGGATAATCTGTCTGTCTGGTTGTCTCTTCAAAGGTTGTGAATGATCTGGTCTTCAGTGGTTCCAGTGACCAGTCTGTCCATGCCCACAATATACATGTAAGTTGCTTATATGGTTAAAATTCAGCAAATACCACTCCACTTGAATCTTGGAGCAGGAAGCATTTCAGACTTCCTCGCTTTTGATGAAAGCATTTACTTTGCAGATACGAAAATGTTGTAACGCTACTTTAATGAAACCAAATTCTTAACCACTTCTGCAGATTTCCTAAAGGCATATGTAGCTGTCTTACAGTGCAATCCTAACCATGTCTACTTAAAAGTAAATTCCCGTTGAGACTTATTTCCAGAGGATTGCAGCCTAAGGGTATCTTCTCATCCTAAATTTTGTACTGGAGTACAAGACACATGCAATGTATGTCAGTTGAAAAGGGTGTACAAATAGCCATGGTTCCCCCAGAGGGTTTAAGACATTGTTCTAAAGGGAAGCAGAGTTTATTACAACCAGCAGTGTGTGTGCTGTGTATTTTGTGCAAAGTTATATGAGAACCCACCTTAGTAGGATAGTAAAATAAAGGCTTGATAATCATATCTTGTCCTCTGCTAGGGAGATACTATAACTCCTGATATTGTTTGGCAAACCCCTTCTGTATTTTAATGAGTTGTTGCAGGGTTTGTTTTTTTAAAGTTTTTTGGTGAGTTTTAATTGTTGGTTTATTTTGTTGTTTGCCTTCTTTTGTGCATCACCCTGGGCTCTGTTGAGGAAGGCGTGTTTTGTAAAAATAAAAAAATAAAGCTGCAATTGTAAGCTTACTTACCTGGGAGTAAGCCTGTAGAATTAATTAGGAGTTACTTCTGAAAAGACATGATTTGTATTGCGATTGAAATAATGTAATAAGTCTACATGCTGACCACTTGCATATCCACTTATTTAGTATGGATTATCTTGTTGCAGACTGGAGAGCTGGTGCGGATTTACAAAGGACACAACCATGCAGTGACAGTTGTGAACATCCTGGGTAAAGTGATGTTAACAGCTTGCCTGGACAAATGTGTTCGTGTTTATGAGCTACAGGTAAAAAAAGAAGATATTTATTCTAATTTCTATTGTTTGTGGTGACATACCACTGCTGGCAGCAGGTGGGGAGTGGTGTCCTTTGCTTTTGCTGAAACCTCTTCCTCTCCTAGTGGAATCCAGCACAACAGGACTTTCCCCCCTCTCCTGCCCCACTGCCCTCTCCAGATCTGCTCCAGAGGGTCAGGAGAACTTCGAGAACAGCACACGGGAGGAGGAGAGGGGAGATAATTCTGTTGGGTAGGCAGAAATACTGGCCCTGACGGGACACTCTCCTTAGCGCTATGTGGAATACAACCCATACAGTTTTCGGCTTGGTGAGATTTAATTTGGAACGTCCCTTGTAGTTCCAAGCTGGGCTTTTTAGAAGTCCTGCAAAAGTTGTGCAGTTGCTGCGTGGCCTGTTCCTGCCCACTGCATCCAACCCACTGCAAGTGAGATTGCAGCACAATCCTTTGCTAGATGCATCTTTATTCTTAGGTTTGTGTTACATGTTTGTCATGCCCTCAAAAGGTTTGTGAGGTTTCCCAGGTGCCTTCCATTGTTTAATTTTTTTTCTCGAGGGAATCTAATTCATTCACCCTCATGTTGCCAGAAAGCAGCAGCATTTTATAGAAAGAGTGAGGTACAGTCATGGGGCATGGGACACCCCGATGTTGGCTTTTTGCAGTATGGTAGCGCTGCAGAGAGCTTGCTGGGGAGACCATGCATTAAAAAGGGACTCAAAAATAACTTAAACAAGGTTTTAATAACAAAAACAAAAACTCCATTTACACTAAATACATCAACAAACCAGACCCAACCACCAACCCATCCCCCAGGGTAATGGGAGAGCTAGGTGCTGCTCCTTATATACTACACCCAGATGCTGACACGCCTTAATCAAATACAACTCAGCAGCACCTGTTACGTTTCACAGCTGTAAAGCTGGGTCTCGTTATCTTGCTCTGGCCCTTGCTCTGGCCCCTTAAAGACATACACATCGAGTGGAACAATGATGAACCTTTACATTTAAAGAAACCATTCAACACCCAGGAGCTAGAAGCTTATCATAATGTTCATGCATCTTCTCCTTATAAGCTGTTTTGTTTTTTTTAATGAATGCTGAACTCTCAGCTTATTCAAATACAACATTTTTCTTTCTCTTTTCTTGTCCCAAGTCCCACGATCGTTTGCAAGTCTACGGAGGACACTCGGATATGATTATGTGCATGACCATTCACAAGAGCATGGTAACGAATACCTCAATTTCCATAAAATCAGTGATTCTCTAGCTGCGGTTGCGGTTATCCAGGAGTGACTCCTGCTTCTCATTTGCTTTGTGGGTGGTACTTTGTAAACTAACTACATACTTGGTTCGTTCTGGTGGGAGGAGCACTTCATTCTCCACAGGCCTGGTGCTGCTATGAAACGATAGGGCCTTTAAGCACCCACCCCCACCAAAAACCCTCAAATGTCAGAAGACTTCCCAAGCAGTGCCTCATGAGACACTTCCACCTTGAAAGAAAGAAAGCGTACATCTGTAGCTGTCTATGGGAGCATATGAAGCTGTCCTGCTTTATTCCAGGGCAGATTATTTGACTATGTTAAGAGCGGTGGACTCGTAATCTGGGGAACTGGGTTCGGGTCTCTGCTCCTCCACATGCAGCTGCTGGGTGACCTTGGGCCAGTCACACTTCTCTGAAGTCTCTCAGCCCCACTCACCTCACAGAGTGTTTGTTGTGGGGGAGGAAGGGAAAGGAGATTGTTAGCCGCTTTGAGACTCCTTAAAGGGAGTGAAAGGCGGGATATCAAATCCAAAGTCTTGTTTGACTTGCAGCAGCACTCTCTGGATTTTTGAGCAGAGGAAGACAGACAAAGAGTTGCAGGCAAAAGCTGCAGTTCCGTTCTAGCCTTTTTCTTCTTCCTGCATCTCTTTCTCTGTCTGCCTCCCCTCTGACTTTGTCTCAGCCCACCCCACCCCTTCCCCATTGGTTGTCACACCTGAGGAAACTGGGTTGCTGCTGCAGCACCCCAGAGAAGAAGGAAAGCAGTCTTGCTACACAGAAATCTACAAGCTGGAGCTGAGCACATACAATTGAATTTGCACAAGTTAAATGCACATGTAATGTGACTATACTGTAAAACAGCTGTTACTTTTTCATAACTATTAAAACTGAAAGCGATTTAATATTGGCCCTTTTTTATCATGTGTACAGATTCTTTGAAAGAATAACAAATCCAAAAAATAACACACACACACCCCGCTCCGGTTTGTAAACTCCTGCAGATCAAATCAGGAATGTTCAGCTCAGGATGACGTTATAAATTTATCAGCATTGATTGATACATTTAGCATGCTGGTTTTCCTTGTATGCTTTAATTTTGTTACCATTTAAATCAATTTCTCTTTTTCAGATCTACACTGGCTGCTACGATGGTACTATCCAAGCTGTGCGGCTCAACTTGATGCAGAATTATCGTTGTTGGGTAAAGGATTTTCTTGTTTCCTTTAGACCATTTAGAATGGCTTCCATCGTGAGCCTTATCCAGGCAAAGGGTTAGATGGGGCAGGGGCACACATGGAAACCCCTCCCTTGGGTTTTCCAGATGCTCTTGAGAGATTAGCACAAAAGTCTGTGCTAACAGAGTTTTTAAGTGTGTTCAACTGAGCCACATAGAAACTTCTGTGCTAGATGGAACTCTGCCTTATCAGGTTAAGAGGGAGAGTTTACAGGCGCATTCAGTTGAATGCACATCTCTCTACAGACATCTTCACTAGGTGTGCGAAGATCTCAAGAGCAGCTGACATGTCTGGGGACATGGGGGGGGGCTTGCATGGGACCCCCTCTTCCATCTCTTGTTAGCATTAACCACGCCAAACATATTTGTTGTTTCCAAAATCCATATGTAGGTCCAATCAATGTTACAGGATCATGAACAAGCTTTCGAGCTTTCCAGAATTCTTCATCAGGCTTCCTCAACCTTGGCCATCCAGATGTCTTGAGACTACAATTCCCAGCTTTCCTGACCACTGGTCCTGCTAGCTAGGGATCATGGGAGTTGTAGGCCAAAAACATCTGGAGGGCCAAGGTTGAGGAAGCCTGGGCTAGATGGTAAACAAAGCAGGGTTTGAGGTGGGAAGTTGCTGTTAGTGAGGCTAAGGGTCATGTGACAAGATTGCAGACGTTCAGAGGACAAATCGCACAAAAGGAAAAGGTAGCGTAACATAGCCTCATATGAATGTCTGTTACTGCCTCCGACATTCCAGACTCTGGCTACATCACCAGCCAGTTTTTTATTCCCACTTCATATACCATCAAGCCCAATGAATAATTATAGAGAGCTTAAAAGTTGCCACACTTATTTAGTGACATTTTGGTTGACCTAATAAAAATCTTTGGAGCTTTTATGCCATTGTCATTCCATCTCTCTAATGTCTGCCTTAAAACCTCTCTCGCCAGTGGCACGGGTGTTCACTGATATTTGGAGTTGTGGACCACCTGAAACAGCATTTGTTAAATGACCATACAAATCCAAATTTTCAAACGCTGAAATGTCGCTGGAAGAATTGTGATGCCTTCTTCACTTCTCGGAAATGTTCCAAGCAGGTACGTAGCAGAAGAAGCTGGATTAAACCATCAGTTTGAGAGGGAACAATTGAGGTGCAGTGGATACCTGCTGTTTGGTTATGATAGAGGAACAAATAGCATATTAATGTTTTAGCAAAAATACTTTGGGCGTGCTGGTTGGGGCTGATGGAAGTTGTAGGGACACCTTGTTGATGGCCCCTGATATATGGAGAAAGGACTGGGCCTACACGAAAAGCAAGGTTGGGCCTGATTTAGATACAAATAGCACAGTTTTAAATATAGATGGAACAGGAAGATGAGGTCCTGATTTACACTAAGCCTCCCCACTTCTACTGTGTACAGTGCTGCCTTAAAACAAAAGTGAACAAAAAAAGTGCTTAAATCTTAACATGGGTGTAGAAGTATTGTTTGTACAGGTTGGTAGAAATCTGGTGAAATCTATCTCTCTTTCTCTAGGATGCTGTGGGACATATTGAAAAACATGCCGAAGAAGATAGCAAGGTTGACTCATGAAGGTGTTTTGTTTTTTTTTTTGCCTCCCACATTGGGAAGTACCTTTTATATACTGGAAGTATTCCATGCCTTGTCCACCTCTTGCCCTCTCCTTTTTCCACCTTCAGTTTATATTTGGACTGCAAAAAGGACGTGGGCCATTTTCTTTTCTTTCTTTCTTTGCTACAGAGGCAGCATTTTGCTTGCAACTCTATAGAGAAGGGATTGATGAACAGACTCAGACCAAACAAATTGTTTTAATTTGTTAGCAGAAACAAACAAAAAATTCCTGTTATCCTATCAAAGAAGTACATTGTGCACATCTAAGCCTTTATTAGTACTCACGTTGGTGCCTAAAAAACACTGTTGAGCCATCTATTTTTATGTTGTACGCAGGATTGCCCAGGCATTTTACACTTCTGGCTTTAAACAATTTAAATAAAGAAACAACAACTCAGACTAGAAATACCAACAAAGCATTCAGCTCTCTATTTCCTTTCATTATAAGATCTTTTGATGAAAGATATTAATGGGGAATATTAGAAGAAATGGATTCCTTTTTTATTTTTGGTTGATCTTCAGTGGGTTATCTTAAATTGCAAATGTCACATCTGTGCAGTGAGTTGCCACAGTCCTTGTACCTCTCTGTATCTGTTACAAAGAGGTTTGTGATGAGGTGCAAAATACTGCATTGCTTAAACAGCAAAATAGCTGTTTTCTAAACACATTGGGTGATAGTTAATGTTACTCTAATTCTGAATAGACCTGCTGAAATCAATGAAGTAACTTCAGTCCATTGATTTCATTGGGTGTACTCTTATAACTTAGGGGGTATTACCGATTTAATGGAACTTTTTTGTTATTTTTATATTGATAAGCACGTTGATGCAAAAAGACGAGTGCAGATAATGATTTCAGCTTTTAAACATTCGTTATCTGTATGTTTGCATCCAGTGCTTTCTTACCACATTAATGGGACTATGCCCCTGATTCTTAAGAGCTTGTTTTGTAAATGGATGACCTTGTGGTGTTTTTAAATTGCTGAGTTTTTGGAGTGCCCACTTCTTTCTGTTCAGCATCCTGTATTTTCAATGGAGCTTTTGGATGGCCATCGTCTCCTACTATAATCTGGTTTTGTTTCTGATGACTACATGATTGAACGTTACCATGCAACAGAAAATGCTGTGGGGTGTAAAATGCAAAATTGTGAAGTCCAAGGAGCCCAAGCAGAAGCTGAGAGTATTTTGTGTGTGTGTGTGTGTTTTTGCCACCGTCTGGTGCATAATGACGGAAGTAGCAACCTGAGAAACTAATGCAAATTTAAAACAGTAGTCACAATGCAAAGAAATGAAAGGTGTGCATGTGCGTTGGCAAGAAATGTGCATACGCGCAGTGGTGTTTGGGGGTTTTTTGAGGTAGCAGTTCCTAGTTTGGTTCATAAAGTTTGGTCTCAGCCAGTGTTTTTGTTCTCATTGGCTTCAGTCTTTTTCTGGATCGTTTCAGAGGAAAACTGGAATTCTCAATAACAATCTAGAGCTGTCTGGCTGTGTAGGTCTTGACTTGTTTGTTTTCTTAATTCAGATTATGCCTACATATTAAAAGAGCAATGTGTGTTTGAAATCAGCATTTAAAAAGTGAAAGTTAATGCTCCCATAGGGAAAGTGTTCTCAGCAGCTTGGTGTAAGACAGGCACCCCCAACCTTCAGCCCTCCAGATGTCTTGGACTATAATTCCCATCATCCCTGACCACTGTTCCTGCTAGCTAGGGATCATGGGAGTTGTAGGCCAAAACATCTGGAGGGCCGCAGGTTGGGGATGCCTGGTATAAGATATAGAACAGGCCTACAGCTGGAGATTGCATTTCAGCTTGCCAGCTTGCCAAGGAACTTGGAGATATTAAGGACTTTTGGAACACACTCCAGTATTCTTACTGCATTTTAAGCCTTAGCTTTTTGATGAGTGAAACAGACCATCAAAGGAATATCACCCCCCACCCCAATACCTACAAATCTGGCTTCCATGATCTTAAGAAATTGTGCTAGCAGAGAAGTGAAACAAGTTCTCCCTTTGAAATCACCATCTCTGTCTCAAGATACAGTGTTCTCCTTCTGCCTTTCACACATGTCCAAACTGTCTTCAAACCAGCTTGCTGCTAGGGTTCTGTTGTTGAAGAGGGGGAAACTTTCCAATGAATAGTGGTAACCACCTGCAATCTGTTTGCGGGAGATTTCTGAGGTGTGTTGTTTTCTCTTGCCATCTTTGAGAGCTTTTCTCACAATGAGACCATCAGAAATAAATAATAAAGTGAGCAGATTGTTAGTGCATTCAGTCCATAGATGGGAACACATAAGAGTGTGTGTGTGTGTGTTTTAAAAAAGGATTGTTTTTATATCTTCCTTAGTTGAATGTGATTGGAATGAAATTGCAGAGCCAGGGAGAGTGTAAGAAAATTATGTGGAGTGCAGTGTTTGTCTTGAGGATTAGTCAGTGAATGGATTTTAATTTTGCATCGTCCTCAAAGGTTCTTCTCTTTACTGGAAGAGGATGGTAACTTTTTTGGCAAAAATGTATTCGTGTGTGTGTGTGTGTGTGTGTGTGTGTGTGTGTTTTACTAAATTGTTGCAAGTGATGCACAACTTGCACTATTTACTTACGTTCTTGGTTGTTTTAGTAGATAAGAGGTATGTGTGTGTTTTTAAGGTGAATGTGAAGACAGTTTTTCCTTTAATCTGTTTTGGGATGCTTAGATCAGCCTTCTCCAACATAGTGGCCTCCAGATGTGTTGAACTGCAACATCAGCCCCAGCCAGATGGCCAATGATCAGGGATGATTGTAGTCTAGAACAAGTGGAAAAGCACCATGTTAGGGAATACTGCCTTAGATAATTTTCAAATTGGTTTAGCAATAAGGTTGAGTCATGTCTTAACAAAAGTTGGTTCCATATGTTTGTCTTTATTTGAGAAGAACTGTTCTAAACCATGTCACATGTTCATAATTTATTATAAAACGATAGAAGGTCCCGTTGCTTCAGTTCACTGCAGTAATTTCTCCCTAGAACTGCAGAATTTCTTCATTCAGATTGTATTTTTTTTTCTTTTTAGTTCAGGAATATTTTAGTTTTTTGGTTTGAGGTTCTGTTCTCTTGAGGTTCTTCCTTCAGATTCTGCCAAAAGCATGGAGACAGAAAGGATAGTAGTAATTTGTTAATTGTAGGAATGGTGAAATGGGTACATCAGGATGATGTATTCCGTCAGGTTTTTGGTTCTGGGTTTCTGGCACCATTCCACATGTAAGTTGAAATTATCTTGAAAATTTTGAAAGAGAAACATTGTGCTTTTTTTGTGGGGGGCGGGGAACTAGTCTTGGAAAGGAAATAGATAGAAATGAAGTGGCTAGAGGGGGAGTTGTGGAGTGTTCTTGAATTGTGTGGAAAGTGTGTTAATGTATGTGTTACTGTTTGAGTAAGCTGTTGTGTTGCTGCATCTGAAGTGAATTTGGACTGCATTGCCAGTGCCGTTTTCCAATGCAGTAGATTTTTTTTTTAATGCCATTTATCTTGTTGATTGGATGCAAGTGTGTGTTTGGTGTGTGCTGCAGCTATGCTGCATGGGAATGGTTTGCATATCACCTTTCAGGGAATTGGCACAGCTATTCAGCTGTTTGCCTCTTTTGTGCCGTTAAATGCAACTGAATGTCATTGGCTACCCCAGCTTCTGTTTGCCCCTTGAGACAAATACTTGGGCTCGAAGGAATAGACCTCTGTAATGTTAAATCAAAACACAAAAGTGACAGTCCACATCCCACCTGAATTGAGTAGTTAAACTCCCATCTTAATGGCTCTGGATTTTATCCTAAATGTCAAGTAGACTATAAGCCTATGTTCAAGCTTTATGGTTGTCTTTAAAAATGCAAGTTCTAGATTCATATTTGTAGAGCTCTTACACCTTGAGTGGCAGTTAGTTAAAGATCAGTATGAAAGCAATGCAACCGCTAGCTAACTTGCCCTTCCTAGATCTTTAGGGTCCTAGCAGGATGGCTTTCACATAGCATTGTATGACAAAAGTACCGTATTTTTCGCTCTATAACACGCACCTGACCATAACACGCACGTAGTTTTTAAAGGAGGAAAACAAGAAAAAAATATTCTAAATGAAACAGTAGATGTATGATTTTTGTGGTTCATGCTGTGGCCACAGACATGTGATCTGATGGTGAGTTTGGGGTGACCCAGTGCAAAAATCCTGAGGATCCATGTGGATCCGTGCTTTGTAACCACGTTTTAAGTGGGGAGGGAAGGAAAAGCACTCAAGGGATAAGGAGCACGCGTGGGGTGGGTGGAGAAGCAGCTTTTCTGCGAGCTGAGCAGGGAGGGAAAGAGCACTGTTGCTTTAAAGGTATACTTAAGGTATTTGCCCTGTGCCTGGGGTTTTTTCCATTTAACAGTTTGCAGCCTTTTTCTTCGCTCCTTGTTTTGAGGCAGAATAGATTTGAGCAAGTGAGGAGGACTTGGATTGCAGGGGATTTGCTATTAGCTGTGTAAAAGCTCTCCTCCTTGCAGCCTTCTACTTTGTTTGTACAGGTGGCTACTGGTATCAGGTTCAGTTTGAGTGATAAGCAGCCACCAGCAGCAATACAATGGAGCACAAAAAGCAGTAGGGGCACTAGGACCCAGACAATGCTCAAATCTATCCTGCCTGAAAACAGCTGAGAAGCGGGGGGGATAGCCTTTTCTTTTACTTCCTGGTTTTCACTGCGCTCGTGGCTCAGAGCTCCAGGTTGGTTTTGGGGGTTTTTGCTGCTGGTTGCTTAAACTTTATCCTTCCTGATCCAAGCCCTCCTTTCCCTCTGCAGCCTCATTGCTCCATTTAGAGAGCGCTGGGACCTTTGCTAGCTGAGGCTGCAGCAGCTGTTACCGGCTACTTTAAAAGCGCCTGCTGGCTTTGAACTGCCTGCCTTCTCCCGGCTTGCTATGGCTCCCGTCTGTCCCTCCTCGCGTGTAAGCGGCTGCTGCCCGCTTTGCTGCCATGGCTCTCCTTCCCTCCCTCCTCCTCAGCTCCTCCCCCTCCTCCTGGCTGTAAAGCAAGCAAAGTTAGAGCCGTGCAAAGCCCTGCAAGCGGCTCCGCTTTGCTTGACTGACGGCAGCCATGGCTCCGGTCGAGTGCATTCGCTCCGTAACACGCACAGGCATTTTCCCTTACTTTCTAGGAGCAAAAAACTGCGTGTTATGGAGCGAAAATTACGGTACAAACTTCTCATTTTCCTTCATGTGCAGTGCTATGATCTTAACACAACTAGGATGTCTCAAATTATATAATATACCTTGTGAGGCAAGAACAGTAATTCTTCAAGAACAGACCATGAGTAATACTAGTTGAGAAACTGCATCGGTAATACACACTATAACAAATGTATTGGCAGCTTTCGCAACTCATTTTGTTTCAGTTGGATGACCTGTGTGGCTCATATGCACAAAGTGACTTGGTCTTTCCTTTCCTTTTTTTTACTACAAAGCTGTGAAGTAAAAAACAAATCAGACAATAAAAATTACTTTGTACCAAGAGAAATATAGTGTGGCCTTTATTCTTCTGATCCCACTTCTGATACTTGTAAAAGTGTTTTAGCTGGCTTGCTGGGATGATTTGTGTGGGTAGAAAGAGCAGAAAAGTGGTTCTTTGATGTGGGATTTGGCAAGAACCTTTCGACAGATAAATGAAAGCACATAGTTAAACTATGGAACGCACTCCTTAGAGGCGGCTGTGATGGCCCCCAACTTGGATGGCATTGGAGAAGTTCATGAAGGCTAAGACTAGCAATAGGTAGTAGTCAGGATGGCCCTACTGTTATTTATTCCATGGTTGAAGGCAGCATATTTCTGAATGCCAGCTGCTGGAAACTGTGGGAAGGGAGGACTATTATGTTCAAGTTCTATTTCTTGGCTTCCCATGAGCATCCAGATGGCTACTGGACTGATTTGGATGCTGGACTATAGATCCAGCAGGGCTGTTCTTATTCTCAAAAGCTGACACCAAAGATGACAGCAACTCAGAACATAAGCAGAAATGTTTATTGGATGGCACTGTTAAAATATTTCCAGTTGTGGCTGTCTAGATACCTTTGTAGCCTTAGTACGCTCTGTAGCTTTTGTCAGATGTATTACATCAGGGGTCAGCAACCTTTGGGCCGGTCCACT
This sequence comes from Podarcis vaucheri, assembly GCF_965113315.1. Lineage (NCBI taxonomy): Eukaryota > Metazoa > Chordata > Lepidosauria > Squamata > Lacertidae > Podarcis > Podarcis vaucheri. The sequence continues at coordinate 46,624,714 of NC_138759.1, read as the reverse complement.
GTCCCTCAGACCATGTGGTGGGCCAGACTATATTTTGGAGGGGGAAAATGAACGAATTCCTATGCCCCACAAATAACCCAGAGATGCATTTTAAATAAAAGGACACATTCTACTCATGTAAAACCACGCGATTTAGATAGACCTCTATCTATCCCGATTCTCACGGAGCGGGTTCCTCTTGGTCAGAGGAACTCCGCCATTGCCGATGGCGCTAACCCGGAAGTCTCAGGGTAGCTCATACCTTTGTATACAGCATCTACATTTCAAGAATGCGGGCCAGAGGTTTCAACACACATCCTCAAGACGCATTTCTCCATGCTGTATCCGGGCAAGCAAGCGGCATTATCACATTTCACAGGCATATTCCAGCCAGGCAAAAGCACTTGAGCACAGAGCATGGAGCAGGGCTGCTGAGGCATGTTGTGGAGGCGAGGAACCCCAAGGGTTGGATAAAGAGGCCCAGATTCAGGTTTGCAGGTCTGAGGTTCACCACCCCTGTTGTAAAGAATTGCCAGCGTGCCCCAGAACAATGCATTTCCCACCACAGGGATGGCTGCAACTTTCTGATGCAAAATATGCCTTCGTCCTGGTGTCAGTTATCAATAACTGGAAAAGGACATTTTCAATTTACTGTCACTTGGTAAAGGGAGATAGATGCTGCTTCCTTATGTTCCTCTCGAGTTGTGCTGCCCTCGCCATCTAAGCTGTTAAAGGATGGAGATTCACAGAAGTCCCTGTCTTGCAAGTGAATATCGACCGGCTTCTTTCAGTTCAAAAGACAAGGTGCAATTTTGAGACGGAAGACAGAAGTAGAAGTGATGTTTTTCAGGCATACATGGTTAGCTGCAGCCACTGGAAGGAAGGGAGAAATGTTAAGTGACAACAGCAATGTTTAAAGTGCAGAACAATCGTTAGGCTATCTGTGTAACCTTCCTAAGTTCATCATTCCACTTGCAATGTTAAACACAGTGGGATTTACTTCTGAGTAAACAGGGATTGGGTCAGATTTAAAATTATATTGGGGGCTGTTGACAGCAACACTCTCAGGTTTCTTGAGGGGCAAAACTGAATGGTCAACTCTCCCCACACTTGGACGTGGTATGGGCTGGCGGTTGGGCTGCTAGATATCATGTCATGCCCAATTGGGTTACAGTACTACAGTGGTCCCCGCAAGACGAATGCCTCGCAAGATGAAAAACCCGCTAGATGAAAGGGTTTTCCGTTTTTCGATGCGCTTCGCAAGACGAATTTCCCTATGGGCTTGCTTCGCAAGACGAAAACGTCTTGCGAGTCTTGTGATTTTTTAATAGCGCTAATCCGCTAAGCCGCTAATAGGGTTGCTTCGCAAGACGAAAAAACCGCTAGACGAAGAGACTCGTGGAATGGATTCTTTTCGTCTTGCGAGGCACCACTGTATAAACAAGAAAGGTGTGAGCTTGCTAAACCCACAAAAGTTGGTGTTTATTTCTTGCTCCCAATACCTCTGTATGGGTGCACAATACAAACATGCATGCATGCATTTAGGAAGAAATGCAACATGAGAATCAGCCCCCAAACTGATTTTATCTTCAGTCTTCCTATTCTTTTTAGTATGTCCCCTCATTAAGGAGAAAAATTGGAACAGTACAGCTGTAAACTGAAGTACAACACAAAGTAAAAGTGGTTACCTCTAAGACATTCAGTTTAATAATACCATCGCCATCTTTATCAAAGGCATGAAAGGCACCTAAGGGGACAGGAGAAAACAAAGCATACAGTCAATCCATGTAAAATATAGAGCATTCCGACTAGCAAACTAGACAGCAGCCCTCAGAATTGTGAGGTTTCAAGAACTACAGTGTTTCAAATGCTAGAAACAAAAACCAGTCATCTCCTGAACAGTGTGATGTATGTGCTAGGAATTCATAAATATCGGCAATGATATGAGAGCCTGGATAGCTCAGTGGGTTAGTAAGCTTGGAAGATCCTGATAGCTGCCATATTTGAAAGCTAATCTTCAAACAGAGTGGCAAAAACAAAAAAAAACAAAATTTGAATAAAAAATGGCATAGCAATTTCTAATAATTTTATTTCAGGATTGCCCTTTCCTCTCAAGAGATTAATAATGTTAAAAAAAATAACAGTCAATATGGACAAACTGCTTCTTTCTAGGGCCTTTTCCCCATTCTTTTCCTTGGTATGGTGTTGAGCTGAGGCAGGGCTGGATTAACCATTAAGCAAAATAAACATGTGCTTAGGACAGGCATAGGCAAACTCTGGCCCTTCAGATGTTTGGGACTACAATTCCCATCATCCCTGACCACTGGTCCTGTTAGCTAGGGGTGATGGGAACTGTAATCCCAAACATCTGGAGGGCCGGAGTTTGCCTGTGCCTGGCTTAGGACATCAAGGGAAGGGGGGCACCACATAAATTTTCCATTGCCAGATTTACCGTGGACCATATGGTGCAGCTGGAGGAAAAAGGCAACCTCCCCAATAAAAAGGAAAACAACAACAACAACAAATATATTATTTATAAATTAATGATACACATTAATCTTGGAGTTAATGCCACTTGGTCCACCGAGGCTCACGTGTTTATATTTTGAATATGGGTGCACCAAAACCTTTTAAGTACTTAGGGCCTCTAAAGGCTAGAGGATAAGTAAATGAACCAGCAGCTAGAACACAAACAAGGAAAGTTTGGAATGATTCTGAAGGCAAGCTTTCCAAAACCCAGAAAGGCCTCCTGGCTGTGAAGAATGTTTACATCTCAACTGTCTGCATTACATGCATGCATTGGAATCAATCGGAACATTTCCATGCGGTATGGAGCTTTATTACACTCCGAGTTAACCTCCTTGGGCACTCCTTAGATAAAACCATTTTAAATACATTTTAATAAATACTCACGGAACATCCCCTCTAGTCGCACGAAACAACAGATGAAGCTGTCAAACTGAATGTTCATATTTCTGTCAGCATATCGCATTGTAATGATGTCATACAACTGGTTATTCAGGTGAAACCCTGCAGAGAGAAACAAAATGGAACGTCCTGGGTGATAGGAATTTGCTTTTGTCTATTCTCTGACCTTTTTTTAGAGGTAATATCACTTGGATAAGTAATGGGAAACTCCAGACCCCACCAGCCCCAGATAAGCTTGGCCAATGGTAAATGAAGGTAGGAGTTTAGTCCAGAAACTTCTGGAAGGTCCCAGGTCCCCTTTCTTTATGTTTCCTGCTAAAACAAAAGCATAGTGTTGAATCAAAGTAAGTCTTACTCAGAGTTGAGCCATTGAAATTAATGGACATATCTAATGTAGGTCTTTGTTAATGGGTCTAATCTGAGAATGACAGTTGGATATAGCCCACTTTATCAAAGACAAAATAGGAATGAAAATGCTCTTTAAGCAATATCCCGCATTGATCACTGTGTGATACCTGCATCATTAACTGCATTACGCATCTCATAGCTGTTAATAGTTCCTGATTGATCAGCATCATAATGTCTGAAAATTGTCTGAAAATGAAAAAAAAAAAAGAATGAAATGATGTAGAGAGGAGCCCAGTCATCTTTTGTGGTTCAATTTTGTCATGCTATGTGTAGACTTTGACATTCACAAGCTAGTTTACCCTCTATCTTTCAAAATATGCAAGAAACAAAGAATACCTGCCAGCTCTTAATCTTATTCCAAAGGTGTCGAAACTCATCAAGGTTTATCTTCCCAGAACCATCTGTCTGTGATGTTGTTTAGTTAAAAATAAAAAGTAAATATAGTGAACAAAGTCTGACTTCTTTTGAGGGGTAGTGTAGAATCCTTCTCCAAATGAGAAGGATTTAATGTCCAGAGATAGAAAAAGTGAATAAAATCTCCTACTTAGCCACCTAGTTGACTGACTTTCTTCAATAAGAGGAGAAACAGTTTTTCTTTACCACAATTCATTCACCCCCCTTATCTATAAATCAGTAACAGTGGTATTTTAGACATAGCATAAAACTAGAGAGGACAGATTTTTATAACAAAAGTAATATTTGTATATATTTTTATTAATTATAATTATAAATATATGATAAAGTGAATACAGTCATACCTTGGTTCTCAAATTTAATCCGTTCCATTCCGTTCAACTCACGGGACAGTTTGGAAGCCAAGGCGTGGCTTCCGATTGGCTGCAGGAGCTTCCTGCAGCCAATCGGAAGCCGCGGAAACCGTGTCAGACGTTTAGCTTCCAAGAAATGTTCGCAAACTGAAACACTCACTTCCGGGTTTGAGACGTTCGAGAGCCGATTTATTTGACAACTAAGGCATTCCACTACCAAGGTACCACTGTACTAAATTTCAGTTGGTTACTGTTTCTTTGAGCCAAGCTTGCAGGTAGTTCTCGCTCTTGTCAGCTCCGGAAGCTCCTTGCAGAATTCTCCTCCCTGTTCAATACCTCTATATGGCCTGACTACCCATTGATAAGGCACAGTGAAGCATTACAGGGGGTTGAACTACTAGATGGCCCTCGTGGCCCCTTCGAACTCTACAATTCTATGCTTCTAGGAGCAGTATTGCTATACGAAGTGATTGTGCATGATTTGAAAAGGATACGTCCATTAAAGCAATCATGCTCCGGCAGGACTCCAGCGCAAACCCTTTTGTCTTCAGGTCCTGGTCTAAAATAATTGGGTTAAATTAGATAAACATTAATATATAATTGCACATGTTTTATTGGTCAGTTTATCAGGTCGATGACTAAAAGCAGGTCTGCTTGAGAAACAAACCTTGGGATTTATTATGGCACAGACCAAGAAACTCCTTACATAGCCCAAATGTACTTTGATCTATAGCAACTACTTTAAGGGTCTGGATTAAACACCAGCAACTGTTAAGTCTACGATTGTCACCGATGTCATTGGCACCATATAATAAAAACAAACTGACAACCAATGCTTCACAACTATTAGGTGATTTAAGATTCTGGCAACAGAAGAATGTTCTAAACATTTGCAAACTGATGCCTAGCCATCGTATAATTGACTAAGAGGAATTTATTACTCTTCTGGAAGACCTTCATCCATATTTTTAAAAATATCTTCAAATAAGGCTTATGATGATGATGATTTATTAGTTGCTCATTAACAAGGTATCCAAGTGACTTACATTTAAAAGTGTAAACAGAAATACATTATATCATTAAACAATCTATGGTCTCTTAAATTGTGGAAGGTATTATTTTTGTTTGCTAATATGTATTTTTGTGTTTTTTCTATTGTAAACTGCCCTGCAATCCTCACATGAAGGGCGGTACAGTATAGAAATTTAATTTTTTTAAAAAATAAATAAATATGTAAGCAAAGAAGTGATACACATGCAAAACCCCAGAGTTTGGTAATTTTTTTGGCAGGCAGAATAGAAGGACGGAAAGGGAAACCAAGCTTACGTTTCTTCAGAACATTGTTGAGGACATTCTGGAGTTCATCAGCACTGATCTCCATGTCCTGTGAGGAAAAGAAGGGGGCAAGAAAGTGGTAAAGTTAATCAGGGAGTAAAAAGTTGCAAGAATGGCAGGTCCAATCTCTTTCCACAGCAGGAATGTGTGCATGCAGATGTGGACAAAGGAAATGTACTTAGGCGCTTAGAAGCAGATTTCTAACATGACAGAGAAGGTGGTCTAATTCAAAATTAGAGCAGGCTGTGTAGGATAACCAGATGGAAAAGAGGACAGAGCTCCAATGTATTCTTGTAGTTGTATAGAAGAGGAGATTTCACTCCAATAACCCTCATGATTGTTTGTCCATTACTTGTGAACTGGATAAGTGTATGTAGATATGCTATAAAGGGACCCCTGACCATTAGGTCCAGTCGTGACCGACTCTGGGGTTGGGGTGCTCATCTCGCTCTATAGGCCGAGGGAGCCGGTGTACAGCTTCCGGGTCATGTGGCCAGCATGACTAAGCTGCTTCTGGCGAATCAGAGCAGCGCACGGAAACACTGTTTACCTTCCTGCCGGAGCAGTACCTATTTATCTACTTGCACTTCCACGTGCTTTCGAACTGCTAGGTTGGCAGGAGCAGATATGCTATAGCCTACCTCAAACATAAAATTCCATTAAACCAGAGATTTATGACAAGAGACAGTTGGTACATTGGAAACTAAGCTGCCCTGTTAAGGACAAATCTTTTTACAACACAAAAAATATTTTGAGACAATTCAGACTAGCAGACCCAGCAGAAAGTTAGGCTACTGCAGAATTTATAGTTTTAGTCTGAATCATTTTAATTTGAAGACTGTATCTAGATTATTCAGCTGGAGTTATGAAAATTAAACATCTTCCTTTGTAAGGGTGGAACAGGAGTAGAGGGAAGCTGTGCCACCCCCAGTTTTGCCACCTGCAAATAGGGTGGATAATTTTGGGGGACCATATTCATTCAGCCCTAAATTTGCACTGACAGGATGGATACAGACTTTCAAATACTCTGCAATTAGCTTTACATAGCTTAAGGCATTGGATAAACTACTTATATATTTATTTACAAGTTGCCAGTATTGGTCTGACACAAAATAGAAGCAGTTGTGTACTCACATCTCCAGCAATTTGCCGGAAAATATTCCTGAACTGTTTCTCTTCCTCACTCTCCTTGGAATCTCTTTGTGCAGGCTGCAAAGACACAAAATGCAAAGGATTGATTGAAATGAAACTAATGATCAATGAGTTCTTAGAAGAGAAAAGATGGTTTATTGGGACGCTTCCTTGCAATTCAGCCAAATGACACTTCATTCTGAGTTTATATCTGGGTGGGTGGGTGATTTCTGCAACATGCCATTAACTCAATAATAGGGCCTTAGAGGTTGATTTATACTGGATCATCCATACATCATTCTGCTTTATAACTTGTTCTGCAATGCTTCTCCAGTGTTACCACATTATTGCTGGAGGGGCACTCTGTCACTATAGTGCAATAAAAGTGGGACAGGAAATAAACCAGGCCGTTTGTGGCATAAAAAGTAACAGGATTTTAGCTGGAAGTTACAGGACATGCACTGATCAGAAACAAAGCAATGTATCTACCCCGAACCTTTTGCAGGACCTCTGGAGAGGTCCCAAGTCAGCCCCCCCCCATAGGGCTCTTCCCATCCTCCTCTTTTTGGTTGCTTCTTTGGGAGCTACTCTGTCCATGGACCTGTCAAAGGTACTTTGTTTGATGCCTCAGCACTTTCTAAGGCTGCAATCCTATTAACACATACTTAGGAATAACTCCCATTGATAATGGTGGGACTTACTGCTGAGTAAACATGCATAACACCGGGCTCCGTGGTTCCCAAAGTAAGGATTGTTTCTGCTTCACTGGTTGATCTCTTGCTGGTGCTAAACCATGGTTTGACTTACTGTTATGCCTGAACCTCATGGGTTGTCTCACTCCAACAAACTATGAGTTGTACCAAAGATTTGTTCTTGGTTTGCCACTCATGGTTTGTCTGAAGGGAGCTTGGTCGTAATACTAAGTCAAACAAGGACTTAGCCTCAGGTAGTATCGCAGCAGCAGAACCAGGGTGGGGGAGATGGAGCACAGCTGTGCCACCACAATCTTTTGCTCTGGAAACCTGCACATTTGGTTATTCATGCTAAACCATGGTTTGACTAAGCTTTACAGGCAAACAAGGTCATGAGCATCATGTATGTTTTCCTCTGTAAGGAATAATTCTCCCAAGGAGATGTTTTCCGAAGGAGGCAAATATTATGTCTGAAGCTGCATGCTTGCTGTGTGACCAGGTTTAGACCCTGTTCAGCCACTTGGACATGCTAGTTAGAGCACACACAGCTTTCCTCATGCTGGCCGATACAGAAACCTCATCACTTTTCTTTTTCTTATCTGTGCTTGCTTTCCCCTTGTCCTTTTTAGGCCCATCATCACCTTTCGGATCCTTGTTCTTGTTTGCTCTGTCTGAGACAAATATGATTGGCTAGAGAGAGAGGTGAAGAAGAAGTGGAGAAGCAGCAGCAAATCAGAGCGTGGCAGTTAGAAAGAGGGCAGTGAATTCACAAAGCACAGTCTACATATTGGCTCATCATCACACACCCTGGTGCCATCAGATTTGTCAGTTAGACACCCACTCAGTGAATAAAATAATATTAATAAGCTGAGAGCAAAGAAGGCTGAGGGGTGGGTTTTTCATCACTCTCATATGTGTGTTTTAAAAGCACACGGCAAGTTTGTACATTTCTGGTATTGCAGCCATTCTACAGCACAAACAGCAATACTGCAATTGCAATGACGTTTAGAAACAGGCATTAGAGTCTGACAGAGTGACATCAGTTATAACCTTTCGTGTCATTTGACAAATCAACCAAGGGCTCCAAGAGGGAAAACGTCAAAGACAATGTACTCACAGAAAGATGTCCTACTTCAATCTTGTTTTCAACTTCCCTGTAAAATTGAAAGGGTTGAGTAAAGGGAGAAACGATAGGAAGAGGGATAAGATATTTCTATGATGTGCATCTTTTTACTTGGCTTGGAAAGCACTGCATGATGACACGTTTCAATAGAGAAGCCAGGCTTAGTTTTAAGCAGCCTTTCTTTGTACACAGCACAATTCTATTCATGTTTCCTCATAAGCAAGTTCCACTGTGTTCAATGGTAAGTGTGCATCAAATGGGAGCCTTAGATTGCAATCATTCTAATCCAGGTGTATAACAAAAGAGCACAGCATGATGGACAGGGGGACAAAGAGTTTGCTGCCTTTGTGTAATGAGATGGTGCAGCAAAATCCCTGGTTCCAGTATTACTTTACCCATGGAGTGGTCTTAGATCAGGAGTGAGGAACCTTAGGCCCCAGGGGCCAAATGTGGCCCCTCAGGTTGCTCTATTTGGTCTTCAGGACTCTCCTTAGGCCACACCCCTGGTCTACCACACCCTCTTCAAGTGTTCTCCCTGGCTGGAATGTGTCCTTGAAATGTGATAATATTTCTTGTTTACCTGGACATTATCTTCCGATAATGAGATGGGAGTATAGAAACCTTTGGCTTTTGACTCCATGTGACTTTTCAGCTAACAGGACACATTCCTTTATAGGGAACCTTCCAGATGCCACATGCCATTGTCAGGTGAGGCAACAGAGGTAGTGCAACTTTTTACAATATGCTGCATCACCTTTGTTGCCCCACCCGGCACTGCCATGTGGCCTCTGGAAAGTTCTCTATAAGGCAAAGTGGCCCTCAGGTTAAAAAAAAGAAGGTTACTGTCAGGGAACTGCCATCGGAGCCAGAGGGAGAGGGAGGGCTCCAGGGGGATTCCGGAGAGCGTCCCGGGAGGGAGAGAAGCAGCACATCTTCTGGGGAAGGAAATCAGTGTAGCACCAGTGGAGAAGGGGGGCAGATGGGGGAATTGGTGAGGTGGCTCCAAGACTCCTCGCCGGGGACCAGCGGGGAGAGCACGGGTCCTCCGATGCCCACACCCTCCCTGCGCAGAAGGCTTCCGCGCAGGGAGGCTAGGAGGAAACTAAGCGTCAAAGAGCTTCTTTGCTGGAAGAAGTTCAAGAAACGCCCACTAACGGATTCTGCCAGCGATTGAGACAGCCACGGGCACGTGGCTGTCCAAACAGAAAGGGTTCATTCAGGCAACCAGGCAAGAGTGGCGTTGATTGGAAAGGCCTGGAAACGATGCCTTATGAGGAATGGCTAAGGGAGCTGGGCATGTTTAGCCTGGAGAAGAGGAGGTTAAGGGGTGATATGATAGCCATGTTCAAATATATAAAAGGATGTCACATAGAGGAGGGAGAAAGGTTGTTTTTGCTGCTCCAGAGAAGCGGACACGGAGCAATGGATCTAAACTACAAGAAAGAAGATTCCACCTAAACATTAGGAAGAACTTCCTGACAGTAAGAGCTGTTCGACAGTGGAATTTGCTGCCAAGGAGTGTGGTGGAGTCTCCTACTTTGGAGGTCTTTAAGCAGAGGCTTGACAATCATATGTCAGGAGTGCTCTGATAGTGTTTCCTGCTTGGCAGGGGGTTTGACTCGATGGCCCTTGTGGTCTCTTCCAACTCTATGATTCTATGATTTTATGATTTACACACAAGCAACCCCTAGAAACATTACAGTTACCTACCCCTGCCTGAGGAAAATCATTTTTGCCTCAGCCATCCCCATCTGCAAAATGTGAAGAATAACACTTGATAGGATTGGTATAAGTAGTACGGAAATCATGGGCCATCCAATTAAGTTGAATGTTGGAAGATCCAGGACAGACAAAAGGAAGCACTATTCCACACAGGACATAGTTTAAGTGTGGAAGGTTCTTCCGCTAGATGTAGTGATGGCCACCAACTTGGTTGGTTTTAAGACAGAATAAGACAAATTCATGGGGGATATATTGTTCCATCTCCACTGCCTGAGGCAGTACGCCTCTGAATACCAGTTGCTGGAAATGATACATGGAGAGAGGGCTATTGTGCTCGGGTCCTGCTTCTGGGGTTTCCCTTAGGCATCTGATTGGCTCCTGGGAGAACAGGCTGCTGCACTAGGTGGGCCTTAGATCTGATCCAGTTGGTTTCTTCTTGTGTTCTTAGGCACAAAACACTCCAAACACTCAAAAAGTATAATAATTTTATTTTTATAAATGTTTTGGAATACTTACTCCGAATGACTTGGTTTTTCTGAGAAAACTCTTAGGATAAAATCTCCCTCTTGGTGAGGTTCATACGTGGATGGGATGATGACATATTCATTTGGAGGCAACCGGAAGCGTTCGGAGACCTCTCTCATGTTTATGTAGCTCTTGCACTTTACTTTGGAGGCATTGTAGAGGAAAAAATCCTTCTGTAAATGCTTCTTGTCACCCTGCATCTGTAAACAAAAACAATAAATTGCCGAACAAAAAACTGTGTACGCCCCAGAACTTTCAAACGGCATGCTTAAAAACAGAGAGCAAAGCTCCGTTGACCACTTGGCAATGTATTGCACCTAAATACATTGCCGCAATCCAGCTATGGTTAGATAGATGTGACTAAGAGCTGAACTGGATATAGTGTAAAAGATATTTGATCAGGATCTTCTCTTTCTAATTCAGTGCAGGCACATGGGCTTGCTCATTTGCATGGGAAAGTGATGTTGCAACAGATGCTGTACTTTTGCCAACCTGCTCTGGGTGGTTGAATATTCCATCCTGCCCATTTCTCACTTCCCCAAACAAATTAATAAGCCCAATGCAGATGCTTTGAAGAAAAACAAGAAACCCCAGATCAGAATTTCCTGCATCCGATCTAGTTGGCCATAACTGCTTCTGCTGATTTCAATGGGATTTAGTCATGATGGCTACAGACGACCTGTTTAATCCTTCTTTCCATGTGATGAAATTTGAAGGGTGGTTTAGGATTGTAAACTACTCACATTATCTAGGAACATTACCATCAAATGATGGGTGGCATTTATTTAAAAGTATGTGACAGGTTGTATCTCTACTTGAGTGATTTCTCCAGATACTATGTAGTTACATATAAAACACATTCTCATATTTTCAATGAAACCATACAGATATTTTTCTACATATAATACTCCACACTTTTCATTTCTGGTAACACATTCCCCTTTTAATATTTTTATGTGTCCTCTTGCATGTGTATCTGAGTGCATGGTTTGGGATGCCTTACACAGGAAAAATACAAATGTCTAAGATATGTGCAAATCCACTTTTCACATTTGTGGCAAGTCACTATTAAGAAACATGACTGGACACTTCCAAACAGCTGTCACAGAGAAGCATAAAAGCAGTAATATTTGAGAACGTTAAACCGAGAAGATATTTGAGAACATTTCACCAGGTCTTTCTTCATTCTGTTCATACCTCTTTTGGCACCTGAGATAAAAACAACATAGAAATTCCATTAGAAATGGATGGAGGAAAGCTTATTGCATATTTATTTACATCTACCACCCACAGCCTAAGTTCACAGCTTTGACAACTAATAGGCGTTTTAGTCCAAAACATCTGGAGGGCATGAAGCTGGCAAAGGCTGTTATATAGGCATTATGCAAGGGTCTACAGTTTACAAAAGTAATATTTTTGAAGTAGCTCATGTCATGTTTTATGAGTGTGATGTTTAAAAGCAGACTACTGCTATATTCCCCTTTCACAGCTTGCTTCACATACAGTCAGATGGCTATGAGAGGAGCATATATCACTGGGGCCAGAACTTGACCAGCTCTATTGTTCAGTTCTAACTGAGGCGACGAGTAACACAGCAGTGTGGCAACTATGCTACCTCATAGATGGCAAAGCCAATAGTGAGGAGCTTGGCTCCCAGCTTGCGTTCTTTCCTCCTGTTCTTCTGCATCAGCGCAACTAGGAAACTGCACGCAACTTCGTCATCTTCTGGGTCATCATCTTCTTCCAGGAGTTTCAAGCGGTACTGAGGATTGGTCCAAAATGTGTCTGCAACCCACGCCAAAACATACAAATTTGAAGTAATATTTTAACACTCAAAACAGTTATATTGACAGTCCCTGTGGTAATCATTCCCCCCTCCAGTTTTGATATATAATTCTTTCAGAAAATGAAATTTGGCATTTTTTGAATGTATTTGTAGACTTTTCTCTGGGTAAAGCAAACAGATCTGCTTTATTATGAACTTCACCATGTTTGCTCTCCACACTTCTCTGGAATAAGATGCTCATTTAAAGCAGGGGTGGCTAAACTGTTCTGGTCAGAGGGCCTCATACCCTCTTGGCCAATCCTCCTACATCACGTGCCAGCAGTGGGAGTGGCCAAAAGTGGGTATGACCCCTGTCTCTCACATGCACACGTGGAAGAAGCTGGGTGGGGCAGAGCTGTTATGTTTTCTTCCCAGAAGATGGGTCGTTGTCTCTTACCAGGAGGGAGAGGCACAGATGGCATGGGAAGTCAATGCAGTGCAAATGCACTGGCAGGAGCACGGAATTGGCTGCACTGATGAGTTTGCACAATGCTGACCACCCGCCAGGAAGTGAGCAAAGCAGCTCTGCTCCATCCAGAGAACCACTTCTGACACACAGGCGAAGAAAAATGACCTGGCCAAACACAACTGTTTGAAAAGAAAAGGCATCCTGTCCTTGATTTTAGAAAGCACATACATGAGAGATAGAGGAATACCTCTTCTAAGACAGACACTGTTATGGATCTTTTTATAAGTACTTTTTTCTCCTATTTTTAAAAAATATTCTGCCTGATTAATCAGAGGATTCTTTAAAACATTTTACAGTGGTACCTCTGGTTACAAACTTAATTTGTTCCAGAGGTCCATTCTTAACCTGAAACCGTTCTTAACCTGAGGTACCACTTTAGCTAATGGGGTCACCCACTGCCGCCGCGCCGCCAGGAAGCGATTTCTGTTCTCATCCTGAGGTAAAGTTCTTAACCTGAGGTACTACTTCCGGGTTAGCGGAGTCTGTAACCCAAAGTGTTTGTAACCCGAGGTGTTTGTAACCCGAGGTACCACTGTAATGCCATTCGAATCAACCAATATTTTATTTACCTGGATAGTTTCGGCAGCCTCCTGCTGTGCAGCCTCGCACCCACCTCCCTTCGGTCACTGAAACAGTCCAGGTTTGAAGCTTATCAACCACCAGGGTATCAGGTGTGAGATTACACATCTCCAGCTTTGTGAAGTACCTGAGGAAATCTTGGAATGACATCCTAGAGGTAGAAAAAATATATGGAGGAAACCTTTAATTCCCCAATACATTGATTGTAAGGCATCCAGAGTGGCTGGGACAACCCAGTCAGATGGGCAGGGTACAAATAATAAAATTCTTCTTCTTCACCTTCACATGATGTTGCGTACACACATCATTTGAATGCCCATCAACTTGGGGGTGGCGGCCCCCTCAAATATTTTATTGAGTTGGCTCCTATGAAGTGGACTAATCTGGAGAAGGGCTTGTGGTTTGCCTCTAGACCAGTGGTTCCCAACTGGGTGTCCATGGACACCAGGAGGTCCATGTAACCCACCTAGGTTGTCTGTAGCACCATTCACATAACAAAAACTACCATAGATATATCCACATTTTCAAAAGCATGGTTCCATGGCTTAGCTCTGGGGGGAAAACAGCTCACTGGGAACCACTAATCTAAGGCAGTAGATTCTGAGTCAAACATAGGACTGAAGGAAAAGCATATTAAGAGAGAGGGGGGGGGAGAGAGGAACATGGGATATTTACCAGAACTCCCCATCCTCTGCAACTTTATGTTGTAGGCGGGTCTTCTCTGCTTTGTCAATAACATTCCATTCATCTGAACTGCAATATAATGAAGAAGAAACTTTCAGTATACAACTGATTTTTTAAAAGGTAAATGTGCTTCGCTTCTCAAATCATAAATCAGCATGCAAACTTTTCTGTGCTAGATCTAGAAATTAAAAGTTTACCCTTTGTTTGTTCAGCAAATGGTGAACTGCATTTAGTTACCTTTCAGAACAGGTGTTTAGGAAAGCAGTGAACATGTCACATAACTTGATTACTCAAAACTTGATGGCTCACACTTGAATCTACAGGCCATTGAGTGGTATGAGGAAATACAAAAGCGCCATCCCTGGTAATGTATCAGTTCAGGCACTGAGTGATGAGCATTGCAGGTAGGAACTCACCCAATGACACTTTACCTGGGCATTACACTCTTTCAAAACAGTTAAGCACACTTTAAAGCATCTTTGGAGAAATTACGTATATATCGCTAACTTCTGAATTTCACACCAGAACACAAAAGGACATTTACCTTTCTTAGTAAACATGCAGAAGAACCAAAGTGTATTAAGTGAGATTAAAATATCTTTTAAAATCAAATGGCTTGACTCACTTGTCACTCCAGGCTCCATTCCATTCTACTTGCCCCCAAGGATTTCTTAGCCGCACGAGTTTTAGCTTGTCCCCTTTAAATGTTATCTTGGAAGGGGGGAAAACATAATTAATTCAACCAGCCTGTGTAGTATGCATCCACCTTAAACAAGAACGGATGCTATCATTATTGGAGTCCCTTTAACATCTACCCATTTTCTCTTCTAAAGATGCTTTATTTGCACCTCTGATCTTGATTGACACCAGTGAATATATTCTCCTTTCTTTTCAAGGTGAGGTTGCTTAACCACTTAATTTGTGTACGTGAGCTACATGATTTTTTTGTACCCTAGCAAAACACATTTACTTTTTGCATCTACACTTACCTCTTCCACTGCTGTAACTGAATAGGCATGACCTGTTACCAGTCCATTCGTCATGCGTCTCTCAAACAGCATTGGAACCACAAGCTGTAAAATGCAGAGGAAGCATGTTAAGAATAAGAACGGTGTCATGTGTGGAATTTTTCAAAGGACAACATGTTCTGCCCATTTCCGTTTTGTTTTCTTCTATTCCACCTTCTTGAAAAGGAGAAGGCAAATTGATGTGCATGTCCCGTGATAAAGATGAGGTTTCCTAATAGGGCAATAAGACAGAAGTTTTTCCATTTATATTCTAGAAGAACATCCTGCTCCAAGGTCCATGTGCAGCTTTGCAAACTGCTCTTACAATAGACGATATATGATATCTTTATTGTCATTGTCCCATACAGAACAATGAAATTGCACAGCAATCCACGATTTCTGCAGCAAATCCCAAAGCCAAACACACAGTTAGGCTTCAATCCTATATCTGCTTATTTGGGAGTAAGCCTCACTGAACTTTATTGAATATTAATAGGATTTTACTGATCAGAGTAAATCGATTTGTTTGCACGCAATAACCTAGGTTATTGGCAAGGAATACAAACCCGTTTCGTCATCTCCTCTGCCTGCTGGACTGAGTCATTTGGAAATTCATTCATATTCTTCAACATTTGGGCAATTAATAATCCAAGATTAGTTTCAGGAGCAGAACCATAAATAAACCCTGAACTGTCCTGGAACAAAGAAAAGTGGGGAGGGAGGAAAATAATAGGAAGGCATTATGAAAAATAAAGCAGAATAGCAAGATTAGTTAATAAAAGTTGGGAAAACAAGTTTTTATACCTCTATTTCCTCTTGCCCATAGGACAGAAGAATGTATGTTTTCACCAGTGGTGCTTACTAGTGACATAAGAGCACTGAAATGGTATCTCAAATTTAGACTTAAATGTGGGGAATATTTGGTCCTCCATATGTTGCTGAACTACAACTCCCTTCAACCCCAGCAAGCATGGCCAATGGCCTGGGATGATGGGAGTGGCAGTTCAGTCTTATGCTTACTGAATATGAGTGGTATGAAATTAACCCCAGAAAAGGCATGGGTTCAATGGATGTACCTCAATAGAGCAGGCCATGAGTGACCCTCTTTCAAAGGCATGTTTCATGATTTTATAGATATCTTTAGGAACATCCTTTATCTCATAGAACTCTGTTACTCCTCCTGTGAAATCTTCCATGGCCTCGGTGGTGTTACCTCCTTTGAGAGCCTCATAAGAGCCATGGAGCCTGAGAAGGAACAAGAAAACACTCCAAATAAATTCTGATGATTCATTTTCATTGGGGTATAGGTCATTTTTGAATCTGTTCTATTGTAAAATCAAAATGCATCTGACTAATATACATTTGTTATAAGAATAACACATTATTTAATTTACCTCAGTTTAAACAGATGTACAGTTGAATAGGGGTATAATATATGCATATAGTATACAGAAATGGAATGTGTAGAAAGTATATTTACTTTGCATAAGCTTTTTCCAGTAAGGCACTCCAAAATTCATTTTGCTGGGAGGATTTTGTGAAGACCAGTTGACTGCCATATGTTGGTAAACGGTCATCAATGATAACTTCCACCCAATTTCCATAACGCCAAAACTGGAGATAAAAGATGATAGATAGATAGATGATAGATAGATAGATAGATAGATAGATAGATAGACAGATAGATATAATTTGCAGTTATATGTGTGTTAGAAAAAAAGTGATGTGTGGATTGTGATTAAGAACTGGTTTGCTCACTATAATTGGGGCTAGACTTTGTTAGGTGATTGTATTGTTAGATAGATAGATAGATAGATTTGTTAAGTGGCAGTAGCAAATAAGTCATTAAAATAGGCCTTCGATATCAGTGCCTATTAATCTATTCCATGCTGCTGGTTACTGTGGCATAGCTGAACTGCAAAAGGCAGCATCTTCTTGTGTCTGATCAACAACTCATACCTGGAAGTGAAAGATTCCAGCATAATCTTTTATGAAGGTCTGCTCCCGTGGTATGACCCGGAACAGCAACTTCTCATGCAAGGTGAGACAAGCAATGGCAGCCAGGAACCAACAGTCACCTGAGAGGAATTATATAGAGCAGGGCAAATTAAGTGTCAAAATTACTAGGAGGAACAGAGAATATATGCTGCTGAAGGATTAGTGCTTCTACAAAAAAGAAAATGGTCTTCAGAGCAATTTGCATTTAACTGGCATATATTAGTTAGGACAGGGCTGTCCCAAGACATTTTGGCACCTGAGGCAAATCACAAAGTGGCACCCCACACCATTTTGTGTGGTGGCATGATGATTTATATCAGGAACAAGGGGGAAATAAAGATCTACATTGGGAACAAGGGGCTGAGTTAAGAATGTTGAATGTGCAAGTGTATGTCTAGAGAAAATGGATAAAACAAACACTATTAGCTGTACTGCTAGATAAGTGTTTAATGGTTATTGTATAAAAACCAATTAAAAATTGTTTTGTTTTGTTTTTTGAAAAAAGAGGGGGTGAATGAAGATCTACATCAGGATCATGGGGGTAAATCAAATCAAACTTACCCAACATTTGAATTGGGAACCAAAGGCCATTGCAGGGAGGAAAGGGACTCGCTAAATAAACTTATCAGACACACAAAACAGCTCCGAAGAAAGGACTTGTACCTAATTCTCCTTGACAAATGTCACTCCTGTTGGCTCCACCAATGATAAAGCGTGGATTCTCACAAATTTCCTACGGAACAGAAATAAATTGCTGAAAAAGTTCACATTACTCTAAACCAACCGCTTATGTGCCACCTGAACCAAGCAAACTGTGGTTAATAATAATAATAATAATAATAATAATAATAATAATAATAATATGCCCAGATCCACACAGTGTGTGCTTTGATAATTATAGACTAAAAGAAATTGTAAGCTGCACTGGCAATGGCTGCAAAACCTCTGCAATTTTGTTTATGATCAATTATATAAATTGATGGAATTGTAGAAATATTGTGATAAATTATTTAATGAAAATGAAATGCAATGTTAAGGAAATAAAAGATTGTTGCTAATAAAAGCATTCCATTTTCGCTTACCTAGGAGTAAGTCTCATTGGAAATGTGGAATTTACTTCTGAGTAAACATGTACCTGATTAAGAGACCAGGCTTCAAATCCCCACTCAGCCATGAAGTTCTGTGGGTGACCTTTTTTGGGCCAGTTACTGTCTCTCAGCCTAACCAACCTCACAGGATTGTTGTGAAGATAAAATGGGAAGGAGGAGAACTATGTATACCACCTTGGAGGAAAAGTGGGCTATAAAGGGGTAGTAAATTAATAAATAAGACTAAAATATGTCACCCATAGCATTTTACTGCCATTTAGAAACAGCTATTTTTCTGCAACATGCAAGTGTCCTCCCTATTTTTAGTGTATTTATTTACTAGAGTATAACTTGGATTCCATCAAATCATTGTAGAATATTTTTTTCATAGAATGCACAAATTATAAAATCTTGTGCATTTCAGCCTTGAACTTCTGGTGGTTTTCAGCATGCTTCTAACTGAATACTCTTGATTAAATTTCCAGGGTTTGTCCACAGTAGAGTTTATTGTTTATTTGCAGCTGTTTGCATTCCCATTTAGTTTGTGTAACCCACACGGTGTTACTCACAAACAACACAAATCATGGTGTTTCCCCCTGAAAATTTGGATATACCTGACAAAAGGTTTTTTTCAATAAATCAGGGCAAATCAGTTGAAGGAGCACGTGGAGCCTCTTAAAATCTCATCATTTCCCAGATATCATTTTTTCTATCTATGCTTTCTTTTTTTTTAACTTGGAACGGAAAAATGTCTTTATTACATTTGCAAACATCAAATAAAAACAACTTTACGTGAGATAAGAAGCCTACTTACTAGTGGTCTCTTCCACTCAAATTTGACAGGGAGCTTTTGGCTGAAGAAGAGGGAGGAGTCATTAGCAGGGAAATCTGGATCCTCATAAAGAATCTTCTTCTCAAGGCATTTCTTGTGGAGCTCATGAAAGGTCTTTTCCTTTACTCCAATGATGGGCTGGTTGCGGCTGAGGATAGCAGAGTAGATCCCCGCTGGACCTCCGCCTGGTTCAGTTGTTGTGCTCATATGCTGGCGGGGAACCTGCCCAGCCCCAGTCTCTTGAACCACGGTGGCACCACCAACAGCCGACGGCATGGAGATCAGGTTTAGGCAAACTTATCAACTTAACAGAAATCAGCAAGTAAGGGAGATCTTACTGCCTGGAAGGAAGTGACAGGAAAGAGGAAGTTGCTCTGCAAACGGTTTCTCAGGCACAGATCTCTCTTTCCCTCCCTTTTGCCTGCAAAAGAGCTTCAAACAAATTTATGAAGAACCACCATGACACCAGCTTGTGTACGTTTCATCCTGAGAAAGCTGCTACAGGAAGCAAGAGAAATTGTTGGGTAACTTTCACCTCCGAATTGGTGTGTGCGAGCGTACCACTGGCATGCTTTCCAAAGGTTGCAGCTCAGAAAACTAAAAATAAACTCTCAGGGAGAGTGCCGATGTGGAGGCGGGGATGAAGAAAGTTCAGAGTTGCTTCTTTCAAAAGGACTGAATGGCAGTTGAAGCCACTTTTTCACCTCATGCAAAAAATCAAGCTAAGCCAAAACACAACCGAAATTTACAGGATGGCTTGAAAGTTATTTTGCTAAACACACCTTAATGATAAGATAGGCCAACATGTTTAAGGGTCTATCATATAAACCATGTTTCTGCATATTTAGAAGCAACTTAGCAAAACTAGAATTCAAAGGACTATCATGCAGAGGCACCACCCAGTTGAATACTCAAGTCCTGAGAGTTTATGTTAATGTATTCAAATTATGTTTTATTCTCAGAGGGAATATTTCCTTCAGCTGCTGGGTAAATCTGCTAAGTTTTCCATCTATTGGTGACTTGCCTAGCACAAGAAGACATAATTTAATCACCTTAAATAGAAAACAGGAATGAAGAGAAAGCAAATCTATCTATTGAGGAACACATGCAACAATTTAATCTCTGTGAACTAATCTGCAGGTAGCACTCAACCGGAAAGCATTCTGAAGAATGATATCCAGATTTTAAAATGCCATGCCTGCTAATTTATTAATCTCAGTGCTTTTAACAGTACTAAACTGACCCTCCTCTCCTCATTCCTCTCAAAACAGATTAAGGAGAAGAATCTGAAATAGCACCAGCTGCTCTCGAAGATCTCGTCACAGCAGCTGCCTAAAGGATGGGCTGTTCCACTCAATGCCCTGTTGCCTTATTCCTCTATTTAATTTTGGTTATGGGGCACACTGGGGTTGTCAAAGGGTAAGCCTCTTTTCACTCCTAAGGAATAAGTAATGAAAAATGGCAAGCTACTTGATCTGCAATCACTTTATTTTAAACATTCTATTGTGTTCATATTTTATATCCGGGTTCTGTTTACCTCTGATAGTGTGAGGCACACGCAAACTATCTTCTGGCAGCTGCGGCCAGGGGAAATACTAGAAGCAAATTAAGCTTGGTGAGCTCACTGCTATGCAAATACTCACATTATTCAGGTTACAGCAGCATTCTAACACCACCAGCACCAATGGCAGAATGCTGCAAACTGGGAAAAACATCTGCCTACTTTTATTCTTTTGGTTTATTTCTCTACCAGTGCTGCCATTGGGAGAGAAAAAGAGCCTAAAGCTTTGGATTCTCATAAACTGGCCTCAGATTGAAAGACTCTTCTGTATCAAGATAGTCGTAAAAACTATTTTTAAACAAACCAGCTGGAGCACTGCTACGAAATCCCAGTCAACATTTTTCTGTGGAACACTTGGCACTGCCTCAATGCAATGTTCTGAACATGAGTAAGAATGATAACCAACAGTGACCACTACAGTTGGGCACAGACAACTGTTGGAGGCAGAAAACCAGTTACTGGGAACCACAGGTGGGGTGGCTGCTAAGCTCCTGATTGACAGCTTTCTATAGGCATTTGGTTGGCAACTGTGAGAACAGGATGTTGGACTAGATAGCCTTTGGCGTAATCGAGCAGTTGTGATGTCAGGTTCCAAAACTTATGTGCTTTTTCTTGGGGGTTAAGTCCCAAGTGGAACTTGCTTCCAGTTAAAAATACATAGGCTCAATCTACTACACAAAACACAACAAGTAAAACTAACTTTAGCTTCAACAGACTAACCTTGGTTGATGTAATAGCATGCAAGCTTTCAAGTTACACAGAATCCTTTGTCACTGGTCAAGAAACACACGGATTCTAACAAGTTTGCCCCATAAAAGTTACCGCCTTAATTATTTGGAATTGGCTGCTGTGATGTGTAACTGAAGGAAGCTAAACAAAGCCAAGCTACCCAGTCTTTGAGATTGATTTTTACAGCAGTGATTTGTGCCACTGGAACTAGAGCCACATCCTCTACAAGTTAGGGAAGCTTTGGTAACTGTGCCTTGGTTCTCACAAAATGACCTTGGCCTCTATTTTATGTTTATATTTATAAACTGCTATAGGTTTCTGCTGGTCTCAGCAGCTTCTATTTGACAAAAGAAAAAAAAGTGCAGTTGGGCTGAAGAAGACAACAGTAATAATACCATGTGACAACATTTAAACAGTTTTAAAGTATTTCTAAGTCCAGTGACAAGGGACGCGGGTGGGGCTGTGGGTTAAACCACAGAGCCTAGGACTTGCTGATCAGAAGGTCGGTGGTTCGAATCCCCATGATGGGATGAGCTTCTGTTGCTTGGTCCCTGCTCCTGCCAACCTAGCAGATTGAAAGCACGTCAAAGTGCAAGTAGATAAATAGGTACCACTCTGGCGGGAAGGTGAACGGCGTTTCTGTGCGCTGCTCTGGTTTGCCAGAAGCGGCTTAGTCATGCTGGCCACATGACCCAGAAGCTGTACGCCGGCTCCCTTGGCGAGATGAGCGCCACTACCCCAGAGTCGGTCACGACTGGACCTAATGGTCAGGAGTCCCTTTACCTTTAAGTCCAGTGACTGGCAAATTTGTACATTCAGGCTGAAAGTGGGCAGTAGAGTTTAAGACAGTTGAAAATAGTTTGAGAAAGACATCACTTCTCATGCTGTATATATAGTTCCCTTCACCCCTGCCAATGCCTTCTCATTTAGTATCTTTAGGTGTCAAGCATGATTTCACATACTGACAAATCAGATGCCTCTGGGAGGACATGACTGCGATGGGCCATCAACACATTAGTTTTGCTTAGCTGCCATGGTTGCATGGAATGGCTATCAGCTATTCTCTTTTTTGGGGGGGCAGACCTGTAGTTCTCCAGATGTTGTTGAACTACTGCTGCCATCATCCCTGACTGTAGGCCATGCTGCTGGGAGTCTTACAACATCTGAAGGGCTACAGGTTCTCCATCCCTGTTATATGTCAAACAACAAACTAAGCTAAGAGTATTTGGATTTAGTATAGGCTACAGTCCTACAACTGATTGGTTCAAAATTGGGAAAGGAGTATGACAAGACTGTATATTGTCTCCCTGCTTATTTAACTTATATGCAGAATTCATAATGCGAAAGGCTGGGCTGGATGAATCCCTAGCCAGAATTAAGATTGCCGGAAGAAATATCAACAACCTCAGATACGCAGCTGACACAACCTTGATGGCAGAAAGTGAGGAGGAATTAAAGATGCTTTTGAATTCTGGTGTTGGAGGAGACTCTTGAGAGTCCCATGGACTGCAAGAAGATCAAATATTTCCATTCTTAAGGAAATCAGCCCTGAGTGCTCACTGGAAGGACAGATCTTGAAGCTGAGGCTCCAATACTTTGGCCACCTCATGAGAAGAGAAGACTCCCTGGAAAGGTCCCTGATGTTGGGAAAGATGGAGGACACAAAGAGAAGGGGACGACAGAGGACGAGGTGGTTGGACAGTGTTCTCGAAGCTACCAGCATGAGTTTGACCAAACTGTGGGAGGCAGTGGAAGACAGGAGTGCCTGGCGTGCTCTGGTTCATGGGGTCATGAAGTGTCGGACATGACTAAATGACTAAACAACAACAACAGTCCTACAAAAACACTTACCCAGTTCTAAACCCCACTGAATGGCTTACTGTTGAATGTATAGGATTGTAGTGTTAAACTCTGAGTCTTCAGCATGCATTACCCATTCATTTCTGAACATATTTTTACAACCATAAGAGCTCAAATACTAGATACAGCAAGGTTATCTCCAAGCCACAGAGAAATGCAGAAATATGAGCACATTTATATCGAGTCTTTCTTCCACCATGAAGCTTCAGGCAGTGTACATGCTGCCCAGATTCCAACTTGCTTAGCTTCAGAAAGTGCTTGCATAAAGTTCCCTCAAGACTATGCCCTGTGACCAGAATACACACTGTCCTCAGAACAGTACTATGGAATAAGTGAGCAAGAGCCCTTACATCCCTTGGAAAGCAGGCTTATGTGGATCAATTTACATTCACAGCATCTTAAAATGCAGTGATAGCAATTTGTTCAGCAAATCTTGGCTCTGCCAGACATTCTCTCTACAGAAAGGGGGAAAGTTCAGCAGCAGGTGGAACTATGTGCTAAGACACAGCAGGAAAATGTCTTTCAAATGTGTTGCTGCACATTGAAGGAGTTAGATTTTTCTATCCACACTTCAGCATCTGCTTGCTTGTGAATGCAACCAGCTTATTTCTAGATAGGAAAACCTTGGACAAGACACTGCCTCCCCTTCTTTGAGAGGCATTGCATTCTCAGCACGGGAAGACAGTGAATAAAAGGTAGCAGGAGAAGAGAGATTCTTTATTTCCTTTTATTAAAAACCTATTATAAAACAGAAATCTTGAGTGTAAGTTATGACACTGAGCAGTTTGTGAAATTAAAACCTTTTATTTTTGTTGTTGAAGCCATAGAATCTGTATGTGGTCACATTCTTAAGCTGGAATGGAGGAGGAAGCAGCAGATATTAAAATGAAGCTACTATGCAAGTTATCAGGCTGAACCAAGGTCTGGTTGGAACAATAACTTAGCGTAACAATGGCTGATTCCCCACCTCTGCAAATGTAAAAACGGGCTTCTACCCAGATCTGGTCTCCACCCTTAAGTGAAACATACAAGTTCCTTGATAAGAATCAAGTGGAACTAGGTAGTCAAGTTAATTTTAGGTGGTGTGCTAGGCAGAAAGTCAATAAAAGTCAAACTGGATAACTTTACCTAGCAGTTGTGGGAATGTTCCCTCAAGGAATAATGCTCTGCCTGCAAGTTGTCTAGAATTTGATATCTTGCACACTATTCTGTAATATATTGGTTGGCCCAATAAAGATTTGCCTTAATCTGGATTTCTGGCATTTTTATTCATGCTCATTTTTACTTTTTATGGAATCCAGTACAATGGTACCTCGGGTTAAGAACGTAATTCATTCCGGAGGTCCGTTCTTAACCTGAAACTGTTCTTAACCTGAAGCCTCCCACTGCTGCCGCGCCGCCGGAGCACAATTTCTGTTCTCATCCTGAAGCAAAGTTCTTAACCCGAGGTACTATTTCTGGGTTAGTGGAGTCTGTAACCTGAAGCATCTGTAACCTGAAGCGTATGTAACCCGAGGTACCACTGTACTGTACTCTGATGTGTTCTGCAATATCTATGAATCATTCTAAAATATGGGACAACACTTAAAATATAGGGCAACACAAGAAGGTTGCATTTTGTTTAGTTGTAGACCATAAAATGAGACAAACTGCGAAGCTTTGTGTTTTGATCTGACTGAAGTGCTCAGGAAAGGAAAGTTTGAATCAGCCAAATGCTTAAAAGATCCATTGGGGACCTCTCTGTCATATCTCAGTCACTCCAAATTCATCATGATACTTGTTTGGTTTGTTCTTGCAATGGAAGCACAGTGTCCACAATGATACAGGGTATATGAACTATGTTAACTGATGAATGTTCACCCAAGACTTCATGTTTTCCCAAGTAAGAAAACTGGATATTGTTCTATGGATAAGGAAGTCTCTGTAGGAAGTGAATATGGATTATAAAAAACAGTTGTCATTTTTCCTGTCAAATGCCATCTTGCTGAAAATATTCAATGTTTTACATTGGTGGGTTTGGTAGAGATTCTTCCAGGCTATTACCTTCTTTGAAATATTCATTATACCAATAAGAAACTGGTATTTCATAATGCTGAAAAACAGGCCTAGAGCAGAAGTCTTTAAAAAACAGTGAATAGAAGCAAGAAAGCATCACTTATTCCAGATATTGTTGCATGGCTCTGAGGCACAAATCCACAATTATCCTGGAAGCCAGCCATCTTCACCTAACAGTTGTTGCAAATGGTATCAGAAAGTCATAATTCAATTAATTAAATATAACTTTGTTTTGTCCATTTCAAAAGAGCGAACTGAGTCACCCTCAACCATTATTGTTCAGCTTTCCTTCCAATTCTCTGATTCTGCTGTTTCACTTGATATGAAGCACCCAGTCAATGCCAACATTTAGTGAAAGCTTCTGAAGGGTCAACACAGAGATCTTGGCATCATATGTGAAAGCCACTGCTTGGTCTTTCCCATCTGAATGTCAATAAAATTAAAAACACACACGTTATATTCATTTTTAAAATCTACTGAAGAAAGGCATATATGAAACTCATAAGGCTGATCAGAGCACAACCCTAGGTTACCCCTGCTACTCTGAAGCAAACTCCTGTACACCAAACAACTCTTAGAATAAGAGCTTGTCCAAATCTCCATTTGCCCTGCTGCTTTCTCCTGGGAAAAGACACTCTTTAAAGCTGAATCGGACCAAATCGCAGCTGGGTTTTCTGCAGATTGCCATTTGTTCTGAATCAGCGGCAAAGAGTGGAGAAAGCTGTGAGGCAAACACAAAACTTCTTTCTAGGCATGGGACTAGCAAGTGTGTGGATGAGCCTTTAGATCAGCAGTTCTCAACCTGTGGGTCCCCAGATGTTGTTGGACTACAACTCCCATCATCCCTGAGCTCTGGCCTTGCTAGCTAGGGGTGATGGGAGTTGTAGTCCAACAACATCTGGGGGCTCACAGGTTGAGAACCGCTGCTTTAGATCATATCACTGGGGCTGTGTCAAGATGGGACATTAGCTTGCAAATAGGTCAATCAGATTCAATTTTCTGTGTGCATCTTAGGCGTGTGAGAGTCCACACATTTTTTGTTATTTCACTCACCATATTCTTTGCTATTCTGCAATTCCTGAGTATTTTTGTGTGCCCTCCCCTAGGTAGCTTACAGGATTAAACTGTGGTTTATTTGATTGTAACAATTCTCATACAGCAGCATCACTCAAGTCCTAGAATAATGAAAACAAACTGGGACTGATTAATGAAGTGTGTGCTTTCAGATAATTCCTCTTCTCCAACTGATATCCAACTTTCGCTCAAAACATCTCAGGATCTGACTGAGTGGTGGAAAGGGGCTTGGGAAATCAACTCAATTCTGAACCTCTTCAGGTGTTTTTTCCCAAACCTTCCCCAAAATCTCCAGCAGCACAGGAGATGGGGGAGTGAGAGGAAGCAAGGGGACTTCCTTTTACACAGAGATGCTTGCTGCTTCCTGCTGTCCCTGCTCCACTGTTAGGTCTCTGTGCAGCAGGAACACCAGTGCCTTAACTGCACTGAAGGACTCTAGAATGGAAGAATCTTAAGAAGCATCTTTAGATGGCGTAAAATATTTCTGTCTCTTACCATGAATGCTAGCCGTCACAGAAGATGGTTGTTTTTTTATTCCCAATATCAATATCTGCTCAACTACACACTTTGTATGAAATTGCCCGTTTTCATCTGCACACCTGTGAGAATCAAAAGACAGAATCAGAATCTAAGGTATATGACAAAATGGCTATGTCTTATGTGTGTACTATATGTTTTCTTCTTTAGAATGCTGCCTTGTCAATAATAAAAATACCAATTTATTTTTTTAAAAGTGTGTTTTGAAAGTCTATGGATACGTGAGGGGTATTTGGAAAATAGTTAGCTATATTGTGGAGGTTTTGACCCCTAAAAGCAGTCTGTATTTTAAACAAATACTTTAATTAAATAAGTTAAGCCTCTTTATACTCCTCCCCTCCCAAAAGGACCCTTGTTGGATATGGTGTGGCATAGTCAGAATCATAATAGGATGAACCATTCACTCTACACAGAGGTGGCTTTAGGGGAGCACAACCAGTCTGGAGTCTTGGGGTCGCCTCCGTGGATGCTGCAACTATGATTTAGAATGGAGCGAGAGAGGAGACGGGACGCTGAATTTTGGCATCGTACTGAATGCCGCTGAAATTTGGGACCCCAAGATCCTTCTACCATCTGAAGCCCACCAGATGTTTTGAACTATAACTCCCATCAACCACTGCCAGTACTGCTAGGAGCTGTAGTTTGCAACATCTGGAAGGAACCAGATTGGGGAAGGCTTTTACACCCTTTATGGCTTCTGGACTGAGAAACAGACATCAGCAGAGCAAAATTCTTCTGTGTTTCTTACTATCCAATCTTGTAGGATTTGCTGCTCATTCTTTGCACTAATTTGACTACCAATCATTTTATTTCCCCTAAATACTCTAAATTCCTACTATGTTCACTATACCTGGACCATGCCAGAGCAACTGTCATTCACTTTATGTAACATTTCATTACGTTGTGAGCGGTGGACAAAACGTATTTTGCCCAGCTCACGGTGTAGTTATTAAAGTATTTCTCATTATTAAACTACCGGCCTAGGATTCTTAACACCGCCTTCTGCCTCTGCTTTTTCAGTGCACCTTACCTAGATGAGAAGACATTCTTGTGGAAGGTGAACTTCCTGAGCAGGAACTTCTTCTCGTGGAGATACTGGAACGAATGGCCATCATCCAGATAAAGCTCGCCCACTGCAGACTCCTACACAGCAAGAAAAAATGTCAAACAGCTAACAAAGCTGTACAGGAATAAAAAAATTCCTTCCAGTAGCACCTTAAAGACCAACTAAGTTAGTTCTTGGTATGAGCTTTCGTGTGCATGCACACTTCTTCAGATACACTGAAACAGAAGTTGCCAGATCCTTCTATATAGTGAGAAGGTGGGGAGGGGTATTACTCAGAAGGGTGGTGGGAATAGGAGATTGGCAGATAGCTGAGATGAGCCTGTTGATGACTCTTAACGACTGTAATAGGTCTTACAGGAAAAGGCAAGGGGTGAGAAGGTGAGAAATGGCTTAGTCATGTATAATGGGATAAGAATCCAATGTCTTTGTTCAAACCAGGTCTCTCCATGGTTTTAAGTTTGGTAATGAGTTGCAATTCAGCAGCTTCTCTTTCCAGTCTATTTCTGAAATTCCTGAAAGCTGTACAGGGTTACTCCTACTAACTGCCACGTGTTGATTTTTGAATGGTTGAAAACACTTCTGAAGATCTTAAGGCCAATCTATACATTCAGACTAGAGACAGATAATAAATGAATCCTGTCAGCAAAAGCCCGTGTGCAAGGACTTCCACTTGGGTAAAGGGACTTCCTCTCCTCCCCCTGCTCTCCCTCAAAATTGGCTCGTGAAAAGAAACAAAAATATGCCACTAACAGTCAAACCTTGTTGTCGAATGTAATCCGTTCCAGAAGCCTGTTCAGCTTCCGAAATGTCCGACAACCGAGGCATGGCTTCTGATTGGCTGCAAGAGCTTCTTGTACTCAAGCAGAAGCCGTGTCGGAAGTTCGGCTTCCAAAAAACGTTTGAAAACCAGAACACTTACTTCTGGGTTTTCGGCATTTGGGAGCCGAAACGTACGATAATGGAGGCATTCGGAAACCGAGGTTTGACTGTAGTAACCATACACAAGTAGATTTTACTGAAAACAGTTTGTAGAGTTCATGTTTAAATCTGCACAAATTTAAATTAATTTTGAGAGAATGAAATTTGACATGATGTAGTTTAATCTTGGTGTGGGTAGGAGAAAAGGCATGGCTGCTTACAGAGGGAAAACAGGGCATAGTGATGACAAAATGGAGGGTCAGAACAGATACAGGGCTGGAAATTTCCAGTGGATACATGCACTTTTTAGAAATCTAGCAAAATATACAAAGTAAGTGTGTAAAATATAATTTCACAGTACCTTTGTATCTAAGGCAACACGCAGTTCATATGGAACATCTACCATCAGTTCTGTAGATTTTCCTACAGAAGTCTTTAATGGTATAACAGTTCCCCCACGCTGCATTACAGGAATCTGCAAAGAGGAAAGGACAGAAAACATTTAAATACAGTAAGCTTCCTTGGAATGAAGGATAGCAGACAACAATACACATCCCACAAACCTGGTCCTGTGCACCTTTCTTTTCTGGAGCTGTTAACCAATCCCAATTGCATAGGTGTCTTATACTTCAGGGAATAACTGTTTACATATGATGAAACTTAATAGGGCTTACTTCTGAGTGAACATGCATAGGATTTCAGTCTTAGTGACAGCACAACTGATTTGGGTTGCATCCTACACCCTTATATGGGAGTAAAACAATGAAGACACATATAGGAGATTATAGATACTATATATTTAATATGACAGATTTTGTAGCCTCTGAAAGGAAAATAAAATTTCATATTTACTTATACATTCAAAATTTGCTAAAAGCCCAGCCAGATGGGCGGGGTATAAATAATAAATTATTATATTAGTAGTAATACATATACTCTCTTTTTCCATAGCCTCGTGTGAAACTGCAATACAGTACCATTTGTGAATGATTTGAAGTTTATTATTTTATTTCATAGTTTATTATTTTATTTCATGGATGCCAATGAATACTATCATGTTATGAGGAATAACAAATAGAATTACAGTGGTACCTTGCTTCTCGAACTTAATCCATTCTGGAAGTCTGTTCGACTCCCAAAACTGTTCGAAAACCAAGGTGTGGCTTCTGATAGGCTGCAGGAGCTTCTTGCACTCAAGCGGAAGCTGTGTTGGACGTTCGACTTCCGAAAAACATTCAAAAACTGGAACACTTCTGGGTTTTCAGTGTTCAGGAGCCGATTTGTTCATCAACTAAGCCATTCAAGAACCAAGGTTCCACTGTACTGGATGTCTGTATGCTTTTATATGTATATATTTCTAGATAAATGTTGTAATTTAAGGGGGAAGTGTATTCAAAGCCTTCAACGGTCAAGCCTTCGGGCCTATTCTTGCATTCAAATCTACATTCTTGCATTCAAATTATTTCCTCATAGTACCTTCTTAACCTTGTAGATTCAAACATACAGTGGTACCTCGCAAGACGAATGCCTCGCAAGACGAAAAACGCGCAAGACGAAAGAGTTTTCCGTTTTTTGAGTCGTTCCGCAAGACAAATTTCCCTATGGGCTTGCTTCGCAAGACGAAACGTATTGCGAGTTCTTGCGTGTTTGTTTCCTTTTTCTTAAAGCCGCTAAGCCGTTAATAGCCTCTAAGCCGCTAAGCCGTTAATAGCCGCTAAGCTGCTAATAGCTGTGCTTTGCAAGACGAAAAAACTGCAAGACGAAGAGACTCGCGGAATGGATTAATTTCGTCTTGCGAGGCACCACTGTAATTGTTGTCTGTGTTGGGTACATATACAACCCTATCCACAAGTCTTTGAAGCAAGTCCCGCCTCCCCCCCAGTCAAATCAGTGATATAAAAACACAAACATACACTGTTCAATGTGACTGGAATCTTCACTGTGCCGTGACCTTCCAGACGGATACATTTCCGAAAGTCATACCAGATCTGCAGCAGGATAAACAGGAAAAAGGAAGACCCCTGAATGAGTTCTACAAATTTAGATCCCACCTCCTTACCTTGCTTAAGGAACGCCATGACATAAAAGCCTGACAGAATATCAAATCAACCAATAATTCACCAAAATCCACACATGTAGAAGCAATAAGAAAGTGATAATAAAACCAGAGTATTAAGAACAATAATCTTGTAACACCTTAAAGATTAACACATTGATTACAGCACAAGCTTTCATGGACTACAGTCTACTTCATCAGATGCATGAAATATTACCCCGAGATATATGTATATATATATTATATGCACATGGGGGCATTTGGTCAGGTCAGATGAAGGAGGGTTGTACAAATAAGAAATATAATGCAGAGAAGTACAGACATGGAAAATTGCATACTTAGCAGTGGTGGTTCACAACACTGTTCTTGGTGACACATCAGCAGCCTGGTGTCTGCTATGTGAATTACCAGCGTTTACATCAATGCCTATACTTTTTTTTTTGTATTTCCCCCTAACCTCAATTTTTTACACCCCCTCTCAAAAAACCCCAAACCAATGGGTTGTATCCAATGCTGCCGTTCTGCTCCTGCAAGTGACTTCCACTTGTGCAAAGGAACTCTTCTGTCTCATCTGCAGTCCCCCGTGCATCCTCAAATTTTACTCCAGAGGGTTTGGGGACATTTTGGAGCAGATTTTGGGGGAGGCAAAGGGAGGGCAGAGGAAGCAAAAGTTCTGTTGCATGAGTGGAATGCTATTCACACAGAGCTAGGTACAACCCAATGTGTACGTGCAATTGCAGTGTGTACCGTATTTTTCGCCCTATAGGACGCACTTTTCCCCCTCCAAAAATGAAGGGGAAATCTGGGTGCATCCTATGGGGCGAATGCAGGCTTTCGCTGAAGCCTGGAGAGCGAGAGGGGTCGGTGCGCACCGGCCCCTCTCGCTCCCCAGGCTTCAGGAAGCTATCCCAAGTCTTGCAAGCCCGGCGGGATGTCCCGCGGGCTCGCAAGGCTTGCGGGCAGCAGCCTGCACCCAAAAGCTGGGGACAGCGGGGAGGCGCAGCGCCGCCACCCCGCTATTCCCCGACCTGATCTGGAGGCTGGGGGGGGGGAGAAGCAAGCCTGCTTCTCCCCCCCACCATCCCCACAACCTCCAGATCAGGTCGGGGAATAGCGGGATGGCGGCGCTCCTCCATCCCGCTATTCCCCAACCTGAACTGGAGGCTGGCGGGGGGAGAAGCAAGCCTGCTTCTCCCCCCCACCATCCCCACAACCTCCAGATCAGGTCGGGGAATAGCGGGATGGCGGCGCTCCTCCATCCCGCTATTCCCCGACCTGAACTGGAGGCTGGCGGGGGGAGAAGCAAGCCTGCTTCTCCCCCTGCCAGCCCCACAAGCTCGCGGGATAGCGGGCCAAGCTGTCCCTGAAGGCAGAAGAGGGAGACGAAGTGCTCCGTCTCCCTCTTCTAGCTTGGGGATGGCTGTGCAAACCTGGGGGGAAATAAAAATTTCCCCCTTGATTCCCCCCCCCAAAAAAATAGGTGCGTCCTATGGGCCGGTTCGTCCTATAGGGCGAAAAATACGGTATATACAATATACAGTTGCAATTCCAAGGCCTTCATGGGACCTGCATTTCATTAAGTGTTATGCTGAGTTATGTTACACTTCATGCATCGGATGAAATGTAAGTCCAAGGCCATGAAGAGCTTGGAATTGCAATTTTTAGGAAAGCAAAGCAGCTTCTTGAATTGGGACCACAAGGCAGTGCTGTTGCAACAAGCATGTTTGAGAGCTAGTGGAGGGGGACACAAGGAGCTACCCCACTGATTGCCAAAATCCATCCAAATATCAACCAAAGTATTGAATACGCACAATGCCTGCTGCAGCACTTTCTAAAATAGTCCAGAAGCCATTTGGAAACATAGGTCACTGCGGTTGCACCATGAGGGATGCAACTGAAGGAGTATTAGCCCTTGCAATTTGAGGTCCAACTCTTACTGAATGTTTAAAATACATTTTATTTAAAACATTCCTGCCTTGTTCTTTGTTGCAAAAAGCAAGTTCATACTGAGTAACAATCAAATATATATAAAACAACAGCATAAATATAAATCAGTATAAAAACAAGACTGATAAACTAGTTGTCTGAATGCTGTGCAGAAGCTTTCAGAGGAAGCTAGGTAGCTTATTTTTATTAGACTATTGCTTAGATTAAATTTTATTATGGTGAGGGCTGTTTTGTGCAGTCCCAGATGATGTACTTATACCTACTGCAGAAATGCCTAGTAGCCTAACTTTGATTGAAACACAAGGGTATATCAAAAGGGAAATAAATGAATTGATAATAGTTTTCATTACCTCTTGAGGGCCAGGCAGAAAGACATTGACTGCAGTGACTTCTGGTTCAGTGACTGGATACACCAACAAAGCATTTCCTGAATTACATAAAGAAGAAAAGCGATACTACTATGGGATTATATCATTATTTAGCCATTTGCTGATATTTCTACCATGGGTTCAGTACAGCATTTAGAAAAGTAGTACCTTCTTTTCTATTAGAGGTGTGACAATGCCATTTTTTAAAAAAAAAAAAACTTGTCTAGAATATGCAAGAGGTCTTGTTTGAATATGCAAATAGCAGGTTCCTAACAGTTAATCCTTTCTCACAAAACTTTCCAGTGTTCAAAGATGCTTTACAAATTCTATCTAATTTGTCCTCACAACAACCCTGAAGTTTCTGAGGTAGTGATTTGCTAAAGGCCACCCAGGGGGCTTCCTGACTGGGCTGGCATTTGAAGATGGGCTTTTTGTATCCAAACCCAGCCTGCTATCCACAGCATTATAGAGAATAGCCTTGAGCCGACAGAAGTGATTGACATTAATCTGTGAGAAAAATTATTCAACACATAGTATAAAACAACTTCAATTCTTTCCTAAGATTAAGAGGCAAAGATTAATTGGCACAGTCTAATCAGAATGCACTCCATAAGGAAATGCTAGAATTACTTTTCCCTCATTATCAGAACACTCATTGAGTTCACATTTCTTCTTCTGTAGTTATTTCCTGAAAGTATGGAGTGTGTCCCTAGGAAGGATTCCCACGAACACCTCTCCATACCCATCATGAGAGGACCAGTGACTGTTTAACTAGCGTTGCCAGCCAAGGAGACCAGAAGCAACGAGTGCAGAATGAAGCAACCTCACATCTGGTCTATGGAAGACTGGGAATTCTGAAACTATAGGCCTGATCTCCTTAGAGTTCTCTGGATGAATCCTAACCACTAACATGAGACATCTCCCTCATCCCTTCCAGTTTGTGTGTTGCCTTTCTGTCGCAGCTGTTGCATCTTCTGATTACACCACTGCCATGTTTTATAAAAGGTTCCTTCAACCTTTAAACTTACCAAGCATATACTCATCTTCGATGCCAAACGTTTCCAGTTCCTTGGGGAATTCTACCCAAACAGGCCTATGTAAAGGAAGAAAGTGGAAGCAGCAAAGACTTTTTAGAAGACGTGCACTAGAATTCATATCAGAAACCAAGGGTCACTATTTTCTGTTTATAATTTGAGTGTTATTTAGATGCTATTTAAAATTCACTAGGATTTATAGTAGTCCCATAATGAATTATGAAGCAGAAATTAGTCTCTTTAATTCCGAGCTTACCTCATGACTGGCTCTGCAACTGTATGTGCTCGATAAAACAAAGCATAGAGATATGGAAGAAGGGAGTAGCGCTCCTTGATAGCATTTCTGATCATCCGCGTGTTCTCCTCACCAAACAACCAGGGCTCACGGCGCTTGGTGTTCATATTGGCATGGCCTCTAAAGAAAGGCTGAAGGGCTCCAGCCTGATACCATCGAACTAGCAGCTCTGGTTCTGGATTTCCAATAAATCCGCTCACATCAGCTAGATTTCAGAAAAAGGATGAATTGGTTTCTGAGAAAGGGTTGGAAAACGCAAACTTCCCAGATTCTTCCCCAGTTGGGCTGTATTTTCAGAAAAGCAATTTCCCCCCAACACAGAAACTACATCAGAGAAGAAGGAATAAGAAAACTACCGGAAACCTGTGACCGCAAACTGGATATGCATGTATTCCAAAAATCAGGAGAAAGGATGTTAAGCTCAGTGGTAGAGCACATGCTTTGCAGACATGGCTCAGCTGGTAGGGAGGAGCCACAACATTAGCTTCCTGCAAGGTGTGTC
Source organism: Podarcis vaucheri (assembly GCF_965113315.1). Classification (NCBI taxonomy): domain Eukaryota; kingdom Metazoa; phylum Chordata; class Lepidosauria; order Squamata; family Lacertidae; genus Podarcis; species Podarcis vaucheri. Next base: position 46,589,620 of record NC_138759.1, on the reverse strand, counting down.
ACTGCCAGTTAGCGGGAGGGAGAGGAGATGGGAAAATCAGCACAGGTGCACTGGTGGGAGCACCAGACTGGCTCTGCCAGCGTGCCGGCATCATGCCAACCTCTGCAGCCCTCCCTCTTCTGGTAACTGGCAGGGACTCACCTTCCAGGAAGTTAGCACTGTGACTTGACTCTACTCAAGAATCATAGAATTCTAGAGTTAGAAGGGACCCTGAGGATCACCTAGTAGAATGCAGAAATATGCAGCTGTCCCATACGGGGATCAAACCTGCAATCTTGGCATTATCAGCACCACGCTCTAACCATAGAATTGTAGCATTGGAAGGGACCCTGAGGAACATCTAGTCCAATCCCCTGCAATGCATGAATATGCAGCTGTCCCACATGGGGATCAAACCAGGCAACCAACTGCAGGTGTGCAAACTGTTACTATAAAGTGTGTGCTCTACCACCAAGTCATGTCATGACCAGTTTGCAGCTACAGGTGGTTCTACCCCACCTAGGAAGCTGTTTGTGATTTTTTGTGTGAACAAAAAGCACCTGGTTCATACCCTGGAATATACAGATCAGGCCACGAAAGACCTTAAGGAGGCTCTGCCTGTCATCAGAGACCATACTTGACTAGATGGCACAATGATCTGACTTCGTATAAGGCAGTTTACTATGTTCCCTGTGGATGGATGCCCTCTCAAGGTCAGCTATAACTCACCATATGAAAGTTAATTTATTTAGATTTTTAAGAAGAAAAAAGTTAATCAACAGAAATCTCTAAGCAGTATACATTAAGGAGTATAAAATAATTATCAATGATACCCAGACAAAAACAGCAAAAAAGGAAGAAAGAGTAAACTAAGACAACTCTGTCTGGATACTGTTGTTGAAATAAATATGATTTCAACCAGCACCTAAAACAATACAGTGAAACTTCTATTCATAGAAATAATTGAGGCTTTTGAAAAGGCACAAGTGAAATGAGCTCAATTGCTTAGTAAGATGGAGACTGCAACCCAACACATCCCTTACCTCCACAGAAAGAAATTCCTGCCATACTGATTGTCAGCAACATTGGAACGGAGATTTTCAAGTACTGCCATTTTGCTTTATTGTCTCCAGTCCATACGGCACCTAGAAATATGAAGTTCACAGTGTTTGTGGACATTGGGTGTTGAGTTCAAAAGATATCCATAGGTTTTACTTCTAAGCAGATGAGCATGAGGCTCATGCTATATGTGTGCAGATGTACAAATCCATATGTTACCCCTATCAGCTGTTTGATAATGACTCACATGAACTGCATTGTGCGATAGGTCAGCCATACATCACATTTGATCCCTGTTCTGGTGTCTGCATGGTGACAAGATCAGTGTCAGTTGTCACACTGTTCTTGATTTAAGAAGAACAAGGATAGAGGAAATGCACCCTAAAATCAGGCCAGCAGGTCCTCTGCTCAATCCTCAGCCTCTGAAAAGGAAGTTGGCAAACAGACTGATTTCAGTCTGATCAGCACATGTGTCTTTTTGATGACAGCACTCAATACACGTGTCATTGAGATAATAACACGATCTCTCAGAACATCAATGAGTGAGTTACAATCTGGGTTTTCAGCATCTTAAAAATCTACCTATTGTGAAAGCCTGAAAGCTACAGCCCAATATTAAGTTGCTATTTATTACTTATTTCCACGCCTATTAGACTCTTGAATTGACTATGTTCCTTATTTAACTTATAACATTCCTTCTTTAACTTATTTGCAGTACAAGAAGAGGCAACAGCTTAATATTATGACAACTCCACAGCATGACAGATGCTCCGAATATCTGAAGTCTCAAATTCAATCCTTGGCATTTCAAGCTAAAGGGGTTTCAGATAGCAAAAGCTGGCAAAGACCTAATTCTGAGGCCCTGGGAACCAACAGAAAAAGATACAGTGATTTGTTGACGGGATTTCAAAAATCCTTGTGCAAAGATATAAAATGAATTCTGCCAACGTCCCTCAGGAGGAGGGAAGGAGAATAGTATTGTGAGGAACCCCAAGAGAATCTTGTCCTCAAAAGAATGTTATTTGCTCCCAAGACACACCTAGTAAGTTTCAATCAAGACTTAGAAGAAAGTTTCATTCATAAGAAATGTTTTAAATTGTTACAGAATATGATTATTTAGACTTGTTAGAATATGATTATTTAGACTTGTTAGATGATACAAAGGGTTTTCTGCATTTCCCCCCGCACCCTCAGACACCTGAGAATTTTCTGTACGTTTGGGGAACTTGTTTCTCTCTCACACACCTGATTATAAAACAATACTATATTTGAGGTTAGCCTGGTTACTGGGGAAGCAAAGTTTAAAGATTATTCATTCATTCCTTACATTTTCATCCTGCCCTTTCCCCAATGAGCTCTTGGTGGCACACATGATTGTCCCTTCCACCCATTTTAGCCTGTGAACTGTGAGATAGGGCAGGTCGAGATGGTGACTAGCCCAAAATAACTCTGAGTTTGATGGTTGCATGGGGATTTAATTGATGTTTGAAGATGATGCTTGAAAAGGGGAGCTATGTCGTGTTATTAATCATTCTTCCTTATTCTATGCTTACCATACTTTTGTGAGCCAGCAAAGAACGAGCGTGTGAGAACAAAAGGCCTCTCCAGCCCCCCACTTCGTCTGATCAGTCCTTCTGCAGTTGCCATTTGCTGAAACGCACCAGAGGAAACATGTCTGCTTTAACACAACTGTTATAACTCTACTACAGAGAGAAGGCCAGGAACAGTAAAAATACAGCAGCATTTCTGGACTGAGAAGAGCCAGATAGAACACCTTAAAACAGCAACAGAGAAGGCTGACATGAATCAATCGCCCTGCGGCTTGTACAGGAAAGAACAGGAGCTGGCCAGACTGATTTTTTAAACACACGATCTTCATACAGGAAGGGTTATTGACAGTATGAGGCATCGTTTCTAAAAGTAAACAGAGGAATTTAAACATGGAAGGAATACAGAAACGAATGATCTGTTTTTCAGGGAAATGGGCTTGTACAGTTTTAGAATAGTACAAGACAAAGTATAAGACAATTCTGAGACATACTTCTTGTTGAAGCCACGGTAAATTACTGTAACTATCATTTAATGGTATGCTTTTGTTATTCTTAATTAAGAAGAGTTAAAATGTATGTTAAAATGTAAAATATACAATAACAATAATTAATCATCACAAATCAGTAGATGAGCATTGGAATTGAAACTGTTCACCTGCAAAGGCCATACCTGGTAGAAACCATAGAGATTATGGACTTCTCGATGTTCCCATTTGCCATAATGGACAGCATCCTTCTGCATGGTTAGCTCTACCCCTCTGAAGACTGAGGGCTCATTCATATCATTCCAGGCAAAAAGGATTTCAGTGGAACCCTATCAACATTTTAATTACATCAAAGTTGTTGGTTTAATCCACAATTAACACACACACACAGTCTGGGTAGGTATACACATGCTTACAAAGCTCTCAAAAATGTAAAGCAGATTACTCTAAGGAGAGGAAAGCAGTTGTCAGAGAAGCTTCTCTTGGACTCTTATGGGCTTCAAGATTAGGTGGGATCTATCTACCCATTAGGGATAGATTAGGGATACCCATAGGGATGCGGGTGGTGCTGTGGGTTAAACCTCAGAGCCTAGGACTTGCCGATCAGAAGATCGGTGGTTCGAATCCCCACGATGGGGTGAGCTCCCGTTGCTCGGTCCCTGCTCCTGCCAACCTAGCAGTTTAAAAGCATGTCAAAGTGCAAGTAGATAAATAGGTACCGCTCCAGCGGGAAGGTAAACGGTGTTTCCGTGCGCTGCTCTGGTTCACCAGAAGCGGCTTAGTCATGCTGGCCACATGTCCCGGAAGCTGTACGCCAGCTCCCTCGGCCAATAAAGTGAGATGAGCGCCGCAACCCCAGAATCGGCCACAACTGGACCTAATGGTCAGGGGTCCCTTTACCTTTTTATCTACCCATTAGAATTAGTGGTGGGAAAACTAATCCCATCAGCAATATAATTAGCTTATTAAATTACTAATCCCATGATAAAAGATCAGATAAAGCTTCTCTGTTATTTTTAAATCTCTTAAGTATCTATGAAAACTGGTCTTGGTGCCCATTTATAAACTCTTAATAGATTCAACCTGAAAACTGCGTAATTTTGAGTTTTGGCAGCACCACCGTATACAATGAGTATATCTCAGATATTTGCTTTGACATTTGTTTCTGACAGTGGCAACCCTACATTTTTTATCAGCTGCTGGCTTCTTTAGAGGTTTCTAAGCAAAATGCTTATAGGGTTCTTTTCTTCTTTCTTGGGCACCCTTGGGCAACTGGGACCAGAATGAATGAAGAACATGCACAACACTAGTAAGTTTCCTTCCAGGTTAGCATCCCAAATGGTAAAATTCCCATATCACGTTCAACACAAAAGGATTTGGAATTGGTTAAACACTACAGTTCTCCAATGGAACTTGCATGAGCCATGTTGTCCCTTTGGTGTCATATGCAGAAACGACTGTGTGGAAACCTTCGCTTATCTTAGTATATTTTGGATCAATCCTCTTCCTCGGTCATCAAATGAAAGTCCCTGTTTCTTACTTTTTAAGAGCTTGGTTTTTCTGCCAAGGATCCTGCCACACAGGGTCATGAGAAAAGAACACAAACCTTATATGCGCTGAAGGCAAATTGATCTGCATACCATTCTCGGACTTCAGGATTGGTGAAATCCAGGTAAGATGAGAGACCTGCAGGTGTGAGGAAATTATGACATTTGCAGGACTTGAGTCTGGATGGCGGCGTATAAAGATTTAAATAAATAACATATGGCCTTCATGCTGTGGTTGACAAATACAATGCTAAAATCTCCTACTAATATCCAAGCAAATACAACAATACAACAAAGAGGGTTTTTACAGCAAATACTAGCTTCATATAAGAGATTTTTCCTCAGAACCACAACATAGGAGGAAAGTGTTTAATTTCCAATCCTTGCCTGCTGCAATCCTGATAATTATCAGCCACCAACCCAGCTGATGCTATTTTTTATTTAACATCACCTATAGTTTGTCTATTTAACTTCCAGTGGTGGAGACTGGAAGAGTTCACTATATTACCCTCTTTGCATCTTTGTGCACACTCTGCAATGTTAGTCTTGTTGTTGGACAAGGGTCATCATGCTTACAGGCCAAATGTCTATATCTTCCTATACATATAATAAAAATGTAAGGTGTCATCATGCCCTCCCAGGCAAATGGTGGTGGTGGGGAGGTCCTTCACATAGCTGCCCTGTGAACTGCCTGCTCCCTCCTTTAAAAGGGACAGAAGGGGAGAGGCCTGGGTGAGCTGTGGGTAGATAAGGGAGGGGGTTGAGGTGTAAAGGGGACTTTGTCAGGTGAGGGGGAAGGGGAAAGGGCTGGTGAGCCGAGTGAACAGGGGAAGCAGCTCCTAGTCTTAGAATTTTGAAGCCGATGCCATCATTGCCTTGCCATGATAAATAAATAGAGACAAAGGGTCTCTTGGATCCAGCTGACTAACACCTGGTAGCAATACCTGTTTAAATAAAGTTAGAGGTATTAAGGATCAAGAGCTTAAAAAAAAATGTCAGTGAGGAGTAGAAGTCATTTTTTAAAATTTTCTTCAAACTTCTGACCATAAAAAACCATTTAACCCTTTTAAAAAAGGAATTATATATCACATTAAGTTTTCAGCACAGATTTGAAAAAGGAGAACAGAAAGACAGTATCACACACACAATTAATGTACAGAATAAAACTTATTTCTATTTATTAATAAATTTTAACTTCCATAAATGTCAGTCATCAGATTTGTAAAAGTAAAGGAGGGGCTTTATTACCTGGCCAACAGATGCCTTCGAAATCTTTGCCTTTACGGTCTTTTACAAAGTAACCTCTTTCTTTTGCTTGTGAGTATATGGTATACAGAGGATCAACTTTAATATGGGGGTCCAGAATGACGACCAGCTGCCAACATGAGAGACGGCACAATATTATCATGTATGGATTACCATTATTTACATCCTGTCTTTCAGAATACAAAACCTTCCGAGGTGACTTACAGGTAACATTAAATTACATATTTTAAAAAATGCAACAGACAGTATGAACGTATTAAAAAGTCGGGAATCACAGCTCAATGGATGCGAATGGATCTGGGGTGGCCCTCCCTGTTTCACCACCTGAAGTGAAATGGGAGTTGCTGTCTCCTTTCCTGACCAACCTGGCTTTTGCCAAACTTGGCAGGAGCTGGGGTGCTCCTGAAAGCCTTACTGCTTGGCTTCTGTGGGGTATAGGGTAGGGCAGACAAGCAGCAATGCCATATGCCAGAATGCCACCCTCACAGCAGTGGAAGTGGTCAGGAAGGTGGAGCACTGCCTTTTTCACTTACACCATCTGAAGCGAGCGCTTGATCCCCAACCTCAGGGGCGGACTGGGTCTGCCTGCTGCACATGAAGGCCACAAGAGCTGCAGACCTCCAAACAAATTTTTTCTCCCTACTTTCTCTACGTTACCCACCTTGCGCTTTTTCTTCATGAGTATCTGCTTCTGCATCCTCTCGGGATTGCCAAACTTCTCCTTATTCCATGTGAAGTACCGCTTGCCATCTGTGTGCTCGATGTCAAGCCATATGACGTCATATGGGATGTCATGCATATCAAAACCAGCATCTACCCCTTCCACGTCGTCCTCGTCTTCATAATTCCAGCGGCACTGGTGGTAGCCAAGGGAGAAGAGTGGGGGCAGGGCTTGAGTGCCTAGCAAAAAAAAAAAAAAAAAAAAAAAGGAAAGGTAAAGGGAAAACAATGCTATCATCCAAATTAAAACCCAAGTCACAATTAAGTGCTAAATATTTATTTTTGCTTGAACTTTCTCAGCTGCACTAGAGGCATTAAAAGTGTACAAGAAGAGTCTCGTTGTAATGAAAGCAGCACAGAATCCTTTTCCTTACTTTGAAACTAGAAAGTGCTTCGGGCTGCTAATGTAGTTTTGTGAGCAGTTATTTGCCCACCTGCCAGAGGCTACGTCCTGAAGGCACATGGTATGTCCTCCTTGCTTCAGCTAAGCAGATCTGGGCCTGCACAACACTGTCCTGAGTTCCACGATATGTGCAAAGTGAGACAGAAACAAAATACAGGGGTGGGGAGATGTTCCTTTTTTGGTGAGTGGCTTGTCAGTGTTACCAGTGAAGTTGAACCTGTGACACAGATGTGGTAGATGCAGACAGATGGGCGAATGAACTCGGTAGTGAACTGCTACTTCTCTCTCTCTCTCTCTGCCCCCCCCCGACTCTATTACAATGGTTCTATATCTTTAACTGCTTAGAAATTGTTATGTACTGAAGTTCTCACCCTGGGCCAGCAGGGGGATACAGTTTTCACTCAGGTCCACATATGCAAATAAGGGCTTAAAAGTGACATTCAGTGATTGGATAGTTACAGAAAATGGTTACTGTTGCGTTCTAGTGGAGCTCTATATAAGCAGGCTGGCTGAACCCTTCAGTTCAGTTCTGTTCCGGCCTGTGAATAAACAAGAGCTGTTTGAAGAATCGCTGTGTCCTCTGATATGTTCACCCACAACTTAACAGAAATAGATCTCTCTCTCTCTCTTGCATACACAAGCTGGGCGTGCCACCTTAATGTTTATTCTTGCCACTTAAAGCAGTTTCAGGATGTACAGGTGAAACTCAAAAAATCATCACAATTATAACAAATAAAGGCTTGACATATCTCGCTTTGCATGTAATGAGTCTCTCTCATATATTAGTTTCACCTTTTAAGTTGAATTACTGAAATAAAAGAACTTTTCCATGATATTCAAATTTTTCGAGTTTCACCTGCATTTGTATTGTAAGACAGTACCTGTCAGTTGTGCATACTGCTTAAAAATATCAAAGGGTTGGGGCCCCATTAGGATGAAAGTGTCAATGATCCCACTTTCTGACATCCAGCACACATCAGTTTGAGGAAGCACTCTCTGCTTCGAAGTTTCTGGAGTTCTGGAGGACAAAACCTGTCAAACAAAGCAATCAGAAAAAGGTAACGGTATGGCTTTTGATACACATGGAGATCCCACATGGTGAGTTTCTAGGTGCCTGTCATCACTCCGCCTTTCGTGCCCCAGCAGAGGTGAGAGGCTGCCCACTCAGCATCCATTCTGCACTGCTCGCAGAGTTCTCTAGAATGTCACAATAACCCCCATGCACTGCAGAAGCACTTCCATGCAGGAGCTAGATTCCAGCGCTGGTCTCACCTCCATTGCGGCTTTGGTAGCAATCTCCACCAGAGTTTCTGAGGAATTCAGCCAGAAGATCCCAGCCGTTCTGCCAGGTTTGTGAGCCAAGAGCAAGGGCACGGCACCATAAATGCCCATTTTGCTGTGAACTTTGTATCCGAAGACATCCAGGTTATAAAGCCGGTAGACATCACCATCGCTGGAACAGACAGACAAGATGTTTGCACAGAGCACTTTGCTGATGCTGGAGGTAGACGCTACTTCTGTTTTTGTCCAATGCAAGAGACCGATGGCGATAGATTTAATACTTGCTAACGGCACCAGCGGAAGCAGCTGTCCATAGAAATGGTTTATTATGCTGTAACTGGAGTGCATTGCATTGTACTTGATGGGGGATGGGGCTCCTCCAAGGCGCTGGGATGGAGAAGGTGATGCTGCTCTTCCCTGTGAGCACAAGCTACGCTGCTGGGGAACAACATTCCCAGAGGACGCCCCTGAACGTCCACATTTGCTTCCCAAGGTGACGTAGTAAGGGACCTTAAAAGGGAACAAGAGCACTTCCCCCAAACCCTGATTCTGAACAAGCAAGTAAGGGAGCAATCACTGCAGCCCCAGAGGAGAACAAGACAGCTGAGGTGCCACTAAATCGTCAAATCCTATGAAGAGCGGAAGGCAAAAAGAGAGGGGTTTTTTTGGGGGGGAGGTTGCCAGAAAAGAGAGAGATGGGATAGCAGACAGGCAGCAAAGCCATGCTGAAAACTCCACCCACTTTTGGCACTAAATCCCAAGGGACTTTTCTTGTGAATCAACTAGCCTTCAGTATTAATAATAAAGAAAAATACAGGATTGTACCATAGTCTTTAGCTCACTGTTACTTCAGAGGTGAATACTGTATTGTTTAAACTCTGCATGTTCTACAATGACAATTAGAACTGGGATATGAATAAATACAGACTGTCATCTCTGTCGCTCTTTTTTATAGTTGTCTGAATGCAATTCTGGCTCCCAGTGAGATCACTGCTGCTCCAGTTTAAGGCTGTCAGCCCCTCTCTAATCATGTTTGCTCAGAGGTGAGTTCAGCGAAATCCAATTCATAATAAATATGCTTAGGACTGTAACCCACTGATCTCTCTTGGTCTAGGTATCCCTAGACACCTCTGTATCTTTTATTAGCTTATTTGCATACTATCAACCTAGCAGAGCACAAAACACCACAGCAATCCTGAAAGGAACAATAGAGCAAGGTGTGAAAACAGGTGTGGGATGAGGCACCAAATAAAACTGTCCCCAGAACTGGTTTTTTTCCTTTTCTTTTCCTAGATGAGGTATTTGGAAAAAGATGTATTTGCTTAGGGTGGAGCTCTCAGGGAAGAAAAGAATTAATCAAACAAACAAGGCAAAGGTCAAGTTCAACTTGCCCCGCTTTCCCTCTGCATTCTCAGGCATCTTTGCTGAGATATGAATGCCATGTGCAAGGATCTACTGATGAGGCTTTACAGGGGAGGAGGGCTCCTCCGTTGACGTCCCTTTCCATCATTTACCTGCGCATTAGTACTCTTCCACTGCCACTGCCTGAGCTGATGCAGTAACACAGACGTTTAGGTAAGTTCTAACAACACCACTGGGGCAACAGAGTCAGATGGGCAGCATATGAATAATAAAATTGTTAGTGTTGTTGCTGTTGTTGTTACTACTTGAAAAGGTCAGTAACAAATTGCTAATACAGTCATACCTTGCTTCTCGAACAGATGCGTTCTGGAAGTCTGTTTGACTCCTGGAACCATTTGAAAACAAAGGCAAGGCTTCACATTGGCTGCAGGAGCATCCTGCAGCCAATCGGAAGCCACACCGGATGTTTGGCTTCCGAAATTCCTTCAAAAACCGGAACACTCACTTCCGGGTTTTAATCATTCAAGAGGCAATTTGTTTGGGAGCCAAGGCATTTGAGACCCAAGGTACGACTGTACACAAAGCTGTTTCTTTAGCGGATGCAGCTACTGTGAGTAAAAAGTAGCATTTTTTTACATTTATAGCCTACCCACTAGCCACATCCTCTTCTCTGTTTTTTGAAAAAACAAGAACCAAAACCAAACAAAAACTCCAGGATGTCTGAAAACAACCTGGGAAAGGGGAAGCTGTGTGAAGAAAAATGGAACCGATGCGGCTGAGGACTAGGAAGCTGCCTGAGACGAGGGCCTGGGAGGCAAGAAAATTAGAAGAAGCATGGCATAAGAAAGCAGTGGGCACTGTAGCAGAGATTTGATTGGTGGAGGTGGCAGAGGGGGAAAAGGTGTCCTCAAACACTATCTTGAGGAAAGCCTCATATAGGGCTTATGGAGAAAAAAAGTGCTCCATGCCGTGAGTTGGAAGGTCTAGAGGCAGAGGCTGCTTCCAGATGGGTGTTTACTGTGGGGCAGGTGCTCCTCGTGCAAGCCAATTTTACCGGGGATCTATGCAACACCAAAATGCCATTCTGCATGCCCCGTCCCGCTGCCACTTGCTGCCAATGACCCACTTGCAACATCTGTATGAACCATTCACAGGATCAACCCCCAGCAGGAAGCACCCTGGATGGTTAAAGAAAAAGAACAGAGCAGGCAGTGGCAAGAGAATCAGAGGCCTGAAGATTGAAGGAGGCAGCAGAACTCTTAAGGGAAAGAGGAGGGAGAAAACTGAGAAAAGGAGAGAGTAAGATACAGTACATTTATTTCTTTATTCAATACATTAAAATACCACTTGATTACTCACATTTCTAAGCAGCATACATAAAACCAATGCACGGAAAATGGAAGAAGAATGGTTTAATTGTGCGCCTGAAGTTCATCAAGGAGGGTAATCTCAGTTTGGGAGAGAATTCCAGAGACTTGGGCAAAGCTGCCCTTTTGTCAGCGTTTTATGCATACATAGTTAAATTACCTGGTGTTTTTAAGGAGAAGTGTCTCTGCATGCTGAGGTATTCCATAGACATGTTCAAATCCATGTAAAGAAAAATCTAAGCCTATACTGCTGGGACCTGTAAGAAGAATCATAGAACTGTAGAATCAGAAGGGACACAAAGGGATGCAAATATCCCAACCCACTGCAATTCAGGAATCACAGCTCAATAATCCCTGACAAATGGCATAAGAAAGAGTATGAAATCAGAAAACCACTCTGGAAACACATGCCACATAAAATTGTCAGGAACTGCCCTCTGCTGAGGTTCTTTGTCACCTACTCTATATATATGCACACTTAGTGGTTTATATCCTGATGGTGCTAAAACTGGATTTACTCAAAAATCACAGAGGTATACAAGACCAATGCATTTAGCACATATGTGCTCACCATTTCCAGCCCATGCAGCTAAATGTACACAATCTGAACCACGGCGTATAACAAGCAGAGGAGATGTTAGCTATGGAAAAATGACTACAGAACAAAGAGTGCCAGGTTATTTTTGCAAGTGATCCAGTCGACATATGACACACGAATACATATATTACAGATATTACAAGCAAAATTGAAAGACACTATACTTACCATTAGCTTTGATGTCTGAAAATTTGCCAAATTTTTCTTCCCAGAGACCCAAGTCATCTTGATTTTCCTGCTTGGATAAAAATTATCCAAATCTAAGCTATAGGGCAGTTGTATTCATGTCAGCTCTAAGATCCATGGATTTCAGTGGGGCTTACTCCCACAAGAGTGTTTAGGGTTGCAGTTTTACTGACTCTGGCCAACTTCCAACTAAGGCCACAGTCCTAATTCCACCACCCTGGAAGAAAGCCTATTGAATTCATTAGCAATGCTAAACTAACTATTCCCAGTTAGAAGGACTGTTTTGTCTTTTGGAGAATCCATAAGGCAAAACTCTACAAATAAAAGCTTAGTTTACCTTAGAGGAATTAGCTGATCCTTCTTTCTCTTCTTGCAATGTAGATTTCCTAATTAACGCCCCCCCCCCAAAAAAAGAGTGATCAGTTTTTATATTTATATATAGACTTGCCTACAAATATGTACTAGTAAGAGTTTTAGGACTGAATCCCAAGATAATTTAGCTCCAGTTGGATTGCGGAGACAGTGACATATCATACCTGCTTTGCGGGGCTGGCTGGAGGTGCTCAAAATACAGCAGGCCATTTGAGTTTGTACTCCATACAATCTCACCCTTGCAAACAAACTGTATCTGAAAAGGATTTGCAGTGATGTGAAGTTGCTGGTCTTCATTGTCACAAGCCAACACAAGTTTGTCTCCATCTTTCTGCAATACTGTTAGACTGGAAAATGGGAAAATAGCAGTCACAGATAAAACCTTTGAAAGCTTGTTCCCAAATACAAACAGTTGTAAATTAAGAAACTGATAATTCTAGTTGAACAAAAAACATCAACTTCTAATTTCATTCCCCGGGCATAAATGACTTTTTCACACTTAAATGCATTTCTGGCCATATAGAACTACACATTATATGCAAGAGTGAGTGGAGCAACAACCCACCCTTGGATTTTGAGGTAACTCAAGTTATGATGTCACTGAAAATATAGCACAATCTTATACATGTCTACTCAGAAATAAACCCCACGGATTACAGCCCAAATCACATACATGTGTCCTCAGATTCCATCTTATTTAGCAAATTCTGCTTCATCACTTACCTGAGGCAGACAGGTTCTTTAACGAGAACATCAGGGACTTCATATCTTGGTTTGAATGGCTCTTTCTCATTAATTTTAAGCCTGAAAATATTGCCCTCTATTTCAGAAATTTCTACTAAAAGAGGTTCCTGGGGATAAGTAGAAAAAGAGTAACAATTAGAATATTCATGCAGCTGACGAATCACATTGATTCATTTATCTACAGTTACCATAACAGGGGGAAAGCCATGGTGGAGTTTCTCCTGGTATGTTTTGGGTCACTAGAAATAAAAGCATTTAATCCCCTCTTACATGCATCTGTTTGCACAGCAGCAAAGATAAAGCATATAAAAATGGAAGTCCAAACCAACCACAGACTTTTGAAGAATATTTTAATGTTTACATTGTTTTTAATTCATTCTATATTTGCTTTAGTATCTTATTTGTCGGTTGTTTTGAGTATGTGATGGCAAAGCAGGGTAGAAAATACAGACGAATGCCTCGCAAGACGGAAAACTCGCTAGACGAAAGGGTTTTCCGTTTTTTGAGCTGCTTCGCAAGACGAATTTCCCTATGGGCTTGCTTTGCAAGACGAAAAACGAAAACGTCTTGCAAGTTTGTTTCCTTTTTCTTAACACCGTTAATACAGTTGCGACTTGACTTCGAGGAGCAACTCATAGAACGCGGTGTGGTAGCCTTTTTTGAGGTTTTTGGTGATTTTTGAAGCTTTTCCAAAACTTCTTTTAAACTTTTAAAACTTTTTGGGGTTTTTTTTTGGATTTTGGGTTGGGGTGTTTGGAATTCAAGGAATTGGTGTTGGGGATGGGTTTGCAAGAATCTGGAAGCTTGTGTTTTTCCCCCTGCATTTTTATGATTTTCTGTGACCATTGGGCCACTCCGCTGTTTTTTTAAAAAAATTCTGGATTTGAATTTCTGTGTGGTGGGTGGCTGGGGGAACAGTTGAGGTGGGGTTTGCAAGAATCTGGGAGCTTGTGTGGGGGTGTTTTTTGAATTTTTATGATTTTCTGTGACCATTGGGCCACTCTGCTGTTTTTTTTAAAAAAAATTCTGGGTTTGACTTTCTGTGTGGTGGGTGGCTGGGGGAACAGTTGAGGAGGGGTTTGCAAGAATCTGGGAGCTTGTGTGGTTTTTTTTGAATTTTTATGATTTTCTGTGACCATTGGGCCATGTTGTGTTTTTTTTTTTTAAAAGTTTTTCTGTCGTGTTTAGAAACTTAATTTATTATTCCTTCAATTTTTGAAATGCTCTTTACAGTATGTGTGACTTTAAAGAGCACTTAATAAACTCTTGTTGTACCAAATTTGGCTTTGTTTTGACTTTTTTTGACCATAGGAACGCATTAATTGAATTTCAATGCATTCCTATTGGATTTCGTGCTTCGCAAGATGAAAAATTCGCTAGATGAAAAAACTCGCGGAACGAATTAATTTCGTCTTGCGAGGCACCACTGTAGTTATTAATAATTCTCACACTTTAGCATTATTGCTTTTGAGTAAGAAATAGATGACTGATCTGAGATAACTGATTAATTGTATACTTGTCAAGGAACTGGGAGATCATGTGCATCACTGATGTTGCTTAATCGTAGTTACCGGTAGATTAAGCCAGAGTTTGCAAACTAATGTCTAACCATAGTTAGACTGCTTCAAAGCTATCCACAGGTAGCATTTACCCTGTTGAAGGTAGTACTGTAATATGGTTAGTTCCAAAAAGGATGGAGAGAGGAGCATTAATGTGCCAGAGAGAGAGAAGGAGCGGTTAAACCCACAGGATGATCCCAATCCCATAACCATGTTTAGGAAGGTTGCATCTGTACCAGGTCCTGTGCTTTAAAATAATAATTATACTAATGTTAAGAGTATTTGGACTTGATCCATTTGAAAAACACAATCTTGAATATTATCTGGATAAATATGATCAGTACAATATTACATAAGCAATAATCTATTGTAAAGTGTTCATTTTTTTTCTTTATCAGTGACATTCAGACTGTATGCCAACCTTGCATTCTTCACTGACTATTTGGAATTTGACACGGCTGTGGGATAATTCCACTGTATCCAGCAATGCTCGGTATAAGGACTTCCCAGGACATAAACGTTTCTGACGCCTAAAGGATAAAGAAGAGAGCACAATCAAATTACTTATTTAATGATCCAGGGTGCAATTCTGCTCACTATTAGGCTACTTAAACCGCATTGATTCCAAACGGCTTAAACAGTATTGCTGCCCAGATTTACATGTTTTCAGAGCTTCATGAACTAGTAACAGTAGGAATCAACTATCTACTTAGGGTTTTCCATATATATGTTAATATTTATCATCGTAACCTGAAAACTGAAAATGCTATTCAATTCTCTGGTACAGCTTTCCGCAGCAAAGCACATCTCACTATTTACAAAACCAACTCTATTCGTGATTTTAAAAAATACTTAGCGGTGTGACCATTGTATGCAGTATTTTCTCCATTATGATATGCTGGAAATCTTTTAAGAAGTTTTGATGCCAACAAACAGTACTGTTTTACTGGTGCAATGTCCTGGAACTCTGGAAAGAATATAATGTTATGCACTTCTGGTACAGTGGTACCTCGGGTTACAGATGCTTCAGGTTACAGACTCCACCAATCCAGAAATGGTACCTTGGGTTAAGAACTCTGCTTCAGGATGAGAACAGAAATTGTGCGGTGGCAGCGGGAGGCCCCATTAGCTAAAGTGGTAGCTCAGGTTAAGAACAGTTTCAGGTTAAGAACAGACCTCCAGAATGAATTAAGTTCTTAACCTGAGGTACCACTGTAGTTCTGTGCCTTTAAGAGTGATATGTCAGGAGTGCTCTGATGGTGTTTCCTGCATGGCAGGGGGTTGGACTCGATGGCCCTTGTGGTCTCTTCCAACTCTATGATTCTATGTTAGCGCAAGCATTTCTGCTTCCCAGATGATGAAATAATCCCATTTCTTCACCCCTGTACTAGGGGTTTTCCCAACCCTTCAGAGCAGATTTGGGGGTAGTGCGAGGGAGTATGGGGGCAGGGAGAATGGGAGGGAAGGTGATATTAGGCTAGCTGGAGCCCTTCCCTGGCTTTTCCTAGAGCACCAGGATAACTGAATCTAGCCCTCTGTTTTCATAGTGCTATGGTTTGCAATGTGGTGTTAGCACAGTAGTCATGTGTCTTTAAGAGTGATAAACACTCACATTCCTTACCTGTAGAAGGCAATTTGATTGCATGTCTTAAAATTGCTTTTGCTCACAGCCTCCTCTTCGACACTAGAAAAGAAATTAATGCAGTATAATTTAAGGTGATACTGAGAAAATGAATAAGCATCCCTCTCATGGTGACCATGTTAGCATAAACTCAGGGTGCATGTTAGCATAAACTCAGATGGTTGCTGTTTTCTGGGTGGAATTCAATTCCATACCAGCAACTTCAGGTTGTGCAATTAAAGTGAAGTTGGCACTGCAGTGCAACAACAAGAACAACAAAAAGACTTTTTGTGCTTAGGAAAGTGCTGGGAAAAGCCATTGGAAAGTCTGGGGTAGCAATGGCTTGATCTAACCTTTGCACAAAATATCCAAATGAATGCATACTGAACAGCTGACAATGTATAATCTTCCTGCAAACTTTGTGTGGACAAATTAGGATAAATCATAATAAACAGGTCATCTAGAAGCGACCTCAGATTGTCCATTATAAAGGGTGTGCTGTGCAAAAGTAGCCTCTAGTCACTGTTTTCTAGTTACTATGTTATATAAATGGAGCCTGCTAGCAATATTTTGGTATAAGAAACTGTTGCTTTTCTTTTCTGTGACACTGGAATCACTTGTTATCAGGCAGTTATTAAATATGAGCTTCTAGCTGTTTCTTTCACTTATTCTTAATTTTTCATTTACTTGTGTAAATACTCTCTTACAATTATAACCAGTGCTTTTTTTCCTAAAGAAATGTTTAGGGGTACTCTCATTTTCCTACTCATATTGAAATACTGCCTCTCAATGAGGCCCAACTTAAATTCACAAAATGTTTAGGGGTACGTGTACCCTTAGAAAAAAAGCACTGATTACAGTATAACACTTCATTATCTATCGCTGCATGTTACCACTCACATGTTACCAGCTGTATCTAGGTCAGAAAACAAGTTAACTTAAAGGTGGGTTAAGAGCAAATTTTTCTCTTTAGAAGCATGCACTATGATTTCAACTTAGGTTTGCTAAACAACTACTACAGAATCATATGGTATTTTACCTTACTTCTTCCTGGCTACTTGATGCCATGATATCCCACTCCCGGAGCTATTTTTGAATAATCACTACCGTCGCTGCCGGCTAGAAGCGGAGAAATGCCCCCAACCAATGGAGAGTTTTGGTTTCACTCTCCCACAGCATGCTGGGAAATGGAGTTTTTGTTTCTCGTAGTCCGGCCCACCGGATATCTTCGCGAAGCGGTATGGAAGGAGGATGCAAGAGGTTTGATATTTGCAGTGTCTAGACAGCTAAAATTGGCTCCCTGTCTTCTAATCAATACGCTCAGCTCTTCGTGTTGCATATTAATATCTTTGTCAGTAGATACACAACTTCTTGCTGCATTTGAAGCAAGATTCTTAGAGAGTACACGTGGGGTTTTTGGATGAGATTCTTTGCATGCTTATTGGACTGTGATACACTGTGATGTATCATAGTATTTTAATATTCTTTTGGAAGCCGCCCAGAGTGGCTGGGGAAACCCAGCCAGATGGGCGGGGTATAAATAATAAATTATTATTATTATTATTATTATTATTCCAATAAAAATGGATAGGATCGCACTGTTGTGATTTAGTAGGCTTGTTTAGACATATTATTTCAGAATTTAATATAGCTATATATTTCATTTCACCTGCTTCTTCAGGAAAGGCAAGACACAAACATGATGTACAAAGGCAGGTGAGAGAAAGTCACTCATCTAAGCAGACACCCCCCCATTAATCACCTGTACCCGTAAAGAGTTTATCATGAACTCTGACTCAAATGAAATTTTGCAAGGTGTCAGGTGCGAGTGGAATTAATAACTCAGGTTAATAATCATATTGTTGCGCAGCAACCCAATCTCCAAGCTGTGTGATACCCCCAGGGTCCGTGCTTCCTTTGGAGTAAGGTATAGGCAGCAGAGACTGTGGTGTCTTTCTGATAGATGGTTTATTTACCCCCCCTCACCCTCCCACTATGTATAAGGGTCTGGTGACTTCTCTTTCAGTGTATCTAAAGAAGTGTGCATGCACACGAAAGCTCATACCAATAACTAACTTAGTTGGTCTCTAAGGTGCTACTGGAAGGATTTTTAAAATTTTATTTACATGTGTGTATCTATCTATCTATCTATCTATCTATCTATCTATCTATCTCAGCCTGAACCAACGATGGAGGAGTTTGTCACATTAACATCCCAAGAAGACCATGCTTCCCACATAGCCCGCAGCCTATTCAAACAGAAATCAAACATTGCTTGGACTCTCTGCCTTCTCAGCTTGCTCTTTTTTCAGCTTCTACCTCACCTCACGTCCGAAGCATGACCGCGGCCATGACGTCACGCCGGTGACGTCCCCGTCCCCCGGTGACGACGAGAAGGCCGTGACGTGCGGTGCGCCGCCCGAGCCAATCCGGCGCGGCCCCATCACCCTCCCTGGCCGCTGAGCCTGGCGGGCCTGGGGGCGGAAGGGGCGGGGCGAGAGTGCCGGAGCGGGTTCTGCTCGTGACACTTCGCTGCGGAGGGGATGGCGGCGGGAGTGGCGTCGCTCTGCGGGATGCTGCAGCCTCTGTGGCGGCGCCGCCGCCGCTCAGGGCCGCCGCTGCTGCTTCTCCAGCTGCTGCTCGTGTGGCCGCCGGGCCCCGCTGCGGCCGGCCAGCTCTCCAAGTGGCGGCTGCCGGTGCCCATGGTGAGCCAGCAGGGCCCCTCTCGCCGCCTCCGTCCCGTCCGGCGGGCTGCACGGACGGGTCCCCGGGAGAAAGAGGGCTGGCGGGGTGGTGGGGCTCAGTTTAGGACCCCGGCGAGCGAGTCTCCTGACCCGCGTCGCCAAGTTGCACGTGTGAGCAGCGCAACCCGGGGCTTCTCTCTGTTCCTGCGCGCTTGTCGCTGCTCCAGGTGCATTGAGGGCCGGGGGCCTTGCTGGCTTCTCGTTGCTGCTGCAAAGGCACTGCCAGCGCAGCATGACTACGGGGAGTGCCGTTTGCCGATTTTACGCACCCGGGCAAGGGTTTGCTCTACTTCCTCGTTTTGAACACCACGTTTAATTCGATCTCAGACTCTGGCCTCCTAACCTGTGGTCCGTGTCTTACAAAGGATGACCGTGAAGTAATAACCAGGAAGAGTAGCTCCCTGAGCAGGTGCAGAGTGCATTTTCCTCGTCACCTCATTCTTCGCTGCCTCCCCACCCCCCACGCACTGGGGGATAAAGAGATAATTGTTCCTGTGGTGCTGAAACGTTGCCAGGCCGAGATCTCAGCCCCAGACCAGGGTTTTTCAACAAAAATTGCACATTGATCACAAAGAATCGCCTGATGCTAGCTGCTAGTAAGGAATGGTTTAATACGGATAATTGGATCTGTCCAGAGTGGTGAACATGCATGGGTGCGCTGTTTGTACAAAAAGCGAGAGACGGTACAGGTGTTGTTTTTCAGAGATAATCTGTGCAAATAACTGCTCATGTGAGCAGGCAATGTAGGAGGAGCGATTCATGGAGAATCACAGTAGTTGTGTCTTGTACACAGAAGTAGCTGCTGTAATTTTATGTGTGTACCTGCTCCAGGGTTACATTGCTCACAAAAGAGGATCACTGTTCATTTGTGATGGAGGTAGTAACAGAATCCAGGACCTCATCTTTTGCAGCCAGAGTCCATGGCTGGAATATCATGAGGGTGTTTTTTTTTGTAGTGATAGTATACTCTTTGAAGGATTCCCATCAATTTTATCCTTATTTAATTTCCTCCACACCCACCAGAGAGCTTTGGTATGTGTGCAACACTCCTATGAGGTAGGCTAGCTTGACGCAATGGGTAATACTAGAATAGCTTTGTGGTTGAGTTGTGATTTGAACATGGGTCTCCCATTTCACCACGTTGGCACCATGTATCTATACATGTGCAGCCATTTTTTTCCTTTATAGGCAGTCTTTAGTATCTGATGTACATTGTATGCATCACAGCCTTGAGCTGCTCAGATACTGACAAGTGTCTCTTTTAAATGGCGCTGCCAAGTTGTCAAATGCATTGTTTGCTATCTGATCCACATTTAAGGCAGCACACATGCAAAAATGTGAAAACCCACTGACATGAGAGTGTTGTCACAAGTTAAATGAACTGTGTCACCCTGTTGTCAAAACCAAACCCTTTATCCTACAAAGTAGAGTAACTCATGCTAACACCAGATAATTTATAATGATCTGACAAACACTGAAAAGAATTGTAACACTCCTGTTTCCTGTGATTTTTGCTTCTGGTTTATATGTGTGGCCAACATCTTCACTACTTGGCTGAACGTTAAAAGATGAAGGATTGGAATAGACCCAATGATTTCAAGACTAAGTCTGACTCAAATCTCAATGCTTTTATCTCCTGGTTATGAATACTCTGCAGTAACTTAGTACTGGATAAATTGTTGACTATAGCTCTGAAGAGATCAAAGGTATATGAATAATATGTGAATTAATTGACATGTCTGTGCCACTCTTCATCGGAATTGAGTGCAGGTAGTTTGCAAAAAATAATAATATATAATGCAGTGGAATCCTACACATGTTTTCTTACAAGTAAAATGCCACTGTTCAGTTGGACATATTCCCAAGTAAGTGGGTACATGGCTATTAGCATTTATGTGGTGTTTTTCCTCAGTGCTAAAAGCACTTGTCATACATCATCTTAAAAATGGAGCTGTACAGTTTTCTCCACATGACTAATAGAGACTGAGGAGATATATTTGGTGCTGGCCGGGACTGATGGGAATTGCAGTCTTAAATATCTGGAGAGTACCTGGTTGGCGAAGGCTGGCTTAAAGTATCAACTGATTTTGTGGATGAGTAAGATTTGAAATTAACACCTGATGCCTGCATGTTTCACCATCACCAACAAGAATCCATCAAAACGGATCACCTTCCTTACTTAGGAGTTTTTAGCACATGCATGTTCTTTGCTTGACAGCATCAAGTAATGACATGCTTGTGTAAATGAGCCTTCATAGATAAAATACCAGCATATCCTGATGGTGACGCATGTAAATATGAAAAATAAAGTAGTGTCACTTTAAATAACGGGGCCAGATTCAACTAACCTTTTGTGCTAGTAGAAACAAGTGCAAGGACCCCTGCTAATGAAGCTGGGCTTCGCTCCTCCCCTCCCTGCATACCCCTTGCATTTCCTCCAAATCTGCTGTGTAGGGTTGGGAGAATTCCCAGAATAGTGCACCGTTTGGGAGGAGATGGTTCCATCTGGCAAGTATTAGTGCACTGTTGAATTCTACCCTATAATTCTTCGTGGAATTCATTTAGATGTGACCCATCAAGCACTGAGTAAACAAGTGGTATACAGTAATGTATGTACAGTGGTGCCCCGCAAGACGAATGCCTCGCAAGATGGAAAACTCGCTAGACGAAAGAGTTTTCCATTTTGGAGGTGCTTCGCAAAACAAATTTCCTATGGGCTTGCTTCGCAAGACGACAATGTTTTGCGAGTTCCTGCTGGTTCCCCCCCTTTTTCTAATCCGCTAATCTGCTAATCCGTCAATGGGCTTGCTTTGCAAGACGAAAAAACTGCTAGACGAAGATTCTTTTCGTCTTGCGAGGCACCACTGTACCAACTTGTGATGCCTCATCTGTCTATGTTTACTCAGAAACATAAAAAGGTAAAGGGACCCCTGACCATTAGGTCCAGTCGTGACCGACTCTAGGGTTGTGGCGCTCATCTGGCGAACCAGAGCAGCACACCGAAACGCCATTTATCTTCCCGCCGGAGCGGTACCTATTTATCTACTTGCACTTTGACGTGCTTTTGAACTGCTAGGTTGGCAGGAGCAGGGACCGAGCAATGGGAGCTCACCCCGTCGCGGGCATTTGAACCGCCAACCTTCTGATCGGCAAGTCCTAGGCTCTGTGGTTTAACCCACAGCGCCACCTGCATCCACTCAGAAACATAGTAATTAATAAATAAGTAATTTCTCGTTTCAGTAGGAATTATTCCCTGACAAATGGGCAGGTGGCTGCAACTTTAGCACTTCCTATACCTACCATTAATACAGCAACATGTAAGAGTACAAACGTAATGTGTATACAGGAGTACTTGAGATCAGAGGTGGGGAACTCATGGCTCTCCAGTTGTTGACCTCCATCTCCCATCAGCCTCAACCAGAACGACCAATGGCCAGAGATGATGGGAGCTGTAGTCGGGCACCATCTGGAAAGCTACAGGTTCCCTTTTCCTGCTTTAGAACATGCTTTTACAGATACATAGGAATTTGACATTTTGGGGGTAATATAATATATTCTTATTTACCTAGTATTATTGCCAAGTAAAATATATACTAACTAAAGTTTTCTCATATATATATGATGGCCTTCCATTCGAGCTTCTTCTGTTTGCTTCCTTTTTTTTCCTCTATAGGAGAAGAATTTATTTCACTTTGGAAAGATTCTCTTCAGCAACACTACCATTTTCCTAAAATGTAAGTGCATTCATACTATAGCTTATTGTATAATATGGCAGGTATTTTGTAATAGTTGAACAAGGCCCTGTTGGCCTTGTTTTTAAGACATCTGAAGGCAACCCTATATTGGGAAAATTTTAATGTCTAATGTTTTACCATTTTTAAAGGGCTGTAAGCCGCCCAGAGTGGCTGGGGAAACACAGCCAGATGGGCAGGGTATAATTATAATTATTATGATTATCTTTATGAAATTTTATCATCATACAAATCTCATAAATATTACAAAATCACATACAAATTAATGCAATCACCAGAGTAATTCACCTACACAGTCACACTACACAAGAATAATTTAAACGCACAACCTACATTCAGAGTCACTCGGCATTCACTCTCCTTATACGCACCAAATCACTCTACTCAAATCTCCCTTTAATGAAGCATTCAAACATTCAGCTAAGCAGTAATCATGTACCAAAAAATAAGTCTGCTAAAAACGAAATTGGCATGTAGAGCTTCCAAGCAATGCCCCAAATTTGTCTGCAAGGCTAATCAGTGTAATGTCCATGGACCATATAAAAAGGTAAAGGGACTGCTGACCATTAGGTCCAGTCGTGACCAACTCTGGGGTTGCGGCGCTCATCTCGCTTTATTGGCCGAGGGAGCCATGTGGCCAGCATGACTAAGCCGCTTCTGGCGAACCAGAGCAGCGCACGGAAACACCGTTTACCTTCCCGCTGGAGCGGTACCTATTTATCTACTTGCACTTTGACGTACTTTCAAACTGCTAGGTTGGCAGGAGCAGGGACCGAGCAATGGGAGCTCACCCCGTTGCGGGGATTCGAACCACCGACCTTCTGATTGGCAAGTCCTAAGATCTGTGGTTTAACCCACAGCGCCACCTGTGTCCCTTGGACCATATACATATAACCTAACAATGCCCCCCCAGGTGATTGATTTGTTAAGTTGGCTATATTGGTTGTGCATTCTGGAGGTTAAGCTTTGTTCAGCATTTTACTGCCTGTCCCTGTTATATAGATTTTATTTCTATTTCAAAAGGGCAGCGTGCATAAAAATGTCATATGTTTGTTATAACTATTATAATTATTTAAATTTATATACCGCCCTATACCCACAAGTCTCAGGGCGGTTCACAGGATAAAATTACAATATAAAAGCACAGAATACATAATCCAAATAAAAACAGAAACAACTGAATACCCCCCCCCCCAAGAAAAAGAAATTCTCACATTTTAAAAGGGCATTGGATGACAATCAACCAAAGGCCTAGTTAAAGATGTATAGTGTGTGATATATTTTAAAAACACATATTTTAAAAACACATAAAACACGTAAAAGGCACGATATAAAATGGCACAGCAGTGAACTGTAAAGCTCATTTGTTAGCCCTTTTCTTCTCTTGATACAAAGGGAGTCATTTGTTAGTGTGAGCTTGTGGCATTTCATGTTTTGTCCTGAAGGTTGCGTTCTTGGCATTAACTACCCTGTTTATCAGAGTTCACCATATGGCTAGATGTTTGGGATGCAGCTCTCTCAATCTTCCTGCCTCACTGCAATGTAATAAGCTGAGGTTCCAAATTATGCCAGGCTGCTGTGTCAGCAAAGCACTCCTTCGTATGGAAAGGATCTTGCCAGGCTGGTTTACTTGCAGTTAGTGCAAGTGCTGTGCTAGTCTATCATAGATGGGGGGATGATATGGTATGTTGAGTCCAATATTTGGATTAAAAAGCATTATTGATATAATTGTTTCCAGATTGCCTAAATAGATAATATGTTATTCATAAAACAAAAAGAAGACTTGGGTTGTTAAGGGAAGCCCTCATAGTGGGGTTAATGAGATGCTATCAAGAACCTTTTAGTAATACAAAGAGAATATGATGCTTCCTGTGTTTCTTAAGTACCATACTTCTCTTATTTCTTTAGTTGAAGGCGATGAAAGTGCATGTGATCCATCTCAAGGCTACAATGTCAGCTGGTACTTGAGGTATTGTGACTGCTACAATGAGGTCTTCAATTTTGGGGTAAGGAATTGGCATTCGGAACGACTGAAGTCATGCAATCTGTTGCTTAAATTATGCAATCGGCAAATTATGCAGTACCAAATAACCCCAGCTGCTTTGATAGTTGAGCGTAGTTCGTTAGCCACTGTTGCCCGAGTTAGAGCTGCGCTAACTTAATTGATTTATGTTCCACCACATCCTTACAGGTTCAGGATACAGTATTCGGCCTCTGTCTCCAACAAGTTCACAAACTAAATGTGAGGTTGGCTGTCTTGAGGGAACAAAAAGGGGCAAACTAAAAGTAATATTATTCAGGCCTATGAGCAGAGTTCTAGGGTACATGGCTAGGTCATTGCAAAGTCATTGGCCAGACACTTCGCATGTCCCTCCCACTTGGCTTTTAAAGAACAGGGGAGGCAGATCATCATTCATGTGGTTCTTGTTCCATGTGAGAAGGCTGAGCTTGCAAGTGTGCACTCCTACTGGGGGCTAGGAGAGTCTGGCACAGATGACAGTGTGACCTTAGTACAGTGGCACCTCGAGTTAAGAACTTAATTCATTCTGGAGGTCCGTTCTTAACCTGAGGTACCACTTTAGCTAATGGGGCCTCCTGCTGCTGCCGTGCGATTTCTGTTCTCATCCTGAAGCAAAGTACCTGAGGTACTATTTCTGGGTTAGCGGAGTCTGTAACCTGAAGCAGATGTAACCTGAGGTACCACTGTAATGGGACCCAAGTTCAACCCTCCGATTCTCCCTCCACCTCGAATTTGGCCAGCCCTGCTGATTGGCCAGACTCCACTTCACCTGCCCTAGGAACTTCTCTCAGGAGGCGGGACTGACTCAACCAATTCCTCCTCCCTTGCTGGGACATCTGATAACAACCACAAAGCGGAACCCTCTCTCATGTTGCTGCTTGAATTCTCCCCAATAATGCCAAGGTTGCAAGTTCGAGCCCCGTATGGGACAGCTGCATATTCCTGTATTGCAGAGGGTTGGACAAGACGGTCCTCAGGGTCCCTTCCAACATTATGATTCTGTGATTCTGTTTTCCCTGCCCTGTATTTCATGGGAGGAGTTTACTACTTAGAGGGGGAACCTTCCTGGAAATGGTAGATATAAAATCAGTGCCCTTTAATGGTGTCATGAAAGGAGCAAACTAAGCTGCCTTGATAGAAGACATTTTGACCGCCTAACCCAGTTTTATCTCCGCTGTCTGTAACTCCTTAGGGTCACAGGCCACAATGTCATTCCTTCAAAGTGTTGTAACAGCCCACAGGCATAATTTCAGTATTTCTATTTTAATATTTTGCCTAACGCTCAACTGGATTTTTAAATTGCATTTTGATATGTATTGACCTTTCCCTTATGATTTTATGATTGTAATATGTGTGGCCCGCTTTGAGATTTTGTTTTTTAAAAGTTCTTTCCATTTTAAAAATGAAAAATCAACCTGTCTTTTGCACCATCTGTTACTGTATCCTTTTAATGGGGTGCCTGGCGTTGATGTTTTAGGTGAGATGCAGGGTTGGATATCTTTTCAGTTTCTTAGCTGCTTCTTGAGTTAACCCCTTGTTTTCACTGACCCTTCAGCCAGATAGAGTCATGCCATGTTGTCTTGACAGGATGAGCAGGCAGAAGTTTACGTTGGAAGTACTGTAGAAAACCGGCCAGGCTGGCCAGGATACTACGCCATGTCTTCGCGCTACTTCCCCAACTGTTCTGAACTCTTCAGACCGCAGGTAGGGTGGAAGGAGGCAGGGTGGGGGAAATTGTTGGAGCTAAGGTTTTCCGGTGTCTTGAAGGTACACATATATCCATATTACTGGCCCTGTAAGAGCTTGTGGCATCATGCTGCCTATGCAAAAGGCCATGTGAATTACTAAGGGACAGAAACTCCCTGAAAGATGGGGTTATAAGGAGACTGGGCTCTGAGTGAAGTGTGATGTTTCTATTTATAGGTCCTATTTGGCCAGTATGATGGTTTGGGTGCATTTTATTTGCATTTTAATTATTTTTTTTATTCTCTTTTTTTACGTAAACTGCACTTGGAGCTTTTATTGAAGGGTGGTATAAAAATGGCTATGACTAAGTAGGTAAAATGTTGCTGCATTGTTGTAGTATGACACAATAAGGAGTTTTTTAGGTTAAGTAATTATATAGATATATAGAATATTTTCCCTTTTTCTTTTTTGAATTATATTGTAAAATGTTAATATGTATTATATATTTAATTAAAAATGCTTCTTTTATTACTATTTTATTAGAGGGCGTACATTGGGAAAATATACATTTTTAAAATCTAAAACTTCTGCGTACTTGAACTCAGTCCCCACATAGTTCTGTGTCATTGTAACACTAAGTAAAGAGTATTTTTGCTTATCTGAAATTCTAGGTATCCATTTTTTATTTCTTCTGGAACACACACAAGTATATAATGCTTTGCCAGTATGGTGGTTGTTTTTTGGGTGTGTGTGTGTCTTTCTGTATATATATGTGTATATACATGCACATAAAGAATTTTTAATTTTTTTACTAGATTTTCTACAAAGAATTTGTTCACCCAGAAGCCCTCTCAGGTGGAAAACAAGAGGATGGAGCAAACTATACTATCGTATCAGAGAATTCTGTAAGTATGAGAGAGGTGCTATATTTTACAGGAGTGGATCACTTTGTGTTGGATCGTTCTTGGTCCCTCTGCCTGGCTACTGGTTGGCTTGTGTGTGCTGCTGATAATGTTTGTGCTTGGCTTTCCCCCATTAAAACCACTAGGATTTGAACATGCCTAATGCTGATTTCATAGTGCACATGATAGATTTGTACAAACTGTATGCTGATTTGTGGCTTAGATTAGATTAGATTGCACTCCTTTTCTTTTTCTTTTTTCTCCCAGGCAATGAATGCTGTGATGAGAACCTGGCAAGATGGGCCTTATATCTTTATTGTGCAGATTGGAATTGTATCCTCAAAGGATGCCAATGTGAAAACTAAAAGAGCGACAAGTGATGAATTGCCAAAAGTTACAGCTTCCTCTGAGCCACAGGGAACACATTTTCACAGTGAGCCATGCGCAGTAGTTCATTGATGTTTGAAGTTTATTTTAAATACTTAGACAACTCGCTGTTTGATCTCCAGGATTGTATCTGCGGCAAATTTTCAAAGTGAGCCTTGGGCTTGCTGCAGGTGTAGCCGTGGATGCCAAGTGTAGTCGGACTGGATTCCAGAAGGGGAAGGAGGCAAGAGTTCATTGCTATTGTATACCAGGCCTTGGGCATTCAAGTGTAGTAATGGCTGCCGATACTTCAATTCTTGGAGTCTATTTGATACTTTCCCCCCAGTTGGCGCTCCTTTTTCCTTAAGAGCAAGAGAGAGAAAATGGTAGCCCCATATTTAGCTAGCTAGCTAGATAGATACAATGCTTTTCCCCCTAAGAAATGTTTAGGGGTACTCTCATTTCCCTACTCATATTGAAATACTGCCCCTCAATGAGGCCAAACTTTGATTCACAAA
Organism: Podarcis vaucheri; assembly: GCF_965113315.1. NCBI lineage: Eukaryota > Metazoa > Chordata > Lepidosauria > Squamata > Lacertidae > Podarcis > Podarcis vaucheri. Next base: position 46,561,533 of record NC_138759.1, on the reverse strand, counting down.
ATGTTTAGGGGTATGTGTCCCTCTGCATCCCCTCCAGAAAAAAAGCACTGGATAGATGTTTAAAATCCCATGTATTTCTGGAATGTTGCCAATACATGGGGATTTCTTCATAAATTTTAGTAGAGAAAAAGGAGAGGCTCAGACCACTCCTTGTTCAGCCATTAAAGGATGTGTATGCAGGCAGTAATCTGATTGTACTTCTTCCTGTATTTGAATGAACAATCTGTTAAAGAAGCAGTTTGCCAGCTCTTTTACTACTAGCTTATGTGACCATTAGAAGAGAAGAGGCTGTTACTTTCTTTCTCAGTGTACCATGATAAAAAAATAAATAAAAAAAATACTTCCATAATTGCACTGTGGAGAGCAAAAGCAAGAAGAATTCTGGAATATCCTTCATGAATTTACTGAATAGAATCTTTGTGGTCACTGGTTGTTACTGCTACTATTAGTAAATTGTTGTGAGTTGCTGCTTTATGTTTTTAGTGGTTGTGTTGTTTCATATATTGCTTTTATTTTGTTTGATTTTGCTGTAAACCACCCTGTGGTCTCCTAAATAAATAAATCTTTAAAAAAAATATTGTAGAGCTGGAAAAGATGCAGAAAAAGTCAAGCACAATAATCTGGCAGCTGAAGCAACCACCCAATGGGAAAGATTGCAATGCTTAGGGCTTTTTAGTTTAGAAGGGGGGAAACGGTGAATAGGAAGGGACATTGTGCATTATAGGGAAAGCATGGATAGATTTTTTTTCTTCCTCATAATATTAGAACCCAGGGCATCCAGTGAACAGTGAGAGATGAAGGGCAGGCAAAAAAAGTACTCCCCCCCCCCTCCAAAAATAAATAGTTGAACTTTGGAATTCACTGCCACAGCATGTGATGATAGTTATTAACTTATATAGCTTTAAAATGGCAAGTAGACGAATTCATGGAGGATAAAGCTATCAATGACTGCGATGGCTATGTTCTGCCTCCCAGGATTAGATGCAGAAAGCCTCTGGATATCTTCCGGTGGGGAACCAAAGTGGGAGAGGGCTTTCCCCTCCTCCTTGTGGGATTTCCAGAGGGATTTGGTTTGCTGCTGTGCAAAACAGAATGTGGGACTACATTGGCTCTTGGTCTGACCCTGCAGGCTCTTCTCATGGTCTTATGTATTCCTGATTCCCTACTTGTGCTTGTTTTTTGGCAGTGATTGTGGAAGTGAAGGGTCCGTATGAATACCTCTCCCTAGCAGATTATCCTCTCATGATCGTAAGTTGATGCCCGTGGTTTGTTTCAAGTACAAATAAGTTGTCACAAGTCTGGATGACAAGTGACCATTCTCAAGAAACTGGGGTGCGGGGTGTAGCTCTGGGGCTTAAGCCTAGCATCAGATGTCACTGTCACTGAACATATTTTGAGTGTTGTCGGCACTGGACAGAAGTGAAAGGGTCCCTACTTTAACAGCTTAGAGGCTGTTTCAGGTACACGGAAAAGTGGTAAGAGGTCAGAGACTGACAGTGAGTGATGGGGAAAGCATAGTGGAGGAACAGGTAAGTGTGGGTTAGGATGGGTCAGTAGTAAAACGACTATACAGCTATGGTTGAGAAAACAGACACAGCTTGAGAAATGGAAAGTGAGTGGTATTCAACTAAATTTTACTCAGAGTAGACCCCTTGAAATTAAAGGACATCACTCAGTTAGGTTCATTGATTTTTATGCTTCTGCTCTGAGTAAATGTTAGTTGAATACCACCCAGTGTTGTTCACCCAGGTGCACTGATGAATAGTTCTTTGCAATAGTTCTTGCATGTAGTCTTTAATCGTCAATGTCCAATTCACCTTTCAAGTCAGTCCTTCCCAGGACACACTTGGACCTTTTAAAATGACATGGCAGTATGCAATATGTTTTTAAGACCCTTTCTCTGAAAGCAATCATGTAAGCATTTTCTTGCAATGTAGAAGCAGATTGGTATTGTCAGTACAGCAATTAATGCAGAAATTGAATTTCTCAGGTACAATTTTTTTTGCCTCTCACATGGTAAAATCACTGTTGCTTGTTTTGTATTTATTTCTCTTCAGTGTGTTGATGCTTCCTCTATTAATGCCAGGGTGCTTTAATGTTGCCCTTTCTAGACAACTCTTGCTACCATGCAAGAGAACCATTGATCCTTCTTTTTGTGTAAATAAAGTGGTATTGATCTTCTTTTTTCTGTGGGGAGGTGAAATCCTTTTGCTTCTGTCAGAGATGAGATGTTTCCTTGTAAAACCAGAAAAGTGGCTGAAAAGGATCTCATTAGGCCAGGGAAACAAAAGTTTATAGATACAGTCAAACCTTGGCTTTTGAACGTCTCAGCTGCTGAACGTTTTGGAAGCTGAACGCCAAAAACCGCCGGAAGTGAATGCTTCCGTTTTCACGCATTTCTCAATTTTCCCCGTTGAACTTGCTGACATTTGATTCTCAGTTTTCGACGTTTTGGAGGTCAAGCGGACTTCTGGAATGGATTGTTTTCGAAAACCGAGGTTCCACTGTACAGACCTAGGAGACAGAGTCAAGCTTAGCTAAATTCAGTGAAATCTTGATTAGGGCCCAGTGTTAGCATGTGGCATACAGGGAGAAGGGAGAGAGAAGATTAGCATTTGTAGCAACACTACCAGTCGAGGGAGGCGCACAACCAGCAGTAGTTTGTGGAGGACACATTCAAACCTTGTGCCAGCCTTGCCTTTATTCTTCTTGAATCTTAGTCCTAAAATATATTTGAGGGAGCAGTTCCCTCATGAACATTTTCACCTTCCACATACTTACTACTTAAACTGTGAAGACTTGTTAGATGAATAAATGCAGATAAGTAAACAGCTACAGAAATGCTGGTTGTAACTTGTTGAAATTGATATCCTTCTTTTGTCTCTGTTTCATAGTTTTTCATGGTGATGTGCATTGTATATGTGTTGTTTGGAGTTCTGTGGCTTGCGTGGTCAGCCTGCTACTGGCGAGACCTCCTGAGGATCCAGTTCTGGATTGGTGCAGTTATCTTACTGGGAATGTTAGAGAAAGCTGTTTTCTACGCGGAATTCCAGAATATCCGCTACAAAGGAGAATCTGGTATGTGGGAATAACATTGTTAAATATTTCTGAGGACACAAAAACATGGATTATTTGAAACCATTGATCCATTAACAATTTTATTTTTAGTGACAGAGTAGAAACATACAAATCTTCATCTCTTGTCACTATCTGTAGCTGATATCTGTCAGTTTAGCTTTTGTGGAGGGAGCAGTGTTTATTTGATGAAGACAGCTAGATTATCAGTCATGGGAACATAAATCTTATTTCTGAAGTGGTTTTGCATCCCGAGCCATCCTTTATGTGTGGATTAGTTAATGGATATTATTCTAAACACATTTACTTCAGAGTTTTGTGGGGCATGCTTCCAAATAAGTGTGCTCAGGATTTCAGCCATTGTGTAGATATATCTCTTACCTGCGTATTGTGTACTGTGTGTTTTATCCTGTGCATTCTTTGTTCACAGTCCAAGGGGCATTGATACTGGCTGAGCTGCTCTCAGCACTGAAGCGCTCACTCGCTCGAACTCTTGTGATTATAGTGAGCCTGGGTTACGGCATCGTCAAGTGAGTACCAGTGTTGGGCAAGCAGCAAAGTCCTCACCCCGAAAATCATTTATTCTCCTCGATCATTAGGATCAAACTCCCGAGTGTCCCTCAAGGGTGCGGGTCCTCCATTTGACTTCTAATGCTGGAAATTCCCAATGCCAGGCCTCCTCGGCCTGCTACCGCTCTCCCTCTTCTAAAGCCCCGACACAGATCTTGGGGAAGGGGGAGTCTGTAGGAGGGGAAGGAGGGCTCTAGTGATGTTGGGAGAAGGCTCAGAAGGAAAAGATGTACTCTTTCCCCATTGAGGATGTTGGGACTGAACCACAAGTGGAATTGAGGTGAATGGGCTGTGCCCACCTCATTCTGCTTGCTGTAAGTTGTGTGCTCCTCCTTTGAATGCTCACCCCATTTGTAGTGAATTCTAGCTTGTCTGAAATTTCATACATTTTGAATCTGTTGTCAAAGAGTTATATGCAGTTCACATCTACTTGACCAATTATGATGGAAAACAGTTAAACAGTTAAACTGGCTAGGACTTGCTTTTGGGTGTGTTTCACATCCAAATCTGATATCAGCAGTACTAGGATAATGGAGGTGATTTGCAGCTGATATTATTGCTCTTTTATAATCCAGAGTTCCCTGTTAGACCAGTTACCTAGATGTGAAAATGACATTGGAGATGACCTAGATGATATGACTGATGTAATCTGTACAGCAGATATATGTCTTCCCATTGTTTTTTATTTCTCCCTTTATTCTCATTTCAGACCTCGCCTTGGAGTTACTCTTCACAAAGTAGTTGTGGCTGGAGCTCTCTATTTATTATTTTCTGGCATGGAAGGTGTCCTTAGAGTCACAGGGGTTAGTAATCACTTGCTGCAATTTCATACCTCTCATATACAGACCCTTGCTTCCTACTAAGCAAGGCTGTATATACGCAGGTTCCACTTACTGAACACAATGCATTCCGTGGAACCCGTGGGTTAGGCACACGTTCACATAATGAGTCCACAATTTCCACTATTTACTATGGAAATATTTCTAATGTGGGATTTGTCAGATCTCTCCCCCCCCCCCGGTTTCTTCTTGAAATGGCTGCAGCTAATAATCAAAAGAGAGACAAAGGAAAAAACAGATTTGTCCAATTTCTCCTGCTCCCTGATTTGTTTGATCTCGCTCCCATAGCCATCCCTCTGTGGTTTCTGCCCCAAAGTGGCTACTGCTGAACAGCAAAGCACAAACAAACTAGGAAGTAAGGAAGTTGACTGTTCGGATGTCTGAATCTGCAGAGCATATTTATTTACATGCCAATAAGTGAATTTTTGGGTAGCGAGTATGCAGTTAGCGGGACCTGCGTATAATAGGTAATAAGGGATGTTTGAATTTTATTGAGTGAGCCTTTTTACTGTGCATCTGGTCTACAATCTTTCCACTCAAACATGTTTAAAAAGAGGCTGTTTGCCCCTCATCTAACTGTACTGTAATGTACTGTAAAGGCTTGTGCAGATTAATATTGACTTCATTTTTGTCTTTTGTGACTTAACCCTGCATATCTGTTGTTTCCTGTGTGTGTGTGTGTGTGTGTGTGTGCGCGCGTGCGTGCGTGGACACACACACATTCAAAAGATAAATTTCACTGACAGTTCTTCCTCACTTTCATTTGGTTTGCATTTCTTCATTGCTATATGTTGTGCAGCTGTGTAATGTTACAGCCCCGTGTGCAGAAAGGTGATTATGCCTCTAATATGGGAACCTTGAAAAGACCAGCTAACCAGCTGTGAATACATTGTGTAGATAATGCGGATCTGTGTCATGTGGAATAAAGTAGAGATAGTGTGCATTCTTAGCTGCAGTAAAATTAGAAAAGGAAGTTCCTTCTTTTTTTAGTGGGTTTTAGCAGGTGATCATGGTATAAGGTTGTATTCAACTACGTCATAGAGTGGGCCCATTGAAATCATACTCTGGGTGTGATTTAGTCAGATATCCTCCATAGGTTATATTATCTGTTTCTAAAAATGTAGCAATATGTTACTGGAAATATTTTTGGCAGTCTGGAAGTATAACATTTTCGAAATGTTTTCCCTGAGTTGGGTTTTGAATAATAATAACCTGAAGAGGAACATTAGTTTTGCATAAATCATGCACAAGTCAGTGATAGCATATAGAGCTGTGAAGTCACATGGCTTTGACTATCCTTTGAAGAACATTTGCCCCTGGCTGACCTGTTGTCCTGTGCTTGATAGAGGTCAACTGTGTAGCAGCCATTGTTCCTCAGTTCTGTGCTGGGCCCTGTTTTGCAGGAGTGGTCCATCTTTTAACCATGCATTTATCATGTATTTCAGTAAACTGATTCTCTTTTTGGTACTTTTCCAGTCTTTCCATGGTGTTACAGCTGTGGTAGCTAACTTCGGGCTGTCTATCATTGACTCCTGTATTATTTATTGGATATCCTTTCAGAAGTGCCGTAGTACGGTTTGCATTTATGAACAATGTCAGTATAAATCCTGGATGTTTGGTGATTGAGAAAATATGTTGTACGAAGAGGTACGGGAAGAAGTGAACAGCTAGTTAAATTACCCTTGTATCATTCCTTCCTAAAGCTTTCCTAGTTTGTTTTTAGAGCTCAGTAGTGAGTAAGCCACCTTATGAATGAACGGCAACATTTGCCAGAGCTATGAGCAATAAGCAGATGGTCCAACCACAGAAATTTCAGAATCGGTGGGGTGTAAATCTCAACAGTGTACTAAAATTCCATTGATTTTGATGAGATTAATACTCCTTTTCTTCCCTTTGATTGTGTGTGCTGTAAATGTTACGGTTTATGGCTGGGTGTGTATTTTGTGCTATGTGAGTTCTTGTAAAACCAGGGCAATCTCCCCTCACTGCTGCTTGATGGAATGGTTCTTGCTGGGAGTCAGAAATATGCAGCTTTCAATAGATCAATAGCTTTCCTGTCAGGCAGAATGGCTGGACAGTACTCTGGCCCATCAATGGAGCCTTAAACTCCCGGTGCGGTTGTGGATCTAGAAAATATCTGAATGCTGTGAATCTGAGGGATCAGGACTTGTATCTTTCAGCTTTTCTGCAGCATTTTTTAAAATTGGCTTAATACTAATCTCTTTTTTCTTTGAACAAAGAAAATACATATTTGGTGTTCTACATTAATATAATAATAATAATAATAATAATAATAATAATAATAATAATAATAATATATTTACACCCCACCCATCTGGCTGGGTTTCCCCTGCCACTCTGGGGAACTGCATGTTTGGGGTTGCAGTCCTTTACACACTTCCCTGGGAGTAAATCCCACTGAACTCAGTTGGACTTCTGAGTAGACATGCTTAGGATTGCGCTGAAAGTCTTGAATCTTGCTTCCAGTCGGCCTTGGTCTCAATGCCTTTTTCTCTTTGTCTCTCTAGGCACAGAATGATCTTGCCTCCTTGGCTTTTATTCCACTGGCTTTCCTAGATACTGCCCTCTGTTGGTGGATATCCTTCTTCACTGGCTTATTTCAAGGACTGCTATTTCTTTGGAGTTGGGTTTTCATGGGGGTGGTATCTATTGCAAGTGTTCTGCCCAATTCTGTTGTTGCTTTATTTTCCTTCACAAACAAAATTTCTTTAAGGTGGTCATCCTAACTACACTTCCAAGGGCAAAACCCCCATTGAATTCAATGGAATTTTCTACCGAGTCAGAATGCTTAACGCCACACTCACAGCCTGCTGATTCAAGAACGTGGTGAAAGATGTACTTTTACAGCTAACATGGCAGATCTGATAGAGTAAGAAATGGCTGCTGGTTTGGGAGATGACCTTGGTGCAGTGATGTCACTGGCTTCTGATTGCTGAGGTGCTTCCTTCGCATTTCTGTAGCAGGAAGAGCTATCTCTACTGAAAACATTGCGTGGATAGGCGGAGTCCCCCAAACCCTGGGCGGCCCCGTGTGAAATAATGACTCAAGATAACGTGCTATGGGATTAAAATTGGCCACAACTTTATTATGTTTCAGATGTGGGTAGACCTTGGCTCAGGCATTGGGCGTTTATCCCTCCCAATCCCCCACCGGGGATCTGGGGAACATTAGGGTTATCCAGTGGGGGGGGGGGATGGGCTGGCTCTGGAGAACATATGTTCAAGCAGAGTGAGCCCGGCCCCATTACGCCGCCGTCGCAGGGGAGAACAATGACAACCTCTAGGCGTATGGCCAAAGCCTCCCCTCAAACAACCCCTTTAACGGGAAACCCTGGTATCGCTGCGGCAAAGAGGAGGGGAGCGTGGGTCACTGCTGCATGCCCTCCCCCATTTAGGGAAGATAGACTAAAGGATTCTGCCCAAGGCCTGATACCGCCAAAGTTGTGGTGTTTTGCTACAGGAAAGGCAAACCTGCCAATGCAGGAGAATTCCTTTCCGGCCCTTCAACAGCGACCCTGACGTAGCAGCGCCCGCGTACCTGTGAAGAAAAGGTTAACCTGCAGAAGAAGTCTTAACTGAGGGTGGGTAGGGTGGGAAAAGCTCTGGAGCCAACTGAGATTCCCAGGTAAGATGCTCTCCTTATTGTGTGGGCAGGTGGTCCCTCCCCCTACCTGGCCTGATCAACTTGGCAACGCTTCCCCAGGTGGGATTGGGCAACTGGCTGAGGTAGGCGGAGACCTCCAGGTATCCCACCTTGGGAAGGCAAAGCCAAGCCTGTGGTAATGGTGCCACATAGGGTCCAGGGGGCTGCATGCGACCACGCAAAGGGCGCCCCCCAATTAATGTGGGGAGTGGTAATTATGTGCAGGCTAGCCTTCAGAAGTTGGATAACTAAAGTGGGAAGAGTTGTTCCTTATCTGCAAATACATAGCTCTTCCTGATGTAGCCTCATGTTCTCCTGCAGCCCTCATGTGGACACCACTGAGCGTTGTGTTCACATGTGCGTGCTTAACACTGGAGATGTATTGTTTGAAAACAAGTCACTACATTGATGCCCCGGTATCATAGAGGGTCCCCACACCATCGCTGCATATTCTGTCTGTGTGGTTGGGCTTATATGCCTTTTTTAAAGTGAGAAGCCTTCGAGGATCACCATACCAAAGCATTTTTATAGCCTTATGTGAGGACCACAATATTTGAGTCACTGCTGAGTGTAAGTGGTAATTGAAACACAGTGTTGGAATAATGGGTGTCTGATTTGTATAAGTTCATTCTTTATTTTAATAGGCTATCATTGCATCAGGGTTCGTAAGCGTCAGGTTCAGTTTGATATGTTAATATTTCTGTGTATATTGCATCTGAATACCTTTAGTAATTGGGCTATGCCTGTTGTCCAGCTTGATTTTTCTTGACTTACCATACATATTCATCAGTTTGACTCAGACAATGAAGCTGTTAAAACTTAGGAGGAATGTTGTGAAGCTCTCTCTCTACCGACATTTCACCAACACTCTAATTTTGGCAATAGCAGGTGAGTTTTAGAAATATTTCCTTCCAAAATGTTTTACAGGACCTTTCTGAGCCAGATGTTATTTGAGATATCTACCACTCCATTGTTCATTCTGTCATGTCTGTGTTATAGTTTTCCCTCAGTTCAGTGCCTGTACCCTAAATAGAAAGTGCAGAGAGCTGTTTGACAGTGGTGCGGACTCCTTCAGAAAGTGGTGGACTCTCAGAGGTTTTAAATCATGGGTTTAAATTCATGATCATTTGTCATGGATGCTTTAGTTGAGAGTTCTCCTTGCGAGGGGTTGGACTAGGTGATCCTTGGAGTCTCTCTGAATTCTACAATTCTATGATTCTTTGAAATAAAAGGAGATGCCTGAAAACAAATAAAAAAGTTCCAATTTCATGACTTGTTGGCCATGTTTGGACACAACACTGAGTCATTAGCTACGGTTAAATAAATCACATTGTGCATGAGCATTCCTGCTTTGTTCTTCCTCTAGTGGGGAAAAAAACAACATGAAGTGGCTGGCTTAGTGTTATGTCTGAACTTGGAGTTGCAGCTTGTTTCTCTCCAGGCAAACCGCGATCTGAAATTAAAGTTTGTTTTTGGCTTCCTGGTCATGGCTTGTTTCTTAGTGTTGCCTGCAAAGCCGTGTTTGTTTGTATTTTGTTTCTTCCAAGCAAACACAAGCTTTGGATATGATGCCAAGCCAGCCATTCCTCACCCCAACAGGCCTACTAAACTTGCTATCAAGCTGCCAGAGCAGAATTTTCATTCCCCTGTCTATTATTTTCATTTTCAAGGCTTTGCTCTTACTATACAAAGTCCTTAAGAGCTTGGGATCAGTTAAGTAAGCCCCATATATGCTTACTTATCATTCCATGTTGGTTGGAAGTTGATCTTTCAGCAAGGCAGCCACTGTGTTTTGGAACTCCCTTCCTATTAACATCAGGCAGCTGCTCTCACTATATTGCTCTAGACACCTGCTGGAAAGGCTATCTAGATATGTAATTCTAAGTCTCCTTACAGATGTAGACTTTGCCTGGATAAATATGAGAATATTTGGAATGAGTTTATAAAAATGTAGTAGGCTGATAATGTTTACATACTGTAAGTGAAAAGATAATAATATCCAGTTTATAAAATAATTTATGGGTTAGAGTATTTTTTGTATATATTCATATAATGATTTTCTTCCCTTAACACATTTTTGTGCATTTTCTTTTTCTTTGTATCTCTTTATTTCTTTAGAATGGAAAACCTTTCAATAAAATATTTGTATAAAAATAGATATATAATTCTGCATTGCATTTAAATTTTGCTAGCTTTATTTGTGTATTATTGATAATTATTTTATATTGTTTTACATAAAATGCTTAGAGATTAGTCTAGATTCAGCAGTTTAGAATTCTTTCTAAATAAATATTTTTAGACAGATTTTAGATACAGAACAAATGCTCAAAGGGGCTTTTACTGCACAAAGAAATGTGTCAACTGATGACCACAAGCCCAATAACACACATTGCTGCTTGACGCAATCCCCATGGTTATAGATGATTTAAAAGCAAAAAACGTAAAATGTCTTAATCTTAAAAGAGGAGTTCTGCAGTTCATTTGCAGTTTCTAATATTTCACCAAATGTGTATGTTTATCCCCACTCTTTAGCATCTGTTGTTTTTATCATCTGGACCACTATGAAATTCAGGCTGGTAGACTGTCAGTCGGTAAGTGTGATGTGACTTTTCCCCTACCCCAAACTGCTATGGAGAGTATGCTTTTGTTTGATAAGCTGGTGGCTAAGGATTGTGACTGAATTTAATTCAAACTCTGTGCCTTGCTTCTCCTTGAAATGTTGGCATTTCTCTCTCTCTCTCTCTTTTAAGCGGTCTTTCCTTCCTGGGTGTGTATCTTACCTATCTTTTAATAACAGGATTGGCGGGAGCTGTGGGTGGATGATGCCATCTGGCGACTTTTGTTTTCAATGATCCTTTTTGCCATCATGGTTCTTTGGAGGCCGTCTGCCAACAATCAGAGGTATAACATTATCTTTTATTTTTTATTATTGAAAACAATAACACCATAACAGTCATGTCCTATAGATCAGTTGATCCACAGCAGTCCTCGCCAACCTGGTTCCAGGCACTGATGGGAGTTGTAACTCAACAACGTCTAGAGGGCACCAGGTTGGTGAAGACTGATTCAAAGCAGCCATCTTGTCCTGTCTGACTACAGTGGAACCTCGAGCTGCGGTCGTAATCCGCCCCGGAAGCATTCAGAAATGCCGCACCTGCGCACGTGCGCGGCGTGATTTAGCGCTTCTGCGCATGCGCGAGTGGCGAAACCTGAAAGTAACCGTTCCGGTACTTTCAGGTTTCCGCGGGACGCAACTTGAAAAGATATAACCTGAAGCGGACGCAACATGAGGTCTGATAGTATTTCTGGTATCCGGTAACTTTCAGATGTAAAACATGTAACCATTACACGTGATAATAACACGGGTGGCACTGTAGTCTAAACCACTGAGCCTCTTGGGCTTGCTGATCAGAAGCTTGGTGGTTCGAATCCCCACAACGGGGTGAGCTCCTGTTGCTCTGTCCCAGCTCCTGCCAACGTAGCAGTTTGAAAGCACGCCAGTGCAAGTAGATAAATAGGTACTGCTGTGGCAGGAAGGTAAACGGCGTTTCCGTGCGCTCTGGCTTCCGCCATGGTGATCCGTTGCGCTAAAAGCAGTTTAGTCATGCTGGCCACATGACCTGGAAAGCTGTCTGGACAAACACCGGCTCCCTCGGCCTGAAAAGTGAAATGAGCGCCACAACCCCATAATCGCCTTTGACTGGACTTAGCCATCCAGGCGTCCTTTACATTTACCTTAATAAAGAAAGAAGTCTGTGAAAAATGTATGTGTGTGTGTTTGTATTTCTGTATGTGTGTGCTTTATGAATTTTTTTCTTTCCGAAAGGTTTGCTTTTTCACCATTGTCTGAGGAAGAGGAGGAAGATGAACAGAAGGAGCCAATGCTGAAAGAGAGCTTTGGTAAGAAGAAAATCTTCTGCTATATAAATGCAATTTTAGTTCCAGTGGCACCCTGATAACATTGCCCTGCTTCCCTCTCCCGGGAATTGCTTCCCAGCAAGCCTATCTTCCGTGCACTTACCAGAAGCCATTTAACTGGGTTCTATATTCCTTCCCCCTCTGAGCGTGGCAAAGAAATAAGATGTTGGGGACTTCTATTATAGATTCACATTAAAACAATAAGAAACTTGAATCATAATCCAGGTGGCACTGTTGAATGAGCTTTATTTCTTTCTGGTGTCCTACACAGAGGGAATGAAAATGAGGAATTCAAAACAAGAGTCAAACGGAAACCCTAAAGCCAGCAAAGCAGTAAGTTTGATTCTCTCATAGCTAGTGTTGGAGGTGGTGGTGGTGGAACTTTCAAGAAAATTATTTTAAGATGCTTGACTAGATGATACGATGCTCCTACCCATACTTCATATGGCACAATTGGTGCCCAGTGTTGGCTATAGGTGTGATCCCCAGAATATAACTGTATACAGGCCTACTGTATATGAATTATCAATTCTAGCCATATTAACTATTTTAGAATTAAAGAAGGAAGGGAATGTGTGTATTTTTAAATTGAAAATGGCTCTTGAGTACTGGAAAAACAAGGCATTTTGGATATTACATGTTTATTTAATTGCCCTTTAAAAGGAAATTTTTTGATATTTTTCAGCTTAGTTTTTTCAAATCTTTTTGTAAACGATAGATTTTCTTTTTATTTAAGATGTCGTAATTATTTATATCCTCCACAAAAAATAAGTGGAAGAGACAAAGGAATGTCAAATATAGTTAATCACCTTTTCCGTAGGGAAAATTTACACAACATATTTTTGGTAGTTTCATAGCAAAATGTTATGTAATGTTGTTTTTAAGTAGAATAACCATTTCTGAAACACATGGCCTCTTTTTTAAAAATAAAAAATCTAGCAGGAAGATGATTTGAAATGGGTGGAAGAGAATGTTCCTTCTTCGGTGACGGACGTGTAAGTACATGTAATTTGCCTTATATTTATAGTAAATATACTGGAAGCAAAATGAATGAAAACAGTAATAATTTTCTCGAATATTGGTAATGTTGCCGGTTGCATCCTAGAACTGGTGTGGACTTCTTCTGGTTTCTGCCTGTGGGGTGCCAGCTAGCAGTCCCTAATACAGACTCCAAATCCAACTTGTGACCTGCTGCTTCTTGCTGATGCAGCCCATGAAAGTCCCTGTTGGTCTGCGTTAGGGACAGGGACTATTGCCAATTGCATTTATTGTGCTTTCTTTTATACTGGGCTGTAAATCTTCATTTGGTAAAATGTACTTTCTGCTCTAAATCTTGGAAAGCTACCTGCATTTCACGCTAGCACTATTGCGATAAATTCCCGGTGGTAATGTTTCTTGTCAGTACTGTGCCTGTTGTTAAAGTTCGTTCTTTCTTTTCATTCCTCTCAATCCAGTGCTCTCCCGGCGCTTCTGGATTCTGATGAGGTCAGTAAACAAACCTTCAGCAGCAATTTAAGTCTTGTGACACAACAGGGGAGTCATGAGCCCAAGAATTAAGGAAATGATTTTGGCCTCTCAAAACTGAAATACTCTATCTGTTCCAGTCAGTGCATCAAGGAACTAATAAAAGCAAAATGGAAGCACTGTTAAATACAGATCAGAGCTTTTATATGACGCAAGTACTTTGGAACTTTTAACCATCTGATTTTTTTTTTTATATGATTTGCTACATGGAGCCACTGCTTTTTTGACAGTGCACTTAAAGCATTTGAGGGCAGGGCTGTGGCACAGTGCCGGAGCACTTGCTTTGCATGCAAAATTAGGTTCAAATTAGGTAGGGCTAGCTACCTTCAGTTGCTGCCAGTCAGTGTGGACATTACTGAGTTATATGAACCCAGTGGTCTGACTTTAAGGCAGGTTCCTGTGTTCTGTTTCACACTTTTAATTTGTGGCTTGCTGTTTAATAGGCACGGCACAAAAGAAAAAAGGGACTTTGACGGATTAGGACAATAACAAAATTCAGGATACCAAACCTGATTGTTTCCATCTCTGCTCATGAGAACTGTATCAGTTTTGAATTGTTAATTCGTGGCTTCAACTTCACTGTTGGCTGCTTTGAGTTTTTCAGGGGGGCAGGATAGCTATGTTTTAAATGAATGAATGAATGAATGAATGAATGAATGCAGTTACTCATAGTTAAAGTTTGATTGAGAAGGAGGACTAAAATGGAGTGAAGCTTTGTGGGCTTTTGAAGAGACTTGAAAGACTAGAGAAATGATTTCACTGAGGAATTTTGGTTGTGCTCTAGGCATATGGAGTGGAAAGGTGAAATGGAGAATATCCTTTAAGAGCAAACAACCTTTAGGCAGCTAAGTGTACTGTAGTAGAGTTTGTTGGCTGAAGGTCATGGGAAGGAGTACGTTGGGATATTAGGACAGATTGGGTGGAACAAATTTAGAGAGCTGTAAGGGCAAGGACAAGGGGTTTGTGTAGGCAGTAAAAGGAACAGGAAGCCATTGCTGGGATTTGAGGAGTGATGAGAGATGACTGCTGCAAATTCAGCAGACAAATTCTGAGCATTACAATATGCATTCCAAGTGCATAAATAAACATTCAGAGTGTGTTTCAGGAAAACACATTTTCTGTTCAGTCTCTGACCTGAGACATATATGACTACCATTTGCATACACTTCGATTTCATTTTCATTTTCAGTATGGTAAAGTTCCTTGCAGTGTGATTTCTATCCATTATTTTTTGTGCCAAATAGTTCTTCTGGGTGTGGTCCTATTGGATATTTTCCAAGCTTTCAGTCAATCTTTAGGGCATGTAACAGTTTTCACTTACAGCTCAAAAGAATGGTCATCACATGAATGACAAAAGTCACATGATGTTCACTTAACCGTGCCCAAAAGGAATTAGTTCTGAGTATAACTTCTGTTATAGAAGAAGCATTTGCTTTGTGTTTTGAACTTTGGATAGTACACTAATGTTAAGATATTTTTAAAAAAATAAATGTGAAACCTCATTGTGACCCATATATTAATATTGCAGGAAAGAATGATCACACATTTTGAAAGATCTAAAATGGAATGAATGAGGACAGTTTGCTTGACAAGGCTTCCTGCTGTTGAAGAAAGGAAGAAACGTTTTTCTCCCATGGAATGCTGCATTCTTCTGATATGTTCTGTGACGTTCACCTTTGGACATTGTTCTCGGAGGAAAGAACATTTTGCTTGGATCACTGTGGAAGGAATCACACACATGTTGATACACCTAGGAAAATGTTTGAATTTGCATTGCTGCTGCAAGTGTGGGTTTTAAGCCATTTAAACGTCTTGATTGCAGCACGTCTTTACTTTTTAAACATTATAGTCAAGCTAAATCTAAAACTGTTTTAACAACTGCCTGAGCAATGGTTAATTCAATATTACAGCTAAATCCCTCATGTTTTAACCACAGTGGGAAGAGGGGAAGAGTGATTGATGGTTTCCCCAAACCAGCACGGGTGTTCTAGAGACAAAGGCAAGCTCAAACTTATAGACAGGTACCAGCGATAGCTCAGTAAGATGCTACGTATATTAAAAAAGCTCTGTATCCAGCATCTGGGGCAGTGTGTGTAGGATTGAATCTCCCCAGCCCAGTAAAGGACTGGTACCCATGAGAGATGCCAGAATCAACCATCTGTAAATGAGCCTTGCCCACAGTAGTGTGCATGCAGCAAACTGCTGTGTGCAATAATCTATGGATCAGGGTCAGTGCCTTGCATTTTTATTGGATGTAGCAGCTTCTGACTGAAGATTCTGGTGCCTGGCCTGTGAAAAGGAGAAAGTTTTAGAATGAGAACTCCTAGTTATGGGAAACAGTTAACACATCACGAGGGAGGGAGGTATTTGGGGAAATTTAGGATTCCTAATATTTTTGGCAAGATCAAGTGCAATTTTATTCACTCTACTGTGTAGGAAAGATGGTCTATTTTAAGTTTTGCATACGTAGATGCAGTGATCGCTTACGTGTTTGGTACATATCTCGTTGCTGGCAATGGGGTGTGAGCATGAGCAGTTAACTATTCAAATCAGAGCAGAGTGCAATTTAAATAATAATAAAAAAGCCAGCCCTCAGCACTTATTCACTGACCTTGACCAGCCCCATGCCTTTAGCCTGTGCTTCTAATATTGTTGCATTGGAGCATATTCCATAGACTCGCAAATGCACTTGTGTTGGAGTCAACCTCCCCATACATATTGACTCTTTGAATCAGGCCTGTTTAGGCTGTGACCCACCGAGTCCATTGCAGCCCATAGTGTGTCTGTGGTTTGACAAATGCTTGACAACCTTCCTTCCTGCTTTTGCAGCTCTAGACAGACAGCAAAAGCAGTCGGGGTGTGTTAGGCCACAAGTTGTGCAGTCCTATCCTAAAAGTTTGTATATGTCAGACTAACCTATCCTAAATGTTCACATATTCTACACAGAACTGTGACTTCTGATAGCAGCTTGCTCCTGTTGCTCTTCTCAAATAACTCCTGAATAGACCTGGTGTCTACACTACATATCCTTGCCAGCTTCCAGGTCCCCCAGTACTTGTCCTGGGATCATTAAGCCACAGTATGGCATCATTCTGATGCAGTGTAGGAAAGTTAAAGTGGTGGCTCATAGCCACCTGCCATTGCTTCCAAGTAAATCCACGTCCAGGGGCCCAGGGCCCACCTGAGAGCACCTCCAAACCTGAATCTGGCCCCAAATACACATTTATATACAATATCCAACACTTTGTCGATTTAAAAAGTTCCTAATAGCCCAGTCCCTAGGGCCAGAAGCATCCTATTATACTTCCAGTGACTCCAAACATTCTGCTACAATTATTTCCATCTAGTCGCCTTTCAGTTAGTTGTTCCTTGTCCCACCTTCCTTCCTACTATGATCTTTAATAAAGAGCCACCTCTGACAACATGCTTTTATAATGAAATGTATTTGAAAATTCAAGTACCTCACAGGATTTTGTAAAAAGAGATTATCAGAAAATTAAGCCTGTCACCGAGATGTTAAAAGTCCTATAAAGGGAGCAAATTGTTTATAACAACAATTATTGTTGTTATCCTGCAATAATTTATGCAAATATGCTGTTTTGGGATGTTTCTGTTCTGGGTGTCTTGTGGGAGGGAAGGATTTTTTGGGGGTATTTTTTCAAATGTTAGTGCCAAAATTTGGGCTTCATTGCTGGTTTTTGACACTTTCAGCCCTCTAGCAGCAGAACCTGGAATTAGGATTTCACATTAAATGTGGCATTGTTTGGATTTTGCTTTCCAGAGGCGTTTTAGCTGTACTTATATATAAGTGGTTTGGTAATGGGTTTTCCGGTAACTTACAGGCACTCTTTCATTTGATTCAATCTGAGTTGCAGATTTCTGTTCTGTATAATAAAATCCTTTTTTTTTCTTAAATTCAGTTTTTAAGTGTAGCTTTCTGACCTTTAAGCTTGACTTCTTATACTTGATTGCTAAATGAGGGCCATAAAGTATGATGACTGGGCACTGCATTTTTGCAGAAACACAGTCTCCTTTATGAACATATCAGTTCATAAAGCACATATGGGCCTGCTTTCAGCTTCCTGTCTTTGGAAAGTTCAGCTTGTGGAACTTGTTATATCTTACACATCAAAACAGGTTTTTCCCCCAGGGCAGCCTCTCAGTTTTGGCATCAGAACTGCAATATTCTCCTTGTATATGCAAATGGCTGACATCATAATTGTTCCATAAGCCAGCCACCGACACAGGGGGTTGCAGGTTCATGCTCTGACATCTCCAGTTGAGGAATCCAGGTATTAGGATGGGGAAGACCATTCCATGAAATGCCTTGGAGATATGCTACCAGTCTTCATACAATGTTTCAAGTTAATGACCAACAGTCTTGACTCCTATGTGACAGCTCCACTAATAAGCTGCCTTATTGAAAGTCACCAGGCATTTAAATGTATAATTAATCATTTCCCTGCAATGTAATAAGTTATTGACGACTGTATAGGATTTTTAATGTACTTTTCTTCTTGTATGTTGCCCTGAGCAATGCATTTTATAGAAGGCAATTGTTAAATAAGACCTTGATTAAATATCATGGTTCGGCCCCAGAATTACGTATGAGGGGTTATATTTCTTTGGATCTTTGGATGAAGGGCAGCATAGAAATTTAATAAATAATAATGATGAGTGAGTGGTAGAGCAGATGCTTTGTATGCAAAAGTTCCACCATTTCTAGCACTAGCTGGAAAAGGGGCTGGAAAAGGATCCCTATCGGAAACCCTGGAGGACTGCCACCACCTAGCATAGTGGACATTGAGGATATTGAGCTGCATGGCCCATCAGCCTGACTCAGCTTCTTGTGAAATCATACTTCATCAGATCCAGAGCGCATCTAGCTCAGTCTTCGCCAACCTCATGCCCTCCAGATGTTTTGGACTATGACTCCCATGATCCCTAACCAAGCTCTGCATGGCTGTGGTACAAACCATCAGGAAGGCACATGATTGGTAAAGACAGGGCCAGCTGCAGCTGGCCAAAAATGTGACCCAAATAGTCTGGCTTACGCCCTTATCAGGTAAGATGCCCACAATTGAAATGACCACTTGAGGGATACCCCTTTCCAAAGAATGGCCCGATTTGTCCTTTGCTACCCTAGTCCCATAAGTAACAGCTCCATGGTCGTAGGCGGGGTGTGTGTGTGTGTGTGTGACGGGGTGAATAGCCTAACTCAATAAAAATCAATACAAATCAGAGGTTCTGCCCCCCCTAACAAATGCCTGCTCCCCCTAACAAACATCCTGGCTACGCCCATGAACAGCCCTACACAATCATTCCCAATAGTGGTTAATGAGCCCCCCCCCTTTTATACAAGGGGCTCTGAAAGCCCCTCTTTGTGTTGAAAAGATGTCCCTTTTCCACACCATAAACAGCAACTGCTGAGGCCACAACAGAGCCAGATTTTAGGTCTGATGAAGCCCTAAGCTACTGAAGGTAATGGGGCCCTTTATATGTCCAGCTGTCCTTTGTCAACAACAAATTGTCACTGTTTTTTTGTCTTGAATATATGGTATATGGTAATTTATGGCCCTAATAGGTACCTGAATCCATTTGCACATAACAAAAAATGTATTTTATCAAAGTAATTGTTGAACTGAAATACAATTAAGAAGTATATTAATGTTGTTGATGTTGTTGTTTAGTCGTGTCCGACTCTTTGTGACCCCATGGACCAGAGCATGCCAGGCACTCTTGTCTTCCACTGCCTCCCGCAGTTTGGTCAAACACATGCTGGTAGCTTCGAGAACACTGTCCAACCATCTCATCCTCTGTCGTCCCCTTCTCCTTGTGCCCTCCATCTTTCCCAATATCAGGGTCTTTTCCAGGGAGTCTTCTCTTCTCATGAGGTGGCCAAAGTATTGGAGCCTCCGCTTCACGATCTGTCCTTCCAGTGAGCACTTAGGGCTGATTTCCTGAAGAATGGATAGGTTTGATCTTCTTGCAGTCCATGGGACTCTCAAGAGTCTCCTCCAGCACCATAATTCAAAAGCATCAATTCTTCGGGGATCAGCCTTTTTTATGCTCCACTATATTAATAGTGAAATACAATTAAGAAGAAGTATATGCTGCTGTGTGTACGTTTTATTTTATTTGTTTTTTTATCTTATATTTTGGAAATGTACATCCAGGGTTTTTTTTCCTATTTACATTTTTTGGAGGACCCCCAAGAGTCTATAGCTATAGCTTGTTTAGCTTTTACGTACCGTAAACCCGAGTCCCCCCCCCACCCCCGTTTTATACAAGGGGCTCCAAAAGCCCCTCTTCGTGTCGAAAAGACGCCCCTTTTCCGCACCACGAACAGCAACTGCTGAGGCCGCAATGCCTGCGAGAGGCTCGGCAGGCGAGACAGAGACGAGGGGAAGCGGCTGACCGGCGCTTCAGGCGAGGAGGCCGGGCTCCCGGGGGGTTTCCCGGAGGTGGAGCCTGGCCGCGGAAGTGAAGCGGGAGCCGGAAGCGCCTGGGCCGGGCCTGGGAGGCGGTGTCTGGGGCGGCTGCTCCGGAGCCGGAGTCTCCAAGGGAGTCCTCTCGGCGGGCGTTTGCCGGGCCCCGCTGCCGCCATCATGCACGACGCCTTCGAGCCGGTGCCGATTCTGGAGAAGCTGCCTCTGCAGATCGACTGCTTGGCCGCGTGGGGTGAGTGGGGCGCCGAGCTGCGGCGGGGCATCTCGGCAAAGGCGTCCCTCGCCATCCCCGCCTCCCTCTCCCCGCCGCCCGCTTGGCTTGTTTTTTTCACGCCCTCCTGCCAGCTCCCGGTCCGGTTCTCCTTCCTGGCCACGGAAGGGGGTTTGGCGCCTGTCTTGCCTGTGCGCTTGAAGCAGGAGGGAGCGGCAAAGCCCTGCCCTCTTCCCGATGAGGCAACCGGGGGGTGGTGGTGGTGGTATCTCCGCTGGGTACCTGAAGGGTCACTCGACGTTGTGGTTTTTGAAGCCTGTCAGCTGCCGGACACGTGACGGACACTGAAGTGTGGCGTGTTGATAGCATTGTTTGCTTATTTCAACCCAACAGCGTGTTTTGTCAGCGTGTGAATCAGTGGTTGCCTGCGACTTTGCCCTCAGCCCCTTAACACGCGTCATGGTGCGGTGGACGCGTTTTAAAAAACTGAATCTGGCGCAAGAAGCGGCTCTTGCATACCCTTCCGATAAAATCGAGGTGGAAAGATGGCTAGCTGTGTTTTGTATTCTCTTGGTTTCTGAAAAGAGTGCATTATAAGTGGGATTGAATTTCCCCAGTGCTTTTGTTCTTTTTTAAAAAAGTGTTTAGGGCTACTCTCATTTTGACTCAAGAAAATCACCATTTTATAGTTCAAATCGGGGGAAATAAATACAGTAGATGGACAAAACGTAGATTCACAAAATGTTTAGGGGTGTGCGTACCCCCCAGAAAAAAGCACTGAACTTACCTCATATCTGTTCTGTGGGTTGCATCTTTCCCATTATTGGGTTTTGAGAGTAGTTGCCATGTTAATGCCATTTCACACGTTGCAGAAAGTGATTGCAAGCCTGTTATTATTATTTTTTTTAATGCACCCTTTTTAAAGCAAGTGTTTATAAACAAATGTTTATCATTTGTGAATAGCTTTCAAGTATGGCTGACTTGCAGTGGAAATACAGAGATCTGGCTTTTGCAACATGTGAAGCAGTCTGATGTATATGAGATGAAGTATGATTTGTGAATTGTGACCGCTTTCAGCTATTCAACCCTAGATGTTTTTAGACTGCAACTCCCACAATCCTTTACCACCGGCAAGCTGGCCGAGGATGATGGACGTTTTAGTCCAACTACAGTGGTGCTGCAAGGTTGGAGAAGGCTAGTTTACTAACTGAGTACAGTAGTTTACTGAATGAGTGGAATATATGAACTTAATTCAGTTCTTCAGTCAGGAATAGTCTCCAATTCCTAACTTAGAGTTCAATTGCAGCCTTCAAAGGCCTGTTACTTCCCCAGAGGGATACCATTAAATAGTACCATCTAAACCAGTTTGTGTCCTGTTATTTTTCTTTCAACCTGCAATCCTCCGCATTCCCTTGCAAGGTATATCTGGAGGCAGTTGTGTGTACTTTAAAATTGGATGTGTCTTCAGCAACCTGTAACTTTGTGCATCCAAATGATATCCGTCTGAATTATTGATCTCCTTACTGAGTCAGGCCTTCTCATCTGGATTGACTGCATTTTGCAGTCAGAAATCTTGCCTGGCCATCAGGAGGCTGAGATAACTGTACTTGTTTAAATGGTATATTCTTGCAGTTCATCGTTGATTTACATTGCTCGGTATTTCACAGAATTTTAATACAGGGTGGGTAGGGAGGAAAAAAAATCACAGGTATTTTCGGTGAGATGCAATTGATTATATTGAGTCTGTATGCTCTGGCCCAAAGTAATGCAAGCCTTTATGTACGTAGAAATATATAACTTATGGGGAGATTGAGCAGAGGAAGGTTTGTGGCATTGGGTTCACAAAAAAATACGAGAAATTGGGACACTATAAAAAGTTAAGAATTTTCTACATGGGGAGCACTCTGGTGTAAGATAAAAGGTGTGAAAACTCTGTTTATTGTCATGTGTGGTGATTGCATGTCTTTTTTGGCTGTGTTTAAGTGCATGTGAAGCTGTGGGAGACAGTGAAGTTGCCTAGTGTGTACATGTGATGTCACAAGTGATAATATATGTGCTGTTTGCACTTTTTCCTACTTGAGAGGCATTTTGTGTACAAAATTAATAATGCTGAAAATGCTCTTAGAGCAAGCACCATTTTCTGGAATTATTATTATTATTATTTGTGTGTGTGTTTGCCAAGAGGAAAATAATTTGTGGCAATATTTTATGATACAGATGGCTATAAATGATTTGCATGTCTTTAAATATAAGTGTGTGCTTTTCAGTTGGCAGTACTATTTGCATAGCACCTAATAAGATAATTTTGGGCCTCAACTTATACATTACTAACATTAAGCATTAGCAAGACTTGCTTAGTACACATACCATTAAAGGAAGAAGCTTTTTGGGCCAGATTTGGGTACGACATTTTAGTAAAAAAAAATGCATGATAAAGATGAGTCTTGCTTTGTTCATCAACATTTATTATTAGCATTTCAATTAAAAACTGCATAGTAATAATGATTTATTTTATTAAGTAATCTATTTTACAAAGATAATCTGAATATGAGTGGATATCTGGGGATGGTGATATCCAGCCAATTTTTTAATCTCTATCTTTTTATAAAATACTGCTCAGGAGAAAGACTGTTGCATCTTCAGAAAATAATTCCTGCAGCATAGCCCCCCTTCAATTATCACTTTTGAGTTTTTTAATGATAAACAGGAGTTTATTTTCTTCACCATATTCTAAGCAAGGAACTTTTAAAATGAAAGCCAGAATTTTAACAAAGGCTGTAGTTCTTACCAGGCACACTTGGTAATGATGTGTGTTTTCTGGAAAATTTTGACTTGTAAAATCTCCTAATTCCCCTCCCACCACAACATTGATTGGTATTGGCTTTAAACAGAATTCAAAGTTGACACAGTTACTTTTTTGTACTGTATAAATAAACAGAATTTTAAAATAACACAAATATTACTTTTTTTGTACCATATAAAGTATATATAAAAATATATATTAAAAAATGGAATGCTTGACGGGGGGGGGGATCAATGAAGGGCACCTAGGCTGCCATCATGTACACGCTTTTCCTGGAAGAAAACCGGGCTGAAGTCAGAGGGACTTGTATCTGAGTAAAAATGCATGGGATTGCACTGTAAATTTTGTTTAAATGTTACATTTAAACAAATTTAAAGCTTTACTTGCAAATACTTTTATTGGAATGCTTATATTAATACATCTAGAAATAGTATGGATTTCTCTAGCATTGTTCATACTTTAAGGGGAAAATCGAAGGTTTTAAAAATTGTTGACATGTTAATTTTAGCGTTTCCAAAGAACTGTGGGGAGAAGTTTCCACTCATATGTTTATTCATTAGAACTCGCCAGTATGAGATGTAAGGGTTACATAAATTATGCATAGATGGAAGAAATGTGATCTTACTGCAATTTATAAAATGTTTGTTTTTATTGCAGAGGAATGGCTCCTCGTTGGGACAAAACAAGGCCACCTCCTTCTTTACAGAATTCGAAAGGAAACTGGTGGGTGTGGAAAAAAATTAGACAAGTTTCTGTAAGCCGTTGCAGCACGTGCAATGAAGCACTTTTGTTTAACTGTATTTTAGGGTGGGTTTACATGGTTTTCTGTGCTGTGTTTGGTGGCGATGAGAGTGTGTGCAGGAGCCTGATACTCACACAAGAACCACACTGTATAAAGCTTAAATACTAGAGATCGCACTGACTGCCCCTAAATGTCACAGGGTCCCTGCAGCATTTCTAGTTTCCCTTTCTGTGGGAACTTCAATAGACCCAAATCCTTAAAAACATGTGTAACTAATGGCATAACTTTGAAAGCTGAAGTAGGTCAGCAGTTGGCTTGAAGATAACATTCACTGTGCATAGGCTTGATTGTAGGCTTGATTTGCACAATCTGATAGCAGTGAGGGCCAAACTTGCTGTGAAGATAATCGCACAACAGACAGTTCCATCACTGCTTTTTATTTAGTTAAAAACAGGCGAGGGAGATGAATGATTTCCACTTCTCCTATCACATACCTTCTGTCACGGAATAGATCAGGTTGCAAGTTACAGCACAATTTAATAAAGAATTACATTTAATACATCCTAGGTCAGCTGTGTGCTCTTGTCTTTTGGGTGGTTTATGGGACTTTTGCTGGAGGTGGACTCTTCTTCCTGGTCATCTGCCATGTACTGAGTTGAGATTCCTACATTACTGAGGGTTGAACTATACATGACCCTCAGGGCCCGTTCTAACTCTACAATTCTGTGATTCTGTTTTTCACTGTATTTCAGGACAAGGTGTAGGATTTATGGGAGCATAAAGCTCAGATAGAGCTGTTGTGTATAAAACCCAACCTATATAACCTATAGTATGATTTAGAATGGAAAAGCCAAAACAAAACCCTACAGCACCTACATTTTGACTCACCGGTGCAATAGCAGCAGTCCTTTTCTCAATTGTTGTCCTAAGTCCGGATAGACTGAATGCCAATTCTTAAAACCTCTTTTGAAGTGGAAGAATTGCTTCAGAGTAACCTTCCTTCCGCAGTTTTCAGTGATAATGTGGTTTTGTGAGAGCATCCCCACAATACATTTCCCAGTATTGTACTGGAAAATCACACAGTTGCACGAGCCGTCTAAATTTACAGGGTTGCCCTTGTGCTGGCAGAAGTGCTTCTATTAGCACAAGGCAAGGCACCCCATTTCCGCCAACATGCCCTGCTATTTGCAGCCTTCTGTGCCGTATCCCATATATAATTCCAGAGGATCCCTGGCCTTCAGGAGTGGCATTTAAGGGACATGGAATGCTGCATTGGGTTGAAGGGACTGGTGAACATCAAGCCAGCCTCCAAGCTCAAAGCAAACATTGGATTCAAGCTCCATTCTCTGCATGTTGACAGTGGATAGGAACATAGGAATCTGCCTTGTAGAGTTAGACCATTGCTCCATCGAGCTCAGAGTATTATATACTCTGACTGGCAGCAGCTCTCTAGACCTTCAGACGGGATGAGAAGGGAAAGGCAAGGGCAGACAACTGAGGAGATGAATGCAAGAAATGAGGATAACAGGGAATGATGGTGAGCAAAGGCAATTATGTGCACTTAGGCTTCATTTTGGTTAAAGCAGTGTTTCCCAACCTTTTTTGGGCAAAGGCACACTTGTCTCATGAAAAAAATCTCGAGGCACACCACGTTACAGCCCCGTGACGTCAGCGCGCAGCGTCACGCCGGGAGGGACGCACAAAGGAGGGGGGGAGGGCGAGCGGAGGCAGCGGCGAGCCCCTTTCCTCCCCATCCGCCCCTTTCCGTGCAAGGAGCGCAAACAGGTGTGAGAAGGGGGTCAAACCTGCGGGCCGGCGCCAGGGAACCTCCAAGCTTTGGGGGTGGGGGGGGGAGGAGGCAGCAAAGCGAGGCAGGAAGGAGAGCGCGGCTTGGCTGGGTGAGCTTTGGCAGGGGCAGGGAATGAGAGCCGCGAGGCGGGCGCTGCGGACGGAGGCGCTGCCCGCCGAGCTCGCAGGCAGCCAGGCAGGCAGACGGCGAGAGCCCCGCGCTGGGCGGCCTCTCGCCGCCGCCGCTCCGCATCTCGCCGCCCGACTCGCCCGCCTCCCTCTGGGGACGGCGCCCCAATCGAAAATTTGACTTTTTTTAAAAAAAAATCTTTCGAATTTTTTAATTTTTCCCACGGCGCACCAGGCAACATCTCGCGGCACACTAGTGTGCCGCGGAACAGTGGTTGAAAAACACTGGGTTAAAGGTGTTACTAATGAATGCAATTAATGGCGGGGTGGCCCAATGGACATGAATTGGGAGTTGACATTTTAACCTGTTCCTCAGGAAAGCTATGAAAACAGGGGAAGTGAACCGGGGGTGCTGCTTTTTCCTGCTCTGGGCAACACCAGTACCATCTTAGGGAAGCCATTTTTCTAGCTTTGCAGAAAAAGACATGATTCTTTTAAGAAAACTGAATTTATTCTCAAAACACCTTAGCCAGTCTGTTCCAGTCAAATCATGATAGTTTTCAGTTGCTCTTGTCTCACTTGGTAAATTTCTCCCCCTTTTTGCATCAACGTCAGGAGAGGTTACGACATCAGAAAGTGGCTGTAAGTTTGTATCCATAAACCTTTAAACCCTTGTGGTGAAGTGTTTTTATTCTTTGTCCCTCTTGCGATACTCCCTAGGGATTTTATTTGCTAGTGGCTGATGTGGTGATAAAGGGTGCTGGGGGCTTGCCTTTTCCTAAACTAGATTTTTGAAGTCTTTTGTTAAATCCCTTTCTTCCATGAGATGACAATGCCCAGTTTACTGGTGGGGTAATTGGGTATGCTGTAATTTATAATTGCTCATTTTTATTTTTATTTTGCAAACTTCAGGTGGACATGTGAGACTTGCATCTCCTCTAAACTGATAGCAGAACTTTGTGGGATATTTTGCCTTAGCTGTTGAAATATGTGTTGATGAAAAGTGTCCATAGTCTAATAAAAGAATCCCTTTGCTGTCTGGTAGGTTGCAACAGATTTGAAGTGACATTAGAGAAGTCAAACAAGAACTTCTCCAAGAAGATTCAGCAGGTACATGGGATATCTCTGGACCAACCTAAAATCATAAGAGGCATTTGACTAAAGTCAATACTTTGTTTTACTGGGGTGGGGTGAGATGGAAGTTGTTGTGCCACTGATCTTGTCTTCTCTTACAATATTGGCATTTGCTGCAGCAATCCTAATGTGTGTAGCTGCCATAAGTCTTGTAGAGTTCCACTACCTTTGATCCCATATAAATGTGTTTGGGGTTACTGTAATAAAATCGGAGACAATACTTCAAAGACATTTGGGAAATTGCAGTACATGCCTCTTGGCATAACAGCACCAATGCAGAATGGAAGTTGCTGCAGCCTTGTGCTTTCAAGTGACTAGCTTTTTCTGAGTAGCTTATTATATTTATATCCTGCTGTGCAGCCAAAATAGGGTCCCAGAGCAGCTTACAAAATGCACACAAAGCTACAACTAGAAAAGGGTATATGGGAGTTATGCCCATATCTTCTGGTCTCCTGCACTTGATGACATAAGCCTGGTTTGCACATATAAGACTAAGCTGTGGTGTTTTTAGCCAAATGTGGCTTGTTTGAAGGTTTTAACCCAGCCCAGCAAACTATTTGTTGTTGGTTTATCAACCGTGGCTTATACTAACTATATTTTGGCACTATATCAAAAACTGATGGCCTTGCTTAACTATGGTTTTTTTGGCTACACATTTCAAGTACCCAAAACAGAGGCATGAGGCTAGGGGGGTAGGGTAGGGGAATCAAGCATTTGAGAAGCAAGCCATGGCTGCTTTCTTCATATGGAAGTCAATTTATGGTGTTTTTTAAAAAATCACCAAAAAACACAGCTTAGTTTTGTGTGCAGACATAGCCACTATCAATATTCCTTTCAGGAAAAGGGAGCAGAAGGACTCGGGCTGGTTAATGGTAAAGATGTCAACCCAAATAGGCAGCTCCTTTGTTAAGTTACAAAGTCTGTTAATTAACATTTAATTAAAAACCTTACATAATAAACTAGAATATTTTGAGTGAGTGAAACAGCCTATTTTGAGTAACTGTTCTTATAAAAGCTTCCTGTGTTGGTGCTCATTCCTTTTTCCAGCCTGCTGAATAATAAACAGCACTGGTGTGGTTTTCTTTTGGGATTTTCATTCCTATTTGCATATGCTTTGTTCCTTGTGGAACTCAATCCTTTTTTGCTGGCTGGCTGGAATCTTAAGAATTATGGCTGGCTTATAATGCCTTAATAGTGGCATTTGGATATAGCACTGAACCACAGTTCTCCTCTCCTAGTAAAGGCACTATTATTTAATATCTATACAATGGAATATGTGCTCAGCAAAATTGTTGTGCCTATTAAACTATAAATATATATTTATATAGTTCAAGAAACTTCTTGGGAGTTCATGTTGAAATAGTATCTATTGCCTGTAATGGAAGCTGTTAATGTCACCAGAAATGTCATGACTATTGCTGCAAGGTTACTCTGCTAGAGGTTGATAGCTTGCATATAAATTTATTTTAATTTGAACCCCTTTCTGTTAAGTAGGATTCATTTCTAGCAAAGGTTTGCCTGCAACTTATTTAAAACATTTTTATTATTATTATTTTTGTAGATCCATGTTGTGTCCCAGTTCAAAATTTTGGTCAGTTTATTAGGTAAGTGAATTCACAGCATTATGTTTTGAGACAGAGTAATTGAAGCCACAATCTTATGCATCTCTTACTTCAGAGTAAGCCCCATTAAACTAAATAGGACTTACTTATGGCCATGCATAGGATACACGTGCATAGGATTGTGTTATTATTCAGCTGAGGATGATTATCCTTGATCTCCTTCATTTATGCTGCAACTCTTTCTCTTAAGACCCTATTGTCTTTTCTCCCACATACATGGAATGTTTTTCTCTGCATTCTGACATAGAGGAGATTGCATTAGCTTACTTTATATCTATTTGCCACTCACCTATTTTTAAAACAAGTTAAATCTTGTCCCCTGCTGATAAGATTTGTTGAATTCTGTGAATACTGCAGACATGCATCAATGAAGTCTTTGGCAATACAATGTACCTTAGAATCGGCAAGACATCTGAGAGATGTTTGCAGAATTGTGTCCAAACACTTATAAACCCATTTCTCTGTTTTTAAATTTGAAATAGTTATGAGGGCATGTGGAATTACAATAATGTTCCTGTCTTGTTCCAAATAGAAAACAACATTTACGTTCATGACCTGTTGACATTTCAACAGATCACAACAGTTTCCAAGGCAAAGGGTGCAACTCTTTTCACCTGTGACCTGAAGGCAAGTATAAGATGGCATGCCTTATTCAATCTTGAAAAGGGGATTGACTGAGACCTTGGTGTGTGAAGTCAAAAATGAACAGAATATTGTCCTCAATAAAGGCTGCTTTCATGAGAGGAAAGTTCTATAGTTTTTAAATACCAAGTGCACATGAATACTTGATGAAGTGCCTTCCACACTAATACATAGAGAACTATTTTTCCCCCACAGCACTCTGACACAGGTGAAGAGGTCTTGAGGATGTGTGTGGCAGTGAAAAAGAAGCTCCAGCTGTATTACTGGAAGGACAGAGAGTTCTACGAGCTGCAGGTTTGTTTAGTACTTGTTTTTAAGATGTTTTGTTGTTTTATTACTTGTTTGCCAGCCCTGGCTCCTTTAAGAGAAATGTAATACATTTTAGTGCTTGGGCACCTGAATGCAAGCCTTCAGTCTTTCCGGTATTAAAGGCCTCCTCACTTATGGTTAATTCAGATGTACCGCTTTTTTCTTCATGGAAAAGATGGCAGCTATCTAGTGTTTTGTTCATGGATCTTCGCTGCAAAATTCATATGGATTTTGCTTTTCCCCAAAACATATTAAAGGTGGATGGGAAAGGAGAGAGTATCTTGGCCTTGGATGAGAAGGTATAGGAAGGGATTTGAAGTTGTTTGTGTTTTTGTTTAGAGGATAGATTTCAAATGCTACCATATTTATTTTCTGTTAAAACCGCTTGCTTTGCTGGTAGATAATTGAGATGGCAATACAGACAAGCAAGGGATATTGCTATGCAGATATGTATAGAACAGTTTTAAAACTGTATAAAAACAGTTACCAGAGTAACTAGACCTTTTCTTTTCTTGATCTCCAGGGAGACTTCAGCGTGCCAGATGTACCCAAGTCAATGGCGTGGTGTGAAGATTCAATTTGTGTGGGTTTCAAGAGGGACTATTATCTAATAAGGGTAAGAGAGAGTTTAGACTAAGTCAGAATAATAAAGGTTGATTTTCTTCGGATTCAGTGAAGGTGGGAATAGAGTGTGACTACATTATGAACTACTTGTATATAATTAAGGCTGCAAGTCCCATTGAACCTAATGAGAGTTAATTCCAAGTGAACATGCGTAGGATTGCTCTGTAAGGCCATATTTACACCATATGTTTAACGTTCTATGATACTACTAAAGCAAGCCATGGCTTTGCCAAAAGAATTCTGGAAGCCATAGTTTGTTAAGCGTAACGAAAGTTATTAAGAGACCCTTTCCCTCATAGAGCTACAATTCCCAGAGTTCTCAGGGAAGAGGGATTGATGGTTAAACCTCTCTGGGAATTGTAGCTTGAGGAAGGAAACGGGTTGACTAACACCTCTCAGCACCCTTCACACAGACTACAGCTCCCATGATTCTTTGGGGGAAGCCATGACTGTTTAAAGTGGTATCACTTTGTGAATGTGGTAGCCTCAATAGAAGTTAGTTACGTTTGGGAGTTCTCAAAGGCATATATTGGTACTGGATCTGCAGGGTTTTTAAGTGAAGTAATCTTGGTGGATGGGCTCCTGAAAGGAGAGACTATTTTCCTTCCTCTAATGATAAAAATCAGTCTAGTGTAGCTATTCTGTATGAATTGACTGGTTTTGATTATTCCTTTTGCAGGTGGATGGTAAAGGTTCCATCAAAGAACTCTTCCCCACAGGAAAGCAGCTTGAGCCACTGGTAGCCCCTTTGGCAGATGGGAAAGTTGCTGTAGGCCAGGACGATCTTACTGTTGTTTTAAATGAAGAAGGAACTTGTACACAGAAATGTGCCTTGAACTGGACAGATATCCCAATAGCCATGGGTGAGAACTAGATCTTCGTATAATAATAATAATAATAATAATAATAATTAATAATAATAATTTATTTCTACCCCACCCATCTGGCTAGGTTGTTTCTTTCCTTGACATCCGATGGGAGGGCGTTCCACAGGCGCCACTACCGAGAAGTCCCTCTGCCTGGTTCCCTGTAACCTCACTTCTCACAGTGAGGGAACCGCCAGAAGGCCTTCAGCGCTGGACCTCAGTGTCTGGGCTGAATGTTGGGGTGGAGACGCTCCTTCAGGTATACTGGGCTGAGGCCCTTGTAAGTCAGTGACTGCTGCCTTTTTCCTTAGCAGCCTCCTCTGAAACAAATTACCTTGTTCTGGCCTCAACCCATGTTAGACTGCTGCCCATATTAGCTAAATTCGTGCCTAATCCACATTTTCACGTAAATCAATATTGAAGGTTGTTAGCTTGACCAGCAAATGGCTTGTAAATGCAAATGATTTGATACTTTGAAGGAAGAGGAATGGAAGGTTGAATCTAAGGTGAAAAGGCAGAGAACAAGGTCACTGGGAGGCTTTTCTCCTGAGGTGGAGAATTGAACCAAAAAGGATTGTTACTATTATTTATTGTTATTAATTTATGGATCTTCTTTTATATATATCTCAAGGTGATTTACAGACTTACAATAAAAACAGCTAAAATGGTTTTAACAGTACAACCCCCCCCACCAGAAGATAGGTTTTAAAACAATACAAAAGGAATACCTAAGGTTATTATTATTTATTAATTTATGGTTGGATTTTCTTATGCAGGATATCCAATCAGTGCAGGGTAGTTGATGCTAAGACTAATCAATTGCTTACAGATAAAGGGAACATTGTGGGACACGGGTGGTGCTGTGGGTTAAACCACAGAGCCTAGGACTTGCCGATCAGAAGGTCGGCAGTTCAAATCCCCGTGATGGGGTGAGCGCCCATTGTTCGGTCCCTGTTCCTGCCAACCTAGCAGTTCGAAAGCAGGTCAAAGTGCAAGTAGATAAATAGGTACTGCTCCAGTGGCAAGGTAAACGGCGTTTCCGTGCGCTGCTCTGGTTCGCCAGAAGCGGCTTAGTCATGTTGGCCACATGACCTGGAAGCTGTACGTCGGCTCCCTCGGCCAATAAAGTGAGTAGAGTGTGCAACCCCAGAGTCAGTCACGACTGGACCTAATGGTCAGGGGTCCCTTTACCTTTACTTAAAGGGAACATTAAGAACAGTTCCGAATACAAGCACTAGGGGGCAACATAACAAGGGACGCAGTGCCCAGTTGGAGCAGAACAAGGATGCACAGGCAGAATGAAAGTGTGACTTATACTTGAAATAAAGTTTGGTCTCTTGGTTATGCCTTCTTTTCAGTTTCTTTGCCACTCTTTCCCTGCCGTTAAAGTGGACCAATGGGAAGGGGCTTTTGAAAGCCTGAAAAGCACAAAAGTATAAAGCATGCTAATGCATAAAATGCAATAGATCCACTGTTTCCGAATGTAAATTTGGGGGATGCTATTGTAGAACCATATGCTGTTGCTGACTGTTCCATTTACAAAACAGAACATCAACCGCCGTACATTGTGGCAGTACTGCCAAGATATGTAGAGATTCGTACTTTTGAGCCCCGACTCCTCGTGCAGAGTATTGAGCTCCAGAGACCACGCTTCATTACTTCTGGAGGGTATGGAAGTTTCACGTTTTTCTCCCCCATCTTAACTTTATAGATTCTAATCTTGTGCATATGCTTGTATTGAATTATTTTTTTTTACATAATTATGAATTAAAGGGGAGGGGGGAAAGACCTTTCATTTTATTATGATCATGTTGATAACCCAACTTCTTTCCTTTTTTCTCTTTTTAGTACAAATATTGTGTATGTGGCCAGCAATCATTTTGTTTGGCGCCTCATTCCGGTTTCCATTGCAAGCCAGATCCAGCAGCTTCTTCAAGATAAGCAATTTGAACTGGCTCTGCAATTGGCAGTAAGTGGCAGGATGGGAGCATTTTAAATCTGTATTGATTGATAACTTCTGTAAGCTACTACCTAGTAAAAGCTGCATCTAATACACAGCCTAAATCCCCTGTTAGTTGAGTGTCTTGGCATTAAACAACTCCAGAATTTCGCATTCATCTGGGTCTGATCAGTGTCTGGAGATGGGTGAGTGTCTGGGAACCATGTGTACATGACTTGCTACATAATGTAAGAAAAGTAATAATGAATGTGCAAGATATGTGCTTCTAGTATGTGTATTTATTTACAGTCCATGGCTCAAATTCCCTTGCAGTCCTGTTTAGTATAAGCCACTTTTGTGAAAAATAAACCTGCACTGGGAACATGTGACTTGCCTAAGGCAACTATGTGACCTTTAGGTTTTTCAGAAATTAGCATAAATATTTGGTAGAACAATCAGTTGATTATCTTTCTTTCAAGATGATGCAATGCATTCCCTTTTTTCCAGATTTAGTGCTATGAAGTTTTTAACATGCTGTATGTTTAGTTTAATATTGCATAAATATTTGTAACAGTTATACTGAGAATGAAAACTTGTCTTGCGATGCAACAACTGCAAGATAAAGGAGTGGGGAGAGTCTTCAACTATAACTTTTACTGGGTCAGCTGCTTATGAAGATGGGAAGGTTTTGTGTTTCTGCTGAACTGTCTGAAGAATTTTGTACAGTTCAATACTTTCTTCCTAGAAGCATACTTGACCTGATAACAGGCATTTTCTGAATTAAAATGTTATCTGTCTGCCAGAAACTGACATGACAGATATTTCTGTCAACACAAAATGTTATTGATTGCATATACTTGGATTAAAAAGCAATTACTAACTGGAGGTTTTTATCAACAAGTACATGTTTCCTCCATGTAGTTTATGAATAATGGTGACTCTTTGTTGCGAGTGCCAAGACTTCTCTTTTAAACTGAAAGATATTTTTGGATCGCAAAAATATTGTGGGGTCAAAAATACATGATGTGAGCAGTTTACATTGATGCCTGGGTGCAAGAACGAATTTAAATTCTCAATCATTTGTCGGTATTTCTCACTCGTGTGCATGAGTGAAACAGGATACATGCGATTCAGACTTGAGCTGCTCTTGTTACTGTATAAACATAGGTAGAAACCTTGTTTCTCCTATTGAAGCACATTCCTCTTTTTTTACTAGTACTTTTTTACTATTTCTGAGCAATTTGCTTAAAACTGTGTGCTCATTTCAAGAGGCTTATAGCCTTTACACTTATGTATTTTCTTTTAAATACTGGAACGATCTTACATTCTTTAAAGAGTAACACTTCTTAAATATTTTGCCTGTTTTTGTACTTGTTAGGATATGAAGGATGACTCTGATACTGAAAAGCGACAACAAATCCACCATATTAAGAATCTGTATGCCTTCAACCTTTTCTGCCAAAAGCGCTTTGATGAATCCATGCAAGTCTTTGCCAAGCTTGGGACAGGTAAGTTAGTTGTGTAGCCGGAACTTAATAGACAGATAGGTATGGGAGATTGCTGTGACCTCTAAAGTCTTCAAAGCAGAATGGAAGCAGAATGATATTGCACTAGGTGGAATCCTAATGTCCACTGGAGAATGACCTCTCCTAAAACAGTTCATGTTGACCTCAAGATCACAACTAAAATGACATCTACTTAATGGCAAATTCACATGGCATTGAGCTGTGGTCACTGGTCAGACTGGAGGAAAGCAGCCTATGGCTAGATATCAGGAAATGTGTCCTAAAGTACCCATGTGGAAGGCCACTTGAAATTCTTATGTATGGCAAGTGTGAGGCTTCTGTTGTATGAGACATCCCTATAGCTCTGGTCCGACCAGATTGTATACTTTCAATCCATGTAGTAATAAACTCTCAAATCTTATATCTATACCACTCTTAATGGAGGTACCGTGGAAACATTTACATGGAAACATTTACCATCGTCTGTGAAAGCTGGCCATAAGAACAGTTGGCCAAGGGACCAGTTTGTTGATGGAAGCTGTGGAAATGTGAAATTTCCTGCCTTCCAACTTCCAGTCTGAGATCCTTCATATTGTTTATGGTAACTTGTAACTGGAAACTTGGTAGTATTGAGTTTGAAAACAGAATACACTTTGAAGTATAGTTTGGAATTTTTGTGACTTAACTACAGTCATATATTTTGTTTAGATCCTACCCATGTCATGGGTCTCTATCCCGAACTGTTGCCAAGTGATTACAAGAAACAGCTCCAGTATCCCAACCCTGTTCCAGTTCTGTCTCCAGCAGAGCTGGAAAAAGCACACTTGGCACTTATAGACTACCTAACACAGGTAAGTGTTTAGCGCCTCCTTGAGCATCCTATTTTGGTAGTAGATGGTCATGTGACAGTTTTGACATTGCAGGACCTTCTGAAATTATTTTTCATGTGTTTTGGACTTAGCAGCTATGGCCTCACCTAACATGTTAAAAGGAGGGTGTGAAGCATGATCTCTTGTACATATCAGAGCAGTCTCATGAAAAGGTTTCATGCTTAAAAAAGGCACATCGCCATGGGGTGGGTGGGATTCATTATCATACGCTGCGTCAGCTCTTTCTTTTCTGTTCATATAGCACTGTCAGCATACGCAGTACTGGACAGAGTAACAAACACATGAAAGACATCTCCCTCTGCCCAGTGAGCTTAAGTCTAAATGTTGACCATGTGCAGAGAGAAGGGGGAGGGGCTTCAAGGTTAACAGAATATTAGAAAAAGGAGACGAATGGGAGAAGCCAGTACAACAAGAACTAACAAGCAAATGCAGGTTGTCTGAACCCATGTGGATAAAAAGGTTGCAGTCACATGCAGTTTTTCTCGGAGGTAATGTGGATGAGGTGTGGCATGACTTCACTTCTTTTGACTCTTAATTTCTGCAGAAAAGAAGTCAGTTAGTGAAAAAGCTGAATGACTCAGACCATCAGTCCAGCACTTCTCCCCTCATGGAGGGGACTCCCACCATCAAATCAAAGAAGAAGTTGCTGCAGATCATTGATACCACTCTGTTGAAATGCTACCTCCATGTGAGTTCTCTGCATTTTCTGAAATGCACGTGTCTTCCTCAAACCAGGCATTTAGGGCTTTGGTATTGGAAATGCAGGACTAATAGTGGCAAGGGTTTAGATTGAGTTTGTCCCTCTTTAAGCTTAAAATACTAAAGGTGAAAACAGACACAACACTTTGGGGCAGCTGCACTTATCTCAGATCTTTCCTGGGTGCAATGTAAGCTGTGGTCAGTATCTTCTTTGAAACTCTTCACAGCTTAAATATATCCTGCTTGCCTTTAAATTGCACCAAGATTTTAGAGGACATGGATGTTCAGAGGAGAAATTAAATATATGATGGGTTTGTTTTGGTCATGCTGAATCTTAGTAACTGTCATTTGGTCTCTGTTGTTTGCTGTTGTTTGTTCTTAATACGGCAATCTCTTACTAAACAAGAAAAGGGGCTGGTGGAATTTGTTTGAGATACAAATCTGAATATGAAGGAAAGTGCTTGCATGGTGTTTTTTTCAGAAGGAGAGTAAATACCCTGGAATATTATTGTTTTCCCTTGCTTAATTTTTTTAAAATAAAAAAATGGAATAAAAGACTAACAAACTAACTCTTTGCTAGTTTAAGCACATAAGTACATAGCCCTACTACATGTGAAGACTTGTTTTTAAATAAATACTTAGATTTGTGATAAGTATTTTCCTTTTCCTGGTTATAAATGCATGCCTCTTTTGGTTCATAGTAAACTGTTTCTGATTCCCTCAAATTGCTCCTCCTTACTGACAGACCAATGTGGCCCTAGTGGCACCACTGTTGCGACTAGAGAACAATCACTGCCACATAGAGGAAAGTGAGCATGTGCTCAAGAAAGCTCACAAATACAGCGAGCTGATCATACTGTATGAGAAGAAAGGTCTGCATGAGAAAGGTAAGTTTTGTGGGATGGGAATCAATTTGTATGTAAGATAGACCTTGTAAATCTATCTGGCTTAGATCTATCCTGGCTAAAAGGTGCCCAAAAATATTATTTAATGATCTCTGCCATTTGGGTCACTTCAAAAAATGTAGCTGCTATATTGTTTGGGGCACGTTTTTCTAATGCCCCTTAGATGTGCTTTTATTTAGGTCAGTGATAGCTGTGTAGCAGGTTGGCCCTATGCATCATGTTATGGTCTCTCAGTTGTGGGAGAGACAGGGAGGGGCACCAGCATTTGAAGGGACAGAACTGACAAGTAGATTGCTAACACCATGTTTCAAGATTTGAATATATTATTATTATTTATATTTGTTTGTTGCCTTTTACCAAAAAAAGTGAGTCTCAGAGTGACTTAAGATAAAATACAACCGATAAAAACAGTGGAAGCTGGGAAGGTAAAACAACAGATAATACAAAATATCTAAAATGCCCACCCAATAACATAATGGAAGTCCTACCCACCCCACTAAAAGATGAACTCCACCATAGAAGCCATAGTTATCAAAGGCCTGAGTGGATAAAAACAGATAATGATGGCATGAGGCTTTCTAGTATAAAGATACAGAGCTGTTATTTGAAGCCGGGGAGGGGTGGGGGTGGGCAGCTGCATTGAGGGGACCCTTTAGTTTGCAATCTCAACAGACCCTTTGTATTACACTATTTTAACTTTAATTGCAACTTTACAATATCAAATGGCTTCATAGGGCAAAGACAAAGCTACATCAAAAGGATACTCCTGATGCTGTGAATTTTATCTTTTTCTGTTCATGTTTCTCTGTCAATTAGCTCTTACTGGATAGCCATTCTACTGCTGCTGTTACACTCTTCTGTTAGGGAACTGGTTTTAGGGCATTTTGTTTCTTAATACTTCCATATCTAAGGCAGAACAGCATGGGGACAGACAAATAAATTCCCAGAGGTAGGGGGAAAAAGAAAGAGGAAGCATTCAAGAAGCTGTCATAGTAGCATATGCTACATTACAGACATGTGGATGTTAAAAATAGAATTCAAAGTACTGTCTTGACCTTTTGCTCAAGAGTGAACAGACTCCTGGCCTGTTGGATCTAGTTTGTCCAGCAACCAGATTCTGGTGCAAACCACATACAGATAGAATTAAAGAATAAATTCCATTCTGAGCCTGAAAACTTGTTTTCAGTGCTGGAATTGAGGTGAACTTGCTGTCTTTTCACACAAAAGTCCAATACTACTTAGTTTTCTTCATTTCAGCAGTCTAATTTAGGTGGGGAAAGTCATTTTGTTGCTGCTGTAAACAATCGGGACTCAGAAATTCTTGCCACATGACTGCAAAGCACCCGGAGATTTACCAGTAGATCCCAATCTACCTTCATGCTCATCTCCACCAAACATTATTGTGTGTGTTTGTGTAGGAGAAGACTGCTTCTGGTTTGTCATGGCACAAAACACACAGTTCTTCATATTAACTGAGGAGCCTTGGTCATGGGTAACTAAAGGAAAATCCCAATAGGTCTTTCTTCTGTTTTTCTGCAGCTTTGCAGGTGCTAGTGGATCAGTCAAAGAAAGCTAACTCCCCTTTGAAGGGCCATGAGAGGACCGTGCAGTATTTGCAACACTTGGGTGAGTGCAGCTGAATATACCTTCTGTTTTCACATCTTGTCCTACCTTTCCATGCAACAAATACAGTAGATTGTGGTGGCTCACAAAAGACAAATGGGAAAAGACCACCCCAAACTCCAAAATAATTCACAGAATTATTTATGAGTCAGTTTCATAAATTTGGTTGACCATACAGTAAAAATATGAAAACCTGTGGACATCAGTCAACTCAGCCCAAAATTTTAAGTGAAGTGGGTTCTCTTGATCTCCCAGAGATGGAGCTTAAGCCTGATAGGCTTCTTTGGGAGCAACATTAGAAATTATGGTGGCATTAACAGTCATGTCCTAATATTCAGAGAAAGGCATCCCAGCAGGGTAATTTTTCCATAAAAGGGACTCAAGGTGGCTTGTAAAAAGTGCTTTAATTTTTTTTTTTTTAAGTGATGGATCTAGTTGTCATTTACACCTTACTCTATAGCTTGCAGTCTAGTTCAATTCCATTTTGCTTTGTTTCTTATTCTAGGCACAGACAACTTGAACTTAATATTCTCCTATTCTGTTTGGGTACTTAGAGACTTTCCTGAAGATGGATTGAAAGTAAGCACACTTTTTGTCACATTTGAAAATAAAGGTGGAGAGAATTAGGGTGTGCCTACTGACTGCGCTGATAGTAAAGCAAATAATATTAGGCAGATCCTTCTAATATTTCGCTCGCTTAGTTCACACTCATAAGGCTATCATAATTGTAAATAAAGGGATGCTTTAAGGGTTTATAAGACCCTTATAAATTGCTCTAAATAGTAGCTTTTCCTGTGTGGCTATATACGGCCTCTCTCACATAGATTTGTAAACTTGACCATTCTACCTCATGTGTCCAAAAAGGAAGCTGCTGCATATACCGTATTTACTCAAGTCTAATGCACCATCAAATCTAATGCGCACCTTAATTTTCAGAACCTTGAATCTAAAAAAAGTATTTGCTGGCAAATGTAAATCTGCCATTGAATCTAATACACACCTTAATTTTCATAATTTGGCCAAAAAAGGTGAGCATTAGATTAGAGTAAATATGGTAATATCTACCATAACATGTTGACAGAAGCCACACTTACAACTTAGCAATAACTCAGATCTCTTTGTATGCAGCAGCTTTGCAGTACTTGAAAAATGCATTCCCTTACTTTATTGAAAGCTTATCTTGCTTATCCTTACTTACCAGTAATGTCTAGAGATGACTAATGAAAGCAAAAAGAAGCTGTGGAATGATATCTAGGGTACATCAAGCCCACAACAGCTTTTTGAACCCAGTCACTGAAAGACAGGATGAAGTTGGTAGCTCTGAGTGAGGTTTCATCAATGCTTGAGTTGCATCAGTTCTCGTTGTTTGGTTTTAGAAGACAAGAATTGCCTGTTGCTGTGCTGAATGTGGCCTGGTTTGCACAACCTGGTAAGCCAAACTATGACTTACCAAGGCCGCAAGCAGTTCTAGAGAAGAACTTCCAGTCAAGAACAAACCTTGACTATAGCTTGTGGTTGGGGCGGGGAGAGCTTAACCAAAAGTCCCAGTTCACATGACGTGCTAAGCCAAACCCTGGGTTGGTTCAGTGTGGCACAATAGTAGGACCAGGAAGAAGCAAAGTGGCTGCAAGTTCCTTTTCAGAAGCTGGTCAATAAGTAGAGGTCATGATTGCATGTGATATCTCAGTTTAATAGGGACACTGGCTATAGAATGCTACTTGCTGATACAGAGAAATAGGGCAAGAGCTTTACCTGCAGTGTTCTGTGTTTGTATATTGTGCTTTCAGCTGGAGAAGGTTGAAGCTTAATTGCTGCTGCTCCTTCAGAAAGATATTGTGTGTCATTTTGGGGCTTGTGAATTGAACTGTTTGACTTCCCTTGGAAAAATGAGTGTAAATGTACACAAATTAACTTTGTGAAATTCAACCTTTTTGACTGGCAGATATTTACAGAAGATCTTCCTGAAGTGGAATCCCTTCCTCGAAACAAAGTCCTCAGTTTCTTGATAGAGAACTTTAAAAACCTGGCTGTTCCGTACTTGGTAAGAACTCATGCTGTTACCTGCATGCCCTGTTCTGATAACAGCAATTTGTGTCTGACTTCTAGGTCTATCTGACGCAGTTTTTGAAGGTGAGCAAATTATAAACATGTAGCATTAGCTAATCCAGGACGTATGTAGCCGGTTTTGTAGGATTCCTGGTTTATATGAAGGAAGAAAAAAGTGGCTTCTCTTGAACACACATTGAAATATTGATGGGAAGAGGCAGGGTCTTCTATGGTCAGCTGTCATACATGGATTGTGGACATGTATTTACAGGAACATATAATCCAAACCTGGGAAGAGGCTGGTTCAGAATTCCACAACTGCCTGATTCAGCTCTACTGTGAAAAAGTACAAGGATTAATGAAGGAATATCTCAGCTCTTTTCCTCCAGGTATTTTCACCCCTGGTCTACTTCAGTGTGCCAAAATAAGAAACTATGGGACAAACTATGGAGAAGAGGTAGTTGAATAAAAGAATTGGGAGGCAGCATGCTTCTGAATACCAGTTGCTGGCAATTGCAGATGGGGAGAGAACTGTTGGATTGGCCAGTGTGAGGACAGGAAGCTGGATTAGATGGACCTTTGTTTTTAAACACAAGGGTGATTCTGTAGATTGCAGACTGTAAGCAGCTACTGTTAGGTAATGTATCTCAGTTGTGCGCTGTTAGGAACATTATTAAATTTTACTTCCCATGAGATGTTCAGAAGCATCTTTGTTTCAGTGGGTCTCCCGTCTAATGGGAGTGGGACTTCAGATAACTTCATTTTATAGCTTCACATTTGCTGATGCTAACCATCTGTTTCAGATAAACCACCGGTGGCAGCTGGAGAAGAGGAGG
This sequence comes from Podarcis vaucheri, assembly GCF_965113315.1. NCBI lineage: Eukaryota > Metazoa > Chordata > Lepidosauria > Squamata > Lacertidae > Podarcis > Podarcis vaucheri. Next base: position 46,520,182 of record NC_138759.1, on the reverse strand, counting down.
GGGAACTCGGAGAGTATCGGCAAAAACTTCTTTTCTTCCTTGAGACTTCCAGTTGCTACAATGCTGAGCAGCTCATCAGTGACTTCCCCTTTGATGGTAAGAGATGGTGCAGCCTTATTGGTCTCCTTCATTCCTGGGGGCAATTAGCTATACCTACTGCAGTGGAATCGTATTTTTTAGTCCTTTTTAAAAAAAATTAAGACATTTTAAGTGCTGGAAAAGAGAATGTATCCAGTTATCCATGTCTCAGTAATGTAAAGGGATTTCCCCTTATTATTATTAAATTTTATATTGGCACCCGCTCCATCTTGCCAAAGGAGCCTAGGGCAGCATGTCTGTGTTGGCCTATGGTGGAAGAGATGCTGCATAATGGCCCTTTATAAATATATCTGTTACTGTTGATGGAGGACAATTGACTGTTTTATGTGAAGAGCAATGTTTACAATGCTCACTGTTTGTTTGAAAAGCTATGGGTAACTGAAAAGTGGTGTACAGAGGAATAAAAACAACAACAACCGACAGTGTGATGCTACTGATTTCTAGAATAAGCTGAGCTCTTCTTCTTCCTTCTGTCCAGGTATTATAACAAAAGATGATCTTCCTATGCTGCTTAGTTTCCTCTTGTCCTCTTACTCATTTTCATGACAAATTCCCATAGGCAACTTTGCAGAACTGTGTTGCTGTTGAAGGCAATAATAGCTACTTTTGTTCTACTCCTGCCTGCAGGCCTCCTGGAAGAACGTGCTCTGCTGCTGGGACGGATGGGAAATCATGAACAAGCTCTCTTCATATATGTTCACATCCTGAAGGATACAAAAATGGCTGAAAAGTACGTCTCTGCTTAACAGCAACACTTTGTTAGTTTTTAAAGAAGCAAACCAACTTAGTTCATTCTTACCTGTTTAAGTGGGAGGTGTATGTAGTCATTCCCACCTTAATTTGTCCCCCTCTGCATCGGGGGTCGCCAGCCTTTGTGGCACATCTGCAAACTAGAGAAACTGTTGCAGGCACCCCACACACATCGCAGCCTATCGGAAAGGAAATGAGCCTAATCTGAACAAATAAAAGGTGAGGGAAAAGAGCCTTGTGTGTCTTATTGTAATTAGCAAAGGGGTCCTAGTAGCCAGTTCATTAACAGTCTTAAGAACATAAGAAATTAGCAGGTGCACTTACCAAGCGACCCTTGTTTGTTTTGTTGCATAGACATATGATTCATTGTGCAAATATGTATGCATAAATATAGCATAGAAAAATGTTTTAATCCTGGAAAGTATTTTTCTTTCTTACGTGTGATCAGTCCTTTTTAACCTTTTAATTTGCAAACTGAGAAACCAGTTGATAGGCCTCCATCTGCCTCGGGAGACAATGGAAGAGTTTGCCTTTGGGGGTAAAGTCAAACTGTTGGAAGGTTGCAGCACAATACTCACTGATAATTGTAGGGTAATAAGTCAAAATATGTAAATTTTAAAATAAACTGGACTTCAAGGCCACTCTGAGTTTCCTGTATACGCTGTTGTGTTTCAGTTACTGTCACAAACACTACGACAAAAGCAAAGATGGCAGCAAAGATGTGAGTAGCTTATTTTCTGTTATCTTGGAGTTTACAAAACACGCTTCCTTTAATTATCCTGTTTCTGTTACATAGTTTGTAGCATCAACAAATTTCATGGCAGGTAATTGGAGTGAGTAAAAGATTTTATGCCCGAAACAAATGAGCTTGCAAGACTTGAAATTTTATATAAGTATTCAAGTCATTTAAATACTCAGGTGTTGCTTGGGGTGTGTGTGTGTGCAAATCAAGCAATCTCTTATTTCCAAGCAAATTGCTTTGGAAAATATACTGTTGTATTTGAAGCAACTTCGCACCCTGCAGCGGTGAGTGGGGCTCATTGCCAAGGCCATCATTTCTCCCCTGGTGGAGGAGCTTCATCTGCCTTGGCCTCCTAGTATTATATTGCTACAAAACTTGTTTCAGGCAGTTACTGCACAGGCATGACTGAGCTTGTGCGGTTTCAGTTGGCCAGCCTCACACAATAGGTCCCTAGAGCAGCAGCAACCTCATCATTAGGCCCCCTTTCTTCCCATCAATCACAGTTGTGTGTGAAGTGGGAAAAGGAGTGGTGGCTTGGGCAGCAGGAGGCTATGTAGCTAACAGAGGATTAAATGGAGGGTAGAACAGGGCTACTAGCCACAATGGCTGTGCTCTGGCTCCACGGTTGGAGGTACTACAGTGGAACCTCGGGTTGCGGACATAATCCGTGATGGAGGCATGTAAGCAACCCGCAGCGTTTGCATCCTGAAGCGCTGCGTCTGCGCAGGCGCTGTTGTGATTTGGTGCTTCTGCGCATGCGCGAGAGGCGAAACCTGGAAGTAACCCATTCCGGTATTTCCGGATTTCCCGCAGTCCACAACCTGAAAACACGTAACCTGAAGCATCCGTAACATGAGGTATGACTGTAATGCTTCTGAGTACCAGCTGAACAGGAGGGGAGAGCACTCTTGTGCTCAATTTCTGCTTGTGGGTTTCCCACGGATCTGGTTGGACACTGTAAGAACAGGATGCTGGACCTGATGGGCAGGCTCTTACGTTTTTACAAGGAAATAGGTGTGTTTGCACGCTCACACATTTATGTCTGCTACTTAATTTTACCTTTGTACAGTAGGATTGTTTCTACACGTATGCATTGCACTATACCTTCCATTAGCAGGCATAAATACCTAAGGTTGTTGCAATATACTAATTAGTGCATTTCTTTCGCAGATAAAGATCAGCTTTAACTTCTGAAATAAATGGGAAACACTTTTCCCAGGAGCGCTGTGGACTCTTGTTCATACCATTTGAGCAAGAGCTTATATAAAGCTGTAAATACTTATGGTCAAGATAAGAGTTTTGTTACAAGATGGGCACTGTCTCTGTCTGGGGTGGCATCCCTCGTCCCAGACATTTTGGAGTGGATTTTAAATACAGTGGTTTGCTTTGTGTCAAACAGGTATACTTGTCTCTTCTCCGGATGTACCTCTCACCACCTAGCGTTCACTGCTTGGGACCAATCAAGATGAAACTATTGGAGCCTCAAGCCAATCTCCAGGCTGCATTGCAGGTTTTGGAACTTCATCACAGCAAGTTGGACACTACCAAAGTAAGGATTATTATTATTTAATGAAGCACACCGCATTGTGGAATGGAGTAGATATGATGCAAGAAACCTCTATTGCATATTGCATTAAAATAAACTAGCTTTTGTGTTTGAACACCCCTTTTTCTTCCACAAGCTGCTTGAAGGGCCACTTTCTTTGCAAATAAAATTAACCTGTATCCAGAGATTTGTTTTTTTAAAGAGCTAACGTACACGTAACTTGTGAATTTATTTATACCAAATTTTGCAAGATATATTCCTCCCCTGCCCCCATACTCACAACCATGAAAAGTTGGAATAATGGAACTGTATTTTGGAAGAATCCTAACACATTAATTTCCCTTTGGTTGTATCTGTAGGCAATAAACCTCCTCCCAGCAAATACTCAAATTAGCGAGATTCGAATCTTCCTGGAAAAAGTCCTTGAAGAAAATGCCCAGAAGAAAAGATTCAGTCAAGTACTTAAAAATCTTCTCCATGCTGAATTCCTGAGAGTATGTTGTTCATGTTACTTCTCCATATTTATCAAAGGGAATGTTTAAAGCAAATGTTGGGCTGTTGTATGTGAGGGGGTTGTTTGGTAGAGAAATTGGTAAATTGTAAAACCAAAAAACAGCAACAATAATTAGTTTAACTGTTATGAAGGTAATTTTCATATTTCTTCAGGGTGTGTGGGAATGTTCTATTCTATTTGTTCTTATTTTGCCATAGGTACAGGAGGAACGGATTTTACACCAGCAAGTGAAATGTATAATCACAGAAGAAAAACTTTGCAGTGTGTGTAAAAAGAAGATTGGAAATAGGTATGTGGAAATTGATACTCAGTATGATTTTTGCACAATTTTTGTGGAAGAGCAACAGTGGGCTAGGATGCTTGCCGAAGCATTCTTAGTGTGTACAGTTAATTTTCTGATAATGCACTCCTAAGCATGTTTATTCAGAAGAAAGAACCGCTAGATTCAATGAGAATTCTTCCTTGATAAGTGGGTATCAGGAGGGGGGGGCATGGTGGTGGAATTCACTTGGCTTGCTTCTTAGCGTGAACTTTTCTGAATCAAATAAGTGAACTGACATAGCTATCCTTTGGAATTTATGCTTACTCAACGTTTGTGATGCAGTTCTCCAAAAAGGATGCACAAAAATGCATCATGAAAACTACTACATGTCTTTGGTTTTGGAATTTTCGAAAATGTCTTTTAAGTCTTGCCAAACACTAGATAAGCCACCTACTAGCAAGAAGGGAAGGAAGCATGCACACGCTGCTACAGGAACACAAAGGAAACAAAACACTAAGAACTGCAGAGAGAAATGCTGGTTGAGATGTGACCTTTCAAAAAGTATAGATTTTTGTAAAGAGGAGCCTGTTCTGTGCCCTTCTAAAGATAACTAAATCAAGTAGTGTTTTTTATATTATTTTTAAATTATTAAGATAACCAGATAACTTGATGCACCTACCTTTTCTCTTCCTATAGTGCCTTCGCCCGCTATCCTAATGCAATAGTCGTGCATTATTTCTGTTCCAAAGAAGTGAGTGCAGCAGACACCTGAAATGATTGTCATGTGGACTGCAGAAGCCATGGCGCTTACCTGGAAGGAGAGCGAAGAGAATTGGAGGCATTGGAGAAGTTGGAGGAATCTTCTGAGGCATGTTGCTTACGAACAACTCGAGCCCCACGTCGCTTTACCAGATGACTCGCCATGTAATCTGCCAATGCTGGCATAGTAGGGGAAACTGACATCTAACTATTATTTTATATACTTGGCATCAGGTTAGCCTCAGAGCACTACAGCATGAGGAAGAATGAAAGCTAAATAGCGAGATGCCATCACACTCCAGTTTTTGTAGCAGTTCTCGTTCCAAGGAAGACCCAAGTCAAATTGCCAAGTCAAGCAAGGCAAAAATGCATTTTGTGTTGGATTCTGTATTCTGATCATAGTTGGGGAAAATTATATGATTGTTTCATCAGCATTACATTGAGATCCACTTTTATCAGTCATTTGGAGGCAGGCACTTCCAGAGAGGCTGTACCCAGATTTCCTTACTGCTAATGTTGGATATAAATAGGCATTGGCCATCGAACCTTATCCTTGGTATTTGGGAGTGGTTATCACCACTGATATAAAAGTTCCAAGGGAACTAGTCTAATAACAATATGATCAGAACTGGAAAATGTGTATTTTTTGTTTTGTTTTTTGAGAAGCATGTAAATATGAATGAGCATAATATTTGCACTGTGTATAGTCACTTCAATTATGAATAGAATGAAAAGTGACAATGATTTTTCTGAAGGGAGGGGGAAGTAGCATCTGCACTTGTACCAAAAAGTTAAAGGAGCAACTTCTTTAAAAATCAGATTTCAAAGTGTGTGTGTGTTTTATATTGAGCACCTGGTCTACACTTTGGAGTCACTATTGTGTTGAAGTGGTTAAGTCTTCATGAATCCTCCAGCTTTTGAGTAATGCAGACACTTCCATTGCAGTATTTTTAGTTCCCTATTATGTTCCCACTGGTGCTCCTCTGTAGCTTTGTTGTACCCTCATTGCTGTGATACTGAAAAATCCTGGGCCCTTACAGGTTGTAATGTTATTGTCTTAACATTATTTTTTAAAGCCTAATCTTTTATGAAGGTGATAAAGATGAATTTGAGAGTTCAGCAGCAGGTGAACAAAGGCTGGTAGTAGGAGCAATTGGTTCAGAGGATCTGAATGGGGAAGTTATCTCAACATCCCATAACAGCTATTTATTATTTTTTAGTTTTTTGTAACTGTAATCATTCAGTGATTTATAGTTTTTGGCAGAAATTCACCATAGCTGAGGAAATAAAGGTTAAGGAAAAGCCTTTCTATGCTGTTTTGATTTCACTACATGCTTGGTAAGATCCTAAGATGAGTGAAACACTAGGATAAATTTAGTTCGTAATTTGATCTGCTGCAAAACAGCTTGGCCTTTTCTAGGAGCTGCTTCCCTGGCTACCTTAAGTACATTGTCCAGTGAAGTCTGTCCTCAATGTCACATCTATTTCTGTGTTGTGTGCAGTGAATACCAACTGTGTCTTACTGCTGGGTTTGGGATTTGTTCTTCTGCTAAGATTAAACTGATTTTTGGTACTTTGTTCCCTTAAATCCATAGAGTGTCAGTGCATTATGTTTGTTGCTTTTGTTCAGCTTCCTAGACTAGACGGGTACTGCAGGTGAAGACTACACGAGATATTAATATGTAAAGGACAGCAAAACGAAGTGTTTACATAGAAACTATTATTTGTGCAGTCCATTCTGACACAGATTAATGATATGTCTGCTGCCAGTAAAGCCGCATGCTCCACTGAGGCATCTCAAGTGTACTTTTCTCCTTCACAGAAAAGCTTTTATGTGCCTCGATTCAGCTTCATTGCATACCTTCTGCAGAGAAGTGGCTTACGCTATAATTGCCTGCTGGTAGCCTTGCACAGTGTCTGGGATTCACTAACTGTACAACAAGTTAATTTGAAGCAATAAATTATTATAAATATTTGGGAAACCTGCATATTCTTTCCCCCTCTAAAATAAAATTTTATATTGTACTTCCTTTTCAGACTTAGCTGTGTGTAGTCTCAAACATTAATTCTTGTCATTAAAGGTTTTTTATACGGGTTGTGTGATTCAGACAAAGGATGTTGCCAATCTAGTTCCCAAAGGTGAGGCACAGTTGCTGCACTACAGAATTGTTGCTGTTCAAACCTGAACCACAGGATCTACCTGTATTATGACATTCAGGCTTTTTAATCATGCAGTGCTATTATTTCAGAAGCTGTTCACATTTAGCCTACATTTTCAAGTATGGCCTTTAAACAATATTTTGCTGATCTATGGAATCTAAGTTTGAAAAGTTCTTAAAATAACAGATTTTCATGTAGATAATGCAGGGTTAGAAGTAGTAAATAAAGCTTTCCAGATGACAGTTATTTCAATTGATTCTTTCTCAGGCAGTTCCATTGATCTTTTAATAGGTCTACCCAGGAGTAATCAGGCAGTGGTGTGCAAAGTATTTAGGTTTCCATTGTCCTGAGCATTCACGATGTGTTACTGTAGTGTAAGAGTCATGACCTTTCTCATTATATTGCCAATGCATTAGTGACATGGACATGGTATCTGAAGAAGTGTGCATGCACACGAAAGGTTATACCCAGAACAAACTTAGTTGGTCTCTATGGTGCTACTGGACAATTTATATATATATATATATTATATGGACATGGGGTGTTAGGGGATAAGTAGTACATTGTGCTCCTTCTGGGGTAGTTTGTCCCACTTTGCACTCCGCTCTCACCTGTGGCTCCTCGGAGCTGTCAGCATGTGACAGCTACCGCACCCCAGGAACAGCTTTGACTGGTTGGCTAAACCAGTTGAGAGGAACTGATGGGTCTCAGACCCTTGGTGAGTTAAGGATTTCCATCTCATGCAAAGACAGGTTCTGGCAAATTGAGTGGACGAGACCTATAGTGGGTCCCAACAGTCCAAAAAGCAGTTTCTGCATGTGCTGTAGAGGGGCAGACAGGGCTTGTCCACCTAGGAAGGTAGGCCATCTAGAAGGAAAACTCTGATCCTAAGTCTCTACTACCTAGCACAACATCTCCAGGAGAAGAAAAGGCTAAGGAGTAAACCCTACACAAATATGGAGTGGAGTTCACTAAGACGGTTGGATGGCACCTTGTATGCCTCCTTCCGGTAACTCCTGCAGCCAACATGTGCCACACCAGCAAGGCCAAGAATGAGGTATTGTCATTTGAGCAGCCCAGGACCTCCTCCACACTGCCCTGGTTTGCACCCCAGGGAGGTAAATTCATCCCCAGAGGCACATCCCATTATCTCTCAAGACAGACAGATGCCAACAGTGACATGGAAAGAAATTAGTCAGCTCTAATTCTTTTTAGAGATTGAGCATATGCTGAAAGAATGTAGATGGGTAAACAATCCTTACAACCCCATCGGCAAAATAACATGTGGACGGTAGTAAGGCAACTACCTCAGGCTCAGGCTCTCGGTATCCTATAAAGAGGTCAACAAACTGGAACTTGGAGATGTGTTCTCATGACCACTATTCTGTAAAAATATGATCCAGTTTTTGCAATTATTTCAAAAATCCCTGCATTTTAAATTTCTTTTTAGTTTCCCATTCCACAGGACATTGGAAGAATAACTAAAGATGCTAACTAAAGAAATTTCATAATCTCTGCCATAAATGGTTTTCCCAGAATGCTTATACCTGATTATTGAGATGTACCATTTTTAAATCAAATAAGCAAAACAGATCAATCTAAACATTTATGTTCACTATCTACAAGTACTGATTTAAGAAATATGGATTGTATTCAGTGTGTAATATTAAGCAGATTGTTGTCTTAGCACAAGGTTTTCCTTGCACAACTAAACAATCTTCCCATATATGCCCTCTAAATTTGGGAGTTCCTCTCAATCCTCCAGAATAGATTTGGGGATGGTAGGGATGGAATCCTGTTGTGCTAGCATTAAGCCTTGTGCTAGTCTTAACTGTTTAGTCTGCCCCATGCAACAACATGTCAGTATGACTCAATATTTGGAAACGTTATTTCCAACGAAGCAGTGTCTGGACAAAAATCAGTGAAATGTCTGGGGAAATCTGGACGTATGGCAGTGTTTTTGCTGATTTTCCTCAGAAATAGCTCAAAAACATCCAATTTCTTTGCAAATTAACTGTAGAAGAGAAATACATACCATAAAAACTGAAAAAGTCTTAAAAGAGCAGGAGCATATGTTACAGATCTATATCCTGCCTGTAGTCTGAAAAGTACAGGAAAGGGTGCTACTGAAGATCTTGCTGCATCAAGTCCACATCCAATAAGGCCAGCTGCTTTGTCTTGTTGGCTGCAGAAGCTACAGCCAGTGGTGACTACCAGGAAACTTGATGGTTTACTAGCTAAACTTATAAATGCTTGCCTCACCTTGTGGATGGCAGCTTCTGTTTATTAGACAAGAATAAGCAGTTGAGTTCCTAAACCTCAGAAAACATCTTTTTTATGGATTCTAAAGTAGACTTTTAAGTATTGTATGTGTGCATGCACACACACACACATACGCACACAGAGCATATGTATTTGCACCATTTCTAGATTGAGGAGATTCCTGTCAACCAAAAACTTATGTATTCCACACATTCTTTTGTAGGTATTGAGTAAGTTTTGTGTTATCTGTTTAATATTTTTAAAATTGCAGGAATTAAGGGAATACATTTTCACCCAGGCAATAGCAGAGGAAGTACAACAGAACTACCACAGTACTGGCAGAAGTGGGCAGTACTGGCAGACTCTAGTCATTCTATGCATCTTGTTTGGGATATGTTTAAATCCATTACTTTTAACCTGTTATCATTAGTTTCTCTCTTCAGCTAAATTTCCTTTCTGTCCTTAGTGTGTCTTCTAGCTTTCCAACCTAGACCCTGCAACAACCATCCTAGACCCTTCCTTGTGTGCCTCCCCTATGAGAGGTCAGGAGGGTGGCAATATGAGAACAGGCCTTTTCTGTGGCAGTACTGTATAGAAATTTAATAATAATATCTCAACCACCACAGACTCGCAAACTTTTGTAATGCATTTGTGTACTTGTCCTGACCATTTTAGCCCTAAGATGCACAGTGGAAGTTTCAAAATATATCTAATGAATAATGCTGACACTGAATAGCTGCACTGAAATCATTGTCTACAGGAGTTGAACTTATTAAACTGTAGGGAGCTTGCATAAGTATTGAAACACATTTGTAATCTCCCTTTCTCACTTGGGCAATTATTGGATGTGGTTGCAGCATTGCCTTTTGCACTACTTTGTATATCTCAGTAGAACACTGGCAAAGGGCCAATGGTGCACCAAGGTGAGAAAAAATAACAGGCAGTTAAGCTGCAGTGTGCACAATTTTTGAAAGCACTGAAATGTTGGCATGATTAATGAATTTGGGATGAAGAGTATTGATGCATTCTGTCCTTTTTGTATGCGAAAAACAAAACCAACCTTAGCTGTAATTTTTAGCTTTCCCATTTGCATTTGTAAATGACAGGTGTGTTCTACATAACACCAAGGTTGTGAAAATAAATATGAAGACACGTTCAAGAAAATTGAGGTTACATCTTGCAGTCAATGGACTTCTTTTGTGCAGAATATTGATCTCTGTGGCTCTAATTTCAGAAATAATATAAAACATATTCTAATACAGTGGTACCTCTGGTTAAGTACTTAATTCGTTCTGGAGGTCCGTTCTGAATGTACTGAAACTGTTCTTAACCTGAAGCACCACTTTTGCTAATTGGGCCTCCTGCTGCTGCCACGCCGCCAGAGCACGATTTCTGTTCTCATCTTGAAGCAAAGTTCTTAACCCAAGGTACTAATTCTGGGTTAGCTGAGTCTGTAACCTGAAGCGTATGTAACCTGAAGTGTATGTAACCCGAGGTACCACTGTATTCAAAATCAGGCAATAAATACACTTGACCAAAGAATCCACAAGTCCATTCAAAACCACAAAATAAGAAGTTATAACCTAAAAGCCAAACTACAAATACTAGATCTGTGAGTAAGCACAAGATTTACCTTGTAGCTGGATATGCTCTGTAGTGGTCTAATTTGTTCTGTTATTTGGATCTGAATCTGATCTGTAAAATCTGAAGCTCTGTTTCATTCCCATTGACTATAATGAGGAATCTGTAAATGGCTATTGCTTGTTTTCCTTTTCACATAAGTGGATGAAATTTAATGAGAAAGGAACATGAATTAAGCCTTCAAATTTCAGAGATACTTATGCAGGGAAACTTTAAAGTTTCTAACTTTTTATTTTCTGTCAGAATTCAATGCATATTGCAAAAACTGACACCCTTTCTTTTTTAAAATTGTTTTTATTTAAAGGTTTTCATGGATAACAAAAGTACAAATAGTGTCTTTTTTCAGTTCATAGAGTCTTTACAGGTCAGTTACATTTGATGTGAGACACTGCTATCTGCATTGTGAGCATGGGGGAGGGCAGATATGGGGAGAGAGAGGTGTGGGGGAGAAGGTGGGTAGTGTTTTCCCCTTTTGCATAGTTCATGTGGGGAGTTTTGTGTCAGCATCATGTGGATAGGTTCTTTATCTATTCATTTATTTATTTCTGTTGGCAATGCAGAAGATTGGGAGCCGAGAGTATGGTCGGTTGCATTGGGATGATTGCAGTGAGTTTTGTTTTTGTGAGTGAGTGGTAGTGGTAGCTGTTGGGTCAAATTAGCCATATTGATCCTACAAGGGCAGACCTCAAACTGGGTGAAAAATAGCAATCACATTCCCTCCCTTAGTCTGAAAAACATGCATGAGTGCCCCTACATAAGAAACTTGTTACTGTTTGGACAAATAGGTCCAGAGGGCATCATGCTGGCTAATTTTACTCTTATCATGGAAAGGTTTTTGCGGGTGAAGAGGTTGCCATCGCTCTTCCTGGAAGTACTCTTCATGACAGGCTTTCTATGAAGAAAAAAGTGAGCGCTATGATTTTAGTTGTTGGCAAGGAAAAAGAACAATTGGGAAAGAAGTAGGCCACCCCAACAATGAACTCTACTTCTTCTGCCCTGCAGTCATAGCCAAAATTTGAAGGAGCCTGATGACCCACATGGATAACCTGGAAGTAAAAAGGTAAAAGGGTGAATGATCCCTGGACAGTTAAGTCCAGTCAAAGGCGACTATGGGGTGCGGCGCTCATCTCGCTTCAGGCTGAGGCAGCCAGCGTTTGTCCACAGACAGTTTTCCGGGTCATGTGGCCAGTATGACTAAACCGCTTCTGGCGCAACGGAACACTGTGATGGAAGCCAGAGCACAGGGAAACGCCGTTTACCTTCCCGCCACAGCAGTATCTATTTATCTACTTGCACTGGTATGCTTTTGAACTACTAGGGAATTGCCTCTGAGCGCACAGAAGTAGATAAATATAGGGTTGTGCTGCAGTAACTTGCAGTAAAGTGATGGGTTGGTAGTTCCTAAAGAACAGCACTTCCTTCCACTTCCGGCTTTCCTGCTGTGGGAAATGGCTGCCTCCCACACGAATGGACACCAGCCGTGCTAGTAATTTAGCCCTGGCAGACTCCACAGGGTGGGGGAGGACTGTCTCACAGACCCGCGGATCACCCATGATCTGTCGGCTAGCATCATGGTTTGCAAGGGTCTAAGAGCACGGCACAGCTGTCACTCTCCAGAGCCGCTCCTACATGCAGGGGACCTGTTCCTTTAAAATTAATAAGATTTGACCAAAGAACAGGCATGTTCTGGACTGATAGAGGTAAAAGAAATAATCTGCTGAATTATACAGTCACTGGATGCCAAACTCTTGACTTCAAAGAGACTCAAATCTTGACGTTTGGATTAAAAGAGGTGAGCGGCTGCTGTTCCTTAGTTTCTTTGCAATTTGCCATCTCATGATTTGGCGAACCTCACCAAGGAAAAATTAATTACTTAAAGGATATGCAGGAGGGGTAAAAATTAATTGGAAGTACAGTTGTACAGTTCTCGGCGGTAGAGTCTCAATTAGAATTGATAAAATAAGATCAGATCTGGAGGTGTCTGGGATGGAGGAGGGTGCAAGATGGTGGCGGTTGCTGTTGAATATTTCCAAAAAGAACAAATCTTGTTTTGAGGAGGCCAGAAATATCTTTGGATTACAGAAGGGTGTGTTCTACATAAAAATGTGCTTGCTTGCAGGGATTATATTTATATATGGTTTAATCTAAAGAGAATGCAGGTGGATTTCCAACTTTTAATTGTGACTTAGCGGCGTAGCCACTGGCAGAAGTTTTAATCAGACTTGGCAAAAGATGAAGGAGGCTTGGACTGAGAGAATGGCGATTGTGACACAGATGAAATAGAAATGAACTTTCCCCCTCAGGCGGGGGGGGGGGCGGCGGAAGATATCTGGTGGATTATAACATGGGAAATTTCACATCATACAGTACATTTCTTTGCATGGATTACAGTTATAAGAGGTGAAAAAGAAGTTGAATTTCAGGTCCTGGCTGCCCCTCTAAGGTACTGGGGGGGGGGGAAGTTTTGGATTCTGAGGAAACTGAAAGATCACCAAAAGATTGCTTTGTGAAACTTTCCCTACAGCATTTTTTATTTTCTACGGAAGAACTCGGTAATAGCTTCTCTAAGACTCTGAGAGCTTGCTACGTCATTAATCGTTGTACTGAAGGAAAGTTGGAAAACAGCTCAAAGCCAAGAAACAAGATGAAGGAATGAGGGGAATGAAAGGAGGACTAGCGCTGGAAAATCATTGCTGGGTAACACAGAAACAACTCTTCTCCTGCATGCTAACAGCTAAAACGGTTATGCTTTAAATAATTTTAATAACTTATTGTTCATGGAGCACATCCCACTGAATTGCAATTATTGGGCACATTTGAAATATTAGCTAATTAAGACAGATGAAAGAGGAAATGGCACCGTTAATCTTAATTTTGGACTTTCAGCCCAGGACTTTCAGCGGGAGGAGAGGTCACCGAGAGAGAATGTTTTTCAAATAAGCTAATAAAGGAAATAGGGAATAAAAGCACCCTGCGTGCTAATTAGATATAAAGACCTGTTAAAACAAGATTTTGAGTCACATCCCAGAGACTGACAGATTGATAAGATGAAGATGGACAATTAGAATTTTGAAATTGGAACCGATAAACAAGAAAGCAGAACATAAATAAAATACATTACCTCTAGAAACCAGAACATGGGGAGTCCCTGGAAATTAATTAATTTAATTTAATTTGGAATACATAATTGGCGATAATGTATATGATTTGATCTGATTTGTGAATAACAAAGATTTTTATTGGAAAATGAATAAAAATTCTTTATATATATAAAAAAGAACGGCACTTCCCCTCTCTTTTTGTCTCAAATGCAGTACATTGTTCTCAGGGTGTTCCTATCTTCCAGGTGTGGCAACATTCCTTGACTCATGGCCCAGTGGATGGTGAACATATTGTGCAGATGTTCCTCTATTTTCCTATTGCACCCCCCAAAAGTACCCCCCTGGTCTTATGCCATTCAGCTGCCTAATTGCACCTTCCTGGTGTCGTTTACCAAGCTGAGCTACCATGTGCTCAGATTTAATTATTTTAATTTAATTTAATATCCCCACCACTGTCCTTCAAGTTCCCCATTGGTACTGCGAGATTAGAACAAGGACTTCTATCATTATGCTATCTCCCAATACTTCTTACTGGCTTGAGTGAGCACACTGGGGAAAAAGAATTTATAGTGGTAACAGGGGTACCAACTTGAATAAAATATTGGGGGGGAGCAGGTAAGACCCGCCCCACATAATTGAGCACAAGATGCAGTACACAAATGCCATTTGAATGGCAATACCCATTAACTTTGGGCAGGCCTGGCCCCCTCAAATATTTTAGGGGGGCCCTGAAGGGACCCCTGCCCCTAATAGTTGGCTCCTATGAGTGGTAGTTACTGTACTATAAGTAAGGACTTGGCACCAAACCTGTCTTGGTTATTAAAGCTCAGGTGTATACTGTGTGACTGAATTCATTTGTTCAGTAACTCCCCCCCCCGAAAAATATCCCCGCAAAGCAGAAGAAATAAATGTATAAGCTCACAGAGCTACAATTCAGAGTTCTGAGAACTGCTGCTGTGTAATAATAATAATTTTATTATTTATACCCCACCCATCTGGTTGGGTTTCCGCAGCTACTCTGGGCGGCTTACAGCATATATAAAATTGTAAAACATTACAATTGTGTGAGGGGAACCAAAGACTTTCTGGGAACTTACTGTTTTACAGGGAAGCTGTGAAACGACTTGCCCAAAGCCTGGCAGAGAGAAAGAGAGAGAAAGCACGCCTGCCCTGCCTTTTCCAGAAGTGCTTCCAGACCAGTCACCCTCTTTGCCCTGCCTGCTCTTCCGTCTGAAGCGAACCCGGCCTGCACACCTGAGGCACTTTAAGCCCCGCCCCCTCCCCGCGCGCCAGGGCCGAGCTCCGTGACCGCGGCGAGCGCCAGGTGAGGGACGACTCGGCCCAACCTGCGCGGAGGGTTCCCCGCTCTTCTCTTGGCTAGCTGTGACCGCGCTCAGAAAAAGGCTCCTCATGTTCCGGCAGGTGCTGCGGGGCCGCCTGTCGCCCCACATGCTGCCCCTCATGGCTGCCGTGCTGGTGGAGCGGAAGGGGAGAAAAGAGACGGGCTTCTATCACTGGAGGGTAATATGAAGCTTGGGGGAAAAGTGCCGTCCGCTTCTTCGAGGAAACCTCCGCGCGCATAAGCCGTAGCAATTTTAGTTTCCAGTGTTAGGGGGCGATTTTCGCCCCAAGGCGGAACAAAACGAATAGTTTGTTGGGACATCTGCGGGAGGAAGGGGCTTGATTTATCTGCCTCTGTTTTAATTTTAACGTTTCCCAGCTAAATAGGGTGAGCAGGGGCGAAGAAGGAACGGCGTCCGGCAACTTTAGTGGTTGGTAGCGCCTCTGAAATTTCAGCTCTGCGAAGCTTTTCTTATCTTTGCAAAGGGAGCTTCAGCGACCCCAGCGGTTCTGTCGTTTTTCGTCTTCCTCTATTTATCTCCAGTGGAGACTTGACCCAAAATGAGAATTTTAAGCTGCACGCTTGCTTTGGGAGAAAGCCCCCTGCAATTTAGTGGGACTTCTAAGCAGACAATGCTTAGGGATGTGTTGTTAGGGACGCTGCTGTTAGTAGATTCTGCAGGAAATAGTGCAAAGCCAGGTTTACTTCTGGGTCAGTGGAGTGTTTGCAATATCATCTGTGTAGAATGAACCAGATTGTTTGGTCTATAATCACTGACAAAAAAGAGTGCTGTAATTGTTTTTAGGAATTTAAGAAACTGCCTCAGAACATAGATTGTCGGTCCATTTAGCTTAGTATTGTGACTCAGACTGGCAGGGACTGTCCAGAGTTTCAGGCAGGGATCAGACATGGGACCTCTTGCATGCAAAGCTTGTGCTTTTCTGTGCCTTCTGTCCCCCGACTTTGATTGCGGTGTGGAGGGTGGAAAGAGTGTTGCTCAGCCATCCAGTGAAACTGCTTTTTAACAAATAAAATGACTTATTAGTGACAATGTCAAATCCCAGTTAGAAATATAGGCTAATATGGGCTGTGTGCGCATGTACCTTGAAAGCACATTTGAAGCATGTTTCTCCACTCAAAGAATTCTGGGTACTGCGGTCTCACTTTTCGTTTACAATGGATCTGTTAGTACAAGTCTAGCTGCTGTGTGGAATGTTATCTTTTTGCATGTTTGCTAGGCATTGTTAATGTTCAATGTAATTCAACTTACTATTATTGCAGCGGGAGAAGCACCCTTACTATAACCTCACAGTGAAAATCCTCCGAGCCAGAAACATTAAAGGAACAGATCTTTGTGAGTGTCTGGAGACTTTATTTTGCTTATTCTATGAACTGATGCTCCACATGTCTTATTATTATTAACCAGGGGTCAGCAAACTTTTTCAGCAGGGGGCCGGTCCACTGTCCCTCAGACCTTGTGGGGGGCCGGACTATATTTTTTGGGGGGAATGAACAAATTCCTATGCCCCACAAATAACCCAGAGATGCGTTTTAAATAAAAGGACACATTCTACTCATGCAAAAACACGTTGATTCCCAGACCGTCCTCGGGCCGGATTGAGAAGGCGATTGGGCCATATCCGGCCCCCGGGCCTTAGTTTGCCCACCCATGGTTAAGACAGTCTCTTCAGCAGATTGATTTGCTGTGCTGTTGTGAAAATTACTGAAACATATACAAGCAAAAAGCAACGTGTTTCTAATAATGGACATAAGAAGAGCTAAGAGTCCATTTAATTCATAATCCTGACTCCCACAGTGAAGATTCGGACACCTAGAGAGCCCACCCAGCTTCTTCTTATATACACCAGTAGTGGCCACATGTTGGACTACAACTCCTATCAGCCATAGAAAGCGTAGCCACTATATGGAAGTTGAGAACATCTGAATGGCACCATATTGGTTACCTCTGGTCTACGCTGTCTGGGAGTGTCTCTCCAGTGTTTCATACAGGTTTTCCTTGCTGTGGGTTTGGTCATGATTAATTTAGTTTCCCTGACTGATCTGATGGAGTGGATCTTAACCATTCATGCTAACTTGTCAAAAGTGCCTCATGATTTCACAACCTGTGTAGCAGCCATGGGTTTGCCTCAAATTCTATCTGAGCCAAAATACGAGGCAGCACACATTTTGGAATTGGGGTTTGTGTGGAATAGATAGGGGGAAATGATCTGTGGGTGTGGGAAGCCCTTTTTGGTTTTGTTGCTTTATTTTGTTTATTTTAAAAAAATATGCTCTGCTTCCTGCACAAAGCAGTTTATAGTCTGCAATAAAAACCAGCTCCACCTGACAATAAAATATAAAATACCCTGAACAAACAAGCAAAAAGCATAAAAGGTGGAGTCCATTAATAGACTATAAAACCTAAAGCAGGTCACAAAGACCTTTGAAAAACAACAAGAATTACTGTGTACACCGGGGGTGGGGATGGGGGTAGTTATTGTTTTGTTTGTTATTATGTTATGTATTTTTGTGGTTTTATACTATAAACTGCCCTGGGATCCTCAGATGATGGGCAGTATATAAATTCAACCAATAATAAATGAATAAATGAAACGTGTAAATTAAACTAGGCTAATTTGAGAAAGCTTGAGAGAAAAGAAACGTTTTCAACAAAATGTTGAAAACTTAATAATGTTGGGACACGCTTGCTTCGTTTCTTAAGAAAGAGAATTGCTTCACTTTTAGAGGAAGAGAATTCCAATTCTAGAGGAAGAGCTGGTGCCACAACAGTGTTAATGTGCTCAAGTAGCAGCATGTGTTACCATCATTCACAGAACTAAGTGACTGGGTTAGGGTGTGGATGTAGGGGAAGAGGTGGTTTCTTGGATAACCTGAACTGTTAGGGATTTATACAGTAGTAGTAAAAAATTGAATGTAGATCAGTAGCAAATTCGCAGCCAGTGTAGCGTTTTCAGTGGCAGTGTGACATCTTATCAGTAGGTTGTCCCAGACACCAGCTGTGCAGCAGTTCTCAGTGACACAGCATTGACCTTCAGGCCACCTATGAATAACATCTGCAAAAGTGGAGAACCAAATTTATTGTTATGACCCTGGAGGCTGATGAATCCAGATGGTTTTCTGAATCTTGGGGGCAGGGGATGGGACTTTTCCATATAGTTTCACGTTGATGTGGAGAAGACATCCAGACACTTGCACTTAACTGTCCATTAATGACAGTCAGCTCTAACTTTCATTTCCCTCTATTCATCCGAACTGAGGCTGTCAAACCATTAAACCAAAGTCTCAAGACAATTTTGGGCTGAGTCAGGATGAACAAATTGAAACTTTTTCCAGATAAGACAGAAGTACTGTGGAAATTGGCTACTCTGGATGGATATATGCTACCCATCTTAGATGGGGTACCACTCCTCTGAAGTACCAAGTATATGTTTGGAAGTAATACTGGACTTCAGGCTAACTAGGCAAGCTCAGGTGGCAGCAGTAACTAATAGTGCTTTTTACCTATATAGGCTGATATACAAACTGAGATCCTATCTAGAGACCTTGCCTCTGTTACCCATCTTGCTTGAAACATGCAGGCAGGACTACTGTATTGCAAAAATAGTTGAGATAATGAATGTTAAATAGGGGGGAAACCCCAATAAATGTCTCTTGCATAACTTACACAATTCCACAAGGAGAATTTATTCACATCTGGTATGGGTGCCTGAAAGTTAGGTACCATTTAACCCAACATGACTACATAGTTTAAGAGCATAGCATACTATGCTAATAGAGAACTAGGAAGCTGCATTGTATTTATCAACCGTGGCTAAATTGGCATACAGGGAAGACCATTCTTAACCTTCAGAATGGTGGTTGAAGATTTGGGAAACCATGAAATTATTTTGCCAAATTATCAGTCTTTTAAGAAAACTGTGTACAGCAGGGGTGAGGAGCCTGTGTCCCACATAGACGTTTTTACATTCCAGCTCCCACAGTCAGCTAGGCTGAATGGGGTGGAGTGAGAGCAGTAACATCTGAAGGATCACATGTTCCCCATCTCTGCTTTACTGACTTAATCAAGCTTGAAAACAGATAATCCTGTATGTTAGAAAAGAACATATTAGCACATTGTTCTCTTTAGTTACATTTGTTCTACATCTAAAACCCACTGGTAGATTTCATGAGTTAATACTACTCCTGTTCTTTGTTTTAGTATTTATTAAGCTGCTACTTTGGACTACTTTGAAAAGCACCTTCTCATTCTCTTAGTCTGCTGTTAGTTTTTTGTTTGTTTGTCTTTTGGAGAGAGAGACCCTTTCCTGGTCACATTTCTGCCCTTTCCCCCTCTAGTGTCCGAGGCAGATTGCTATGTAGAACTGCGTATGCCGACTGCATCACCACTCACTTACCGAACGCGAGTTATTGACAACTCCAGTGATCCAGAATGGAATGAAACTTTCCACTATAGAATTCACAACGCTGTCAAGGTAAAAAAGATCAATACTTCTTGATTCCGAACAATTGCTATATTAGGTAACATTCCTTGATTTAGGAAGGAGGGAAAGTAGTTTGATTTCTCCCACAGAACCAAATACATTAATATTGAGGGGTGAGGAGTAAATCTAATTCAGTCTTAAATCTTTATTGGAACCCCAGTGCCTTGTAAATCTCTTCCACCCTCCCTTGCCTTACTCCTCAGATATTATTCTTGTCACCTGTCACTGATCTTACAACTGAGATAGGCAGCCTTGAAAGCCCTCTGCTGTTTGCTGTTCCCTTAAGCCTGAGAAACGGCAGGGAGGAAAATGTTCCAGTTGGCTGCTAACTCCAGACAGGTAGCAAAATGGCTGGCTGGTCTAATCTCTCACAGAATGCATTGCCTTGACGTCTCTCTGTGATCCATAAGCCCAGATTTTATATTAGCAGAGCAATCCAGAGCTGAATAGCAGGGTGGGGAGGTGGGAAATCACAATGTACTGTACTTTAAAAAAAAAAAGACTTTAAGTGAAGAATATGTTCAGCCATTGTCTAACAAAATCTTAGGTTTGAATTCTTAGTGGTTTGGGACCATAGACCCAAAGAAAGCTCAACAACCTTTGTGTCCAGATTTTCACTTTTTGAAATATGGCAACCCTAGCACAATAGAACAGAATAACTGAGCAAACCTCAACTTTCTGAGGCAGGCAACCATGACATTGATAAGTCAGGAAAAGAAAAAGCCTTTCCAATGTATGGTCTACACTTTAGTGTGGGGTGGGGATGGAGGACCTGTTACTTAAGGCCTAATTTCATATGGATGAGGAAAGCCTGGAGGCACAGAAAGTGGAATGGAGTGGGTTTGAAGGAGAGAGAGCTGAAGCAGATAGGAGGAGTGAGAAGGGGGTGGAAGCCCTCTACACGAGATCAGTTAGACTTTTGGTAAGAACAATATGGCAGTCCACTGGTTAATGTGAGAGATGGTGCCATGGAGAGAAATAGGAAAGAGGTAGCTCCACCCGCTTTTGGCTCTTGTCCTGCCCACTGCCAGTCCCACAACAGATTATCCCTGAGGGAAAAGTTTGCCCACCCCTAATTTATACAAATGAGAGATTTTAAATGGTGTGGTGGCTGTCTGTGGGCGAATACAGATAAGTAATGCAATGCTAGGGATGGGGAAGAAGGAATCTGTCCACATCTGATTCCCAAGTGGACTCACCTGATTTGATCTGGATCATGACTCAGATAGGTTTAGTGGTCCACTTCAGAATCCACAGTCTGGCACAGTTCTTAACAAGGTTATCCAAGGGTTGTATACTGCCACCATCTCCCCCCCCCCCCTTCTCTATAAATGTGGTAAAACAATTGAAAATAGGGCATCCCGCTGCCAAAGCCTGGAGCAGTTAGCATATGGGGCTCTTAATAAACATACGGCAAGCCCCTCTGGGAACAGGATTTAATCATGCTATTTTGCTCTCAGGGGGAATTATATGGAAAAAACATGGCTTCCCCCAATGTCATCATCAGATCTTGCGGCTCACAGTGGTGGGCAGTGGATCAGCCCTGAACTTTTTCTTTTTATCTCAGAACAGGTCATCTTTTACCTGAAATACGATATTTAATGCACACTTTCTTTCCCTACTGTTTCAGTTCTGGACTTCTGTTGTTTCAGAACACGCTTGAGTTGACACTCTTTGATAAAGATGTTCTCTTAAGTGATGAACTTACTTCTCTCGTGTATGATGTGACATCGATGAAGACAGGTCGCCCTCTGAAACAAACATTTAAACTAAAAGAGGTTAGTTCTTTTGTTTATTGAATGGGGGGGGGGGAATCAGGTTCTCAGGAATGTTCTTGAACCTAACTTTGCTTCTTGATATCTAGGTAGGTTTGGCCAGGACTTCACCAGTTACTTGTATCCTGAGCTATTTTTTAGCTTGTTCCTGCTGCTAACATATCTTAGAGGCACAAAAGTTGGAAGAGACCTCAAATGCAATACAGTCCAGCCCTGTGCTGATGGAAGAAGTCTGTATGTTAATATATTTATTTATTTGTAGGACAAAGAAGAGCTGGATGTAGAGTTTCTTCTGGAGGAAAGGTGAGAGCTGCTAAATTTTCCATTGTCATGGTGGCTCAGAAGCGTAGTGGGGGGAGGGGCATGGGGACCTTGGCCTTAGGCACAATTTTGTGAGTGGGCGCAAACAGGCGTCCCAACAGCAGGCTCCTTCCTTGGAGCCTGGTTCCAAGTGAGAAGGAGCTGCACCTTGGCTGTGGCCCTCATGCCTGGCCACATCTCTGGCCCTGGGTCAGACCTGACCTGGTTGAGGAGGACAGGAGAATGGGCAGATTGCTGTTGCCTACCATCCTCGGCCATGGCACACCTTGCGCCTGTCTGCAGCAGCTCTGCCAACAGGTCACATCTGACCCAGCGGCAAAGAGCAAGAGAGTGGGTGACAATGAAGCTGCCCACCTTCCTTGGCCGCGGCACACCTTACACCCAGCTGCAGCAGCTCTGCCACCGGGTCAGGTGTGACCCAATGGTGGAGAGTGGGGGGAGAGATAGCTTCCCCTCTCCTCCCCTGGACTGCGGCGCCCGGGAAGGCACCGTCTGCAGCCCACCCTGTTAGAATTCCTGCTCCATGATTGCAGTCATGGGATTTTTGTCTTTCACATGACGGTATATGCTTTGACTCCACAGAGTGGGAAGTGACGGAGACAGGATGTTTGTGTTACTGTGTTCCGTGAAGTGGGACTATTGTCTTTTCTTCTTTTTCTCTTTCCCGTCTGATGCTACAGAGAGAGGGAGCCATATTGCAGTGCTCCGTGTGTGTTCATATGTAAATAAAGTAGATTAGCCAAAATGCTGAGTTGCTGAGCTCTGTTACGTGTGATGCGCAAACTCTGTGGATCCCTCCGCAGTCGTTGGCATCGGTCACTGTGATGTTCGGGCAGAAGAAAGCTTTTGAAGCTCCCAAACGAACGACCAGGAGGGAGCGAACATGCCAGTCGGGCATGTGTCTCTGCCACCTACTCGAGTGTAGGCTGAACTCCTGACACACACCCCTTGAGGGCGCATCCCGCAGATGCCCCAGGCAGCATGGCCATACACTCCGCTGCTGTAGTGGCTGCAGTTCTAAACATTCAAGCAATGAAGGAAATAATTGTATTCAGTGTGGCTTCCTTTAATCTGATCCTAGAAGGTTTCTGAGCTCTTAGGGGTGGCTTTTTGGCGTGTACAGGAAGGGGGAAAGTCCCATTGCCCAAGTGGAATCCTGCTTGCTTCTCAGCCTTTGTCTTGTATCACTGGCATTGCAGCCATATGCAGTTTTATTGGTATCTTGGGCCTTGCCTTTATTGAGTTACTCTAGGGGTGACTGAAATGATTTAGGTGTATATAGGCATGATTCCCCCCCTTTCATTTCCTTTCTGGACCCTTGCACATTCATACGCACAATGGCCTTTCCCCTTGCCTTTGACATCTGAGATGTATAGTTTCAGGGCCCATCCTATTTTTGTGGTTACATATTTTTGTAATGGTAAGTTTTAAAAACTGTTTTGAATGTTGTATTTTAAATATTGTCACCCACCCTAGGAAGTAAGGGTAAAGGCTGTGTAAAATACTACTACTGATGATGATGATGGTGATAATAATAATATACAAAGTTAATGCATTCTTTCTTTTTGTCTTCTGTGTTAATTCTCATTATTGTAGCTGACTAAGCAGATTTCTATGAAATATAAACAATGCGTAATTCCTGTCCCAACAGGCTTCTTTTTTAAAAGTAGGAAGTAGAAAGCGAAGGGTAGATGTAGTGATAAGTACTGTATGTCACAGGCTCCTTTCACAGATAGTAAATTCAATATTTAATATTTGAGTCATGGGAATTGTGCCTCGTGAGGAACTATTCCTAAAACACTGCTGCATTTTAAATACGTTTTAAGACCCACCCTATTCTATGGCCAAAAATAGCCGATTTGGCTATTTTCTTTTTAAATGGCTGCAAGCTAGAATGGAACCTTATGGTGAAGTTGGGAAGAAATCAATATAAAATAATGTTGATCCCTGCCTTAAAGCACCTGGGGGTCTTTTTATTTTCCCTCTTTTTTAATGGCACGTGTAAACATATTTTTATGTTTGTTTATGGCTGTATTTTGCCTTTACAGCACGGATGCTCCTGGTGAAGTTATCACAAATGGTGTCCTTGTGGTGAGTGTTCGGAGAGCCAGGTGTTTGGGAATTGTGTTTTGTGGTGTGCGCACTTAGCAGGAGAGCCCTTTCAAAATCAAAGCATTTTCCCTCTCTTTGAAATACTTAGAGCAATTAGTTTTGCCGTTGTGTGTGCGGGTAGAGGATATTCAAGATGAAAGGTGAGGAAGAGACGGGAGCACAGCAGTGACAGACACTTCCTTTTCACTGGTGTGATCATCTCTATCTGTTCCCCTTTGGTTGTCTGCTGTGAAAGCTTTGGAAACTGCAGTGCGGGGGTGGGGGTGGGGGGGGGGTAGAACCAAAACATTTTCCTGGAATTCAGTCTAAACCAGGGGTCTGCAACCCGCGGCTCCGGAGCCGCATGTGGCTCTTTTACATCTTTGCTGCGGCTCCGGGGCAGATACTACCAAGGGGAGGAGGCGCATTGTGCACCCTGACACTCCTCACTGTGGCGGGCGCTGTACTGGCTGTGACGTCGCATGGGGGCGGTGCGTGCGTTAGTCACGCACCGTCCCGACGTCACCTTCCTGCCCGCTCTCAGGTCGTGGCTCCGGAGATATATTTGTTTTAAATGTCGCAATGGTTTTGCGGCTCCCAGTTGTTGTTTTTTCTTCGGAAACGGGTCCAAGTGGCTCTTTTTGTCTTAAAGGTTGCAGACCCCTGGTCTAAACCTTTCACTGTATGAGAAGTCATGCAAAGCACCATATTTCAAAACTAGTATTTTAAAATTTTGTTTTGTTCGATGTAGGCGTACCCTTGCCTTTGCGTGCAAGGGGTTATTAACAAAGATGAAAAGCCACCTCTGAGAGAGCAGGGTAAGTCCAATTTTGGTTTTGTTCCTCTCCCGCTCTGCCCAAATTTCAAAGTAGATAAACTAGGTATGCTTTAATTTGGATGTTTCATGAGTTAGTTGAAGAAGAAGAGGAGTTTGGATTTGATATCCCGCTTTATCACTACCCTAAGGAGTCTCAAAGCGGCTAACATTCTCCTTTCCCTTCCTCCCCCACAACAAACACTCTGTGAGGTGAAATAAAAAAATTCCTTCCAGTAGCACCTTAAAGACCAACTAAGTTAGTTCTTGGCATGAGCTTTCGTGTGCATGCACACTTCTTCAGATACACTCTGAGTGGGGCTGAGAGACATCAGAGAAGTGTGACTAGCCCAAGGTCACCCAGCAGCTGCATGTGGAGGAGTGGGGAAGCGAACCCGGTTCCCCAGATTACGAGACTACCGCTCTTAACCACTACACCACACTGGCTCTCAAGCAAGAAAGTCTATACAAGTTCTCGGCTACAGCTCATGGTTAGCAAGGGGAGAGAGCTTAACCACAATTCTTGGACTGGATGATATGCTAAGTTAAAAGTTGGCTTAGTGTGGTGTAGCACAAAAAGGACTGGGGAGCTGCAAAGCAGCTGCAGGTTCTTCTCAGGGGGCCAGTATGTTTGCATGGTCTTGTCTCAACATGTTGAGTAAGCTGTCTCTTTGTGTCACCACTTCCTTCTTGGCTTTCTGACTCCCAGGCCAATATGCATCCTTGGAAAGACTGTGTTATGAAATAAGGAGAGTAGAGAAACTCTAAAGCGGCTTGCTTAAAGTGTACATTTGTGAGGAAAGAACGTGGGTGATAGGGTAGATCTAGACACAGGTTAAAAACTCTATAGATAAGTCAGAAGTTAAATCATTACAACAAAAGAAGGAAAAAAAGCCTATGTAAAAATCCATATAAACTCCTTTTTGCTCTCTGTCCCCATCTGGTGTTGGATATTTATAACGCATCCAAAGCGTATTATTGTGACGAATGTAGCTGAGTCCTTAGTCTTTCCACCCTGTTTTTTTGCCTTTTCGGACGAAAGTGTTAATTTTCATTTTCAAAATGATACAAAAAATAGGGTACAATAATTTGAAGTCTACTTAGTCAGCTTCTTCTTCTTTATTTCATTACCATTAATACCTAAGTGTGGTATATACATGGAGGAGGCAGTAGGCTTCATTGCTTCAGAATCCAGATTTTCCATTAATTTAACCAAATTTCAATCCATTAATATTAGTAACAAAGAGAATTTTTAATATCTTATCCATGATGTAGGAGCTTGGCATTTTGTTATTGATACTTTGGTTGCTCTGCCATCTCTAAGAGTAGTCTCTACTTACATATTGTATAGGATTTCTCTTAGGAATGCATGTCCTAAATGTCTCACTGTCCTTTTTAGGAAGCAGACTGCTCAAGCTCTCGCTTCCAGGTGCCTATGAGAAGCAGTTGTCCATTTCCTGCAAATCGGACTCCGATCAGAATTGTGGAAACTCATTTGTCTTTCATGTAGGCCAAGGGATGTGTTCAGAACTGGATGTGGAGTTAGAGCGAACCATTACCATCCTTCAGGTGAGAAATCACCACACATCCCATTAGAGAATGCTTACAAACTTGTTTTCCTTATGAAATGTATTTCTTTATTCTCAGGATGGAGTGAGCCCAGACTTTGAAGAGCATAGTACAATTCTTGGATCAGGGATTGTTCCACTGCAGTCACTTCCTCTGGAAAAGGAAGTTGATATGGCTGTTTCACTAGGAAAGGTAACAGTATGATTTATTTATTTTTTAACTTCATTTTAGCAATTTTGGGTTGGGTTGTTGCGGAAACTCCTCTTGCAAGGTCTTTCAGGTGTAGATTGGGGTGGCTAATCTGTAGGCAGCTAAGCACATCTGGCCCCCATGACCCACCCTCCCCCCTGGAAATTTGTCATTTAAGGGAAGGTTTATTATTATCATTAGCCTTTTGGTATTTAGTTTAGTATCTCACAAGTTATGCAGGCCTGATTTAAAGTATAAATGTATTGTGTTTTCTTTCAAGTCCCCTGCCACCAAAAAGTACCACATGTTTGTCCCTAAACACACACAGATATTCGCTAGGTCAATCTGTTGGCTTGGTTTTAAGGTTTTATTCAGTTAGGCACATGAGATGGTGCTGGGATTGCCTGAAAAGGTATGTTCTGTGTTTATTTGCTCTGTGGGTAAGGTCCTGCAAAACTGACTCAAAGTAAGGACTTTGGGGTAGAGGTAGCGTGGGGTTAAGGGACCAAAAGGAAGATAACATTTCACTAACTGGTTAACAAGAAGAGCATGGGTTAATTAATTGGAAAATTCCCCCCGCAACCTCTTTCAGTGTGTGCTGTCTTTCATCTTAGGATTTAAGTGTGGATCTACACGTGAAGGCTGAAAAAATGTGAGTCTTGCACCCAGGAGCTGTTTTAGGGGCATAATTTTAATTTGCTTTTCTGGGTTTGTGATTGCCAGACAAGGAAAACACAGGTGCATATGGGTGAGGATGCTGGGGCAATGAGTGAGTGTGCTCTTTGAACCTTTTCCTGCAAAAGCCTCCCAGTGCAGAAGAGGCATTGCTTAGTTGCAAAAGCTATTTGCCTTTTGGGTGCTAGAGCTGCAGGGAAAACTACACATGCATTTCCAATTGCACTGTATGTTGGATTCTCAACCACTTTTGACTTCCTTCTTTTTCAGCCATGACTTAGCTTAGTTTTGTTTAAGTCTCCAGTCTTGAAATTACCCAAGCCGGATTTGATTTTTGAGATGAACTTTTTCAGAATACTGAAACACTTCATACATCTTTCCATTATTTGTTAAGGGAGGGGAAAACTGTATGTGTGTGTGTGTGTGGGGGGGGAAAGTATATGTATTTAAGAGGAGGTGAGAGGAATATTGGATCTTGCCCCACAGCTGACATGCATCTCTCACCCCACATCACATGTTGGCCAAAAAGGTTGCCAGGCCCTTTATACTGTATATAACCACCATATTTTCTCCTTTAACACTATTTTCTATACCAGGACAAAGGATCTTGATGTACGTCTGGGTTTTGATCTTTGTAAAGAAGAGAAACAGTTTCTGGACCAGAGGAAGGAAATAGTATCTCAGGCACTAAAGAAGACGCTGCAGTTGAGGGAGGACCTTGATAAAGAAGAGGTATGTGACTTGTCAATATGAGATGCAGAGCCATTCGTAATTGGCTACAGCTCATAATAAAATAGGGCATCTTGTTGTTCAAGAGTTTAGTCATTTAATTTCTTTTATTGCATTTATGTCCCACCTTTCCCCCTCCAAGGACCTCAAGTTGGTATACATGGATCTCTTTCTCTCTCCTCATTTTAATCCTCACAACAGCCCTGTGAGGCTGAGAGGCAGTGAGTGGTCCGGGGTCACCCAGTGAGCTTCATGGCTGGGTAGGGATTCAAACCCTACAGGTCCTAGTCCATTACTCAAACCACTACACCACACTGGTTATTATATATCCCATATTACATATCTCATTTAGTTAGGTGCCTTGGTGTGTGTGTGTGTGTGTGTGTATATATATATATATATATATATTATCTTTATTAATCAATCTTTATTACGGTCCAGAGACCCAACAGGTCTTCAAGATGGCATCGTTAGTGGTAGCATTAACTTGAGCTCTGCATCAGCTGTGCGGTTTTTATTAGTTTTATCAGTCTTTTATTAGCTTTTATCAGCCTCAGTATTTTAACTCTATCATTTGGCAGCTTTTCCTCAACAAAATTCACAAAGTTTGAGGTAAAAGCTTGAGTTAAAAGTCTTAGAGAAAGTCTTGGAAAGTCTCGGAGAAAGCCTTAATTAGCTCCAGCTCAACTCAACCTACCAACTAAAAATATTTTAAAATGATTCTGTCAGACAAATAGTGGAATAATAGGAATACTCTGTAACATATACAATGCACAATTTTGTTCACCGGCTTTCTCTCTCCCCCCCCCCTTTTAAGGTACCTGTTATAGCAGTCCTAGGATCTGGTGGAGGCATCAGAGCACTGACATCATTTTATGGCAGCCTGTTTGGGCTTCAGCAACTAAATCTTCTTGACTCTGTCACATATCTCTCTGGGATCTCAGGCTCTACATGGTATGTGAGCATGAAAATTCTTATTTCTTATCTTGAACCAGAGGAGGGAATAACATTTCTTCTTGCGCTTTTTGGAGTATTGATTAAAATAGTGTTTCATTCTAGCATCTGATGAAGTAAATAATTGCCTACAAAACCTTTCAATAAGCTTAAAAGTGAAACTGCACACTTTTCAATAAGTTTTTTTAAAAAATAGGACAGTCAGTTGATTTCCCAGCAGCCACCGCTCTCCCCCCGCACACACTCTGTCACACTCACATTCATACAAATACACATACAAATAGAATGGATGCATCTGTAGCCCTTAAATAAAACCATGTATTTCTGTACAAAATATGCTTCTTCAACTTTGGGTTTGTTTCTTAGAGTGCTTAAAAATCATATCATGAACTCTGTCTTGTCCTGTTCTTATGTCTCCTACAGCTTATCATTCCCTTTCTAAGCTAGAAAGTCTCCCTTACAGCTTCTTTGTGCTGTAGCCACAATGGAAGAGAACACTTTCTTCTCAAGTTTATTTAGAGCTCATCTACATTTGGCCCACTGCTTCCCCCCAGGAAAACCAGCGTGGCAAAGGCAAAACTAGTTGGACCTGTGCTTAGAAAGCATGGACAAACAGAAAACTGCTCAGACCCTTGCTTTCTAGGCACGGGAGAGCCCTTAGTCTTTTTAAGCAGACAGTGACTTCTAAAATACTCTTACTTTAGAAAAAGTAGCGGATAGTATATAAAAATTAGATTTTTTTTTTTTATTTTTTTAAATAAATTTTATTATTTTTTATCATTAATACACATATACAAGCATACAAACATACATTTCATACAATCTTTAAAAATATTCAAACATACTTACACTCAATCCCACAAATAGTTCCTTTCCCCATCACCATCCACCGACCCTTCACCCCACCTTTGTGTTGACTTCCAATCTACTCAATTACAATATCTTTCCACTTCTATTACTTTCTTTCACACACCTTTACCCTAATTTCATACTTCTTTTTCTATTACACGTTGTTTTCCATCTTATTTGATATTTCAGTATTTGAAACGGAACTTGTTTATTCTAATAGGAGTTCTGATTTTTCGATATGATTTTGCAAGTATCTTTTAAACACTTTCCAGTCCCTATCTATCTTTTCTTTCGAAATCCTTCCAATTTCTTCCATTGTTTTGGATATATTGTAATACTCCAATAATTTGGCAAGCCACTCTGTTTTTGTCGGTATTATACCACTTTTCCAGTTTTTCGCAATCAATAGCCTTGCTGCTACTGTTGCGTATAAATATAAGGTCTTATCTTCTTCCTTTACGCTTCCTGGTACTAGATTTGATGCAGAAATTTAATATTTTATCTTTGCAGGTGCATGTCAATGCTGTATAAAGATTCTGAGTGGTCCAGCAAAGATCCCGGAGACTTTATCAGCACTGCCCGGGATAAAATGTCAAGCAGTAAAGTAGGAGCTTTTTCTTCAGAGCAGCTGAAGTATTACTTTCAAGAACTGGTTGCAATGGAGAATGCTGGACGGAAAGTGTCTTTCACAGACCTGTGGGGACTTATTGTAGAGTTTTTCCTACAGCAGAAGGTGTGTTTTTGTTTTATTATGCACTTTGTGTTTTTATTTTGTATTTTTATGTTGTGAGCTGCCCTGTGATCTTCGGATATAGGGTTGTATACAAATTTAATAAATCATCACCACCTACAGTCGTATTTTGGAAGTTGAATGGAATCCGTTACGGAAGTCCGTTCGACTTCCAAAATGTTCGGAAACCAAAGCGTGGCTTCTGATTGGCTGCAGGAAGCTCCTGCAGCCAATCGGAAGCCGTGGAAGCCCTGTCGGACCTTTGGCTTCCAAAAATAGTTTACAAACCGGAACAGTCAATTCCAGGTTTGCGGCGTTTGGGAGCCAAAACGTTTGACTTGCAAGGCGTTCAGGATCCAAGGTGCGACTGTATATGTAATATATATGCATTGCAAGTAAATTCTAAATTTGAAACCCTTATTGCCTCTCCTCTATTCAGGAAGACCAGTCAAAGCTGTCTGACCAGCAAGAAGCTGTGAAACGGGGGCAGAATCCCTACCCAATCTATGCATCCGTTAATGTGAGGCCCAATGTTAGTGGTGGTGACTTTGCAGGTATAGTAAGGCAGGTGTATTTCTTTCTCATAAAATCTGTAAGTAGTTTTTTTCTTCCCTCTAGCATGGGCCATTTACCTGCCATTGCACAGTTGATTATTTCCCTGCCCATTAAGGAGGGTGAAGTGAAAGGATGGGGGTGGTGGCTGGTGAGGGAAGAGAAATAGTAAGGATAGAAAAGTAGATGATTAATTGCGATGGGTCAGGAAATACTTTGCGTAAGCCTTAACTCCTCTCATAGTATTTTGCTCTCCCTTTTTTTCATATGTCATGATTTGACAGCACAGTTTCATTATTATAGTGAACATGTGAATGCTAAACACGTGAGCAGCATATAAACTAGCCTTATTACTTTGACTGGGGGGAATACAGCAGTCTTGTTTGCTTACCTGTTTCTGATGTGGTGCTGG
Source organism: Podarcis vaucheri (assembly GCF_965113315.1). Lineage (NCBI taxonomy): Eukaryota > Metazoa > Chordata > Lepidosauria > Squamata > Lacertidae > Podarcis > Podarcis vaucheri. The sequence continues at coordinate 46,488,842 of NC_138759.1, read as the reverse complement.
TATTTTCCCTGTTAGAATGGTGTGAGTTCACGCCCTATGAGGTTGGATTTCGCAAGTATGGTGCTTTTGTCCGAACAGAAGATTTTGACAGCGAGTTCTTCATGGGGCGACTGATTAAGAAACATTCTGAGCCCAGGATCTGCTACCTGCAGGGTATGAACTTTGTGCTGGTTGTAAGGCAGAGACAAGAACTTCATGAAGCATAATGTGTCACTACCTTCTGATTCCTCAGTTATGGCCTACAGGGGTTTTGTTGGGTGGGTTTTGTCATGGTCTGTTATTTCAAGTTGAGAAGGAATGTCTTTGCGGGTCACATTAGTAGAGATGTGGGTGAGCAGGGCTGCCATCTCCTGAGGGCTGATCCCATTTCAGGCCTCTCAATATTTTTGGAGTAGGAGCCGCTCCCCCCCCCCCCCCGTGATGTCCCAAAAGTGTGGAGGCAAAACACAGAGCCAAGTGTGGCATGGCTAGTTCCTCCTCCTCCTTCTGGAAGGAGAGTCGAGCTAGCCTCCCACCAGTGGCAGTTCCAGGAGGAGCCGCCAGCCAATGGGGTCACCGTGTTCAGCTCCGCCCCCGGCTCCCCCTGACATCCTGATGTTGCACCCCCCCCTATCCTTACAATCTGGCACATCTGTGGATGAGGATTTGCCTTCTATTGTGGTTTGGCTTGGAGTCATAACAAACCACTTTCCTGACAACACTCTGCTTTACATTTACAGTACAAGCTACACTAACTGTTGTAGGTAGATCTGTTGGTGGGTTGGTAGGCCTGCTATGTTGTATCTTAGGACGGATGGTCCTCTGGCCCCTTCCCACTATCTAATCTCAAACTTTTCACGAGTCGCAGCCTTTAAAAGTACTTGCCACCATATCCTTTGGCTTATATGCCAAAATGCCTTCTGAGCAATGTACAACCAAGAAATCATAATTAAAATTTGCAATAACAGTTGCACCTGTGGCAACTTTGCAAAAGTTAGCAGTAATGTCCCAGCATATAGCTTTAAGCTGAAAACAGTTGCAGCTTTTGTGTTGCTAATGTCCTTTGCACTCTTTTGAAATAATCTTATTAGAAACACCACTAGAGGAGGCACGCACAAAGAACTCAGACCTGCCTCTTCATGTGGAGAATCTGAGGTTTAATATTAGCTAACACTAGATAAGGTTGTAGCCTGTACCTTGATCATGTGTATATTTTTGTTTGCCAAAGTGGAGAGAGCCTTTAAATTTGATTTGAAATGATTTCCTAATTACTCTACAGGAATGTGGGGCAGTGCCTTTGCTGCGAGTCTGGATGATGTATTTTTGAAGGTGGTTGGTTCAGGACTGAGCTTTCTAGAATCTCTTGGTGATGTTGTCAAAGTTATTGGTAAGGAACGAAGTTGCTCTGCATTATTTTGCACAATAATATCTTTGCTTGAGAATTTGGTTTGGCAGACTATGTACCTTCTTGTTAACTTTCAAACAATAGCCAGTCAACAGAAGAGGCATAAATTTAAAGGGTAGTTGAACTTTTTGTTCTATGAATACCATCAAAATTGTTTTCATCTGCTAATGGGATGATTTATTCCAACTTTGTTCCTGAGAAAAGTGGAGGAGCTACTTAATTGATTGCAAAATTTGTTACAAGCCAGGGAAACGTTTGAAAAAACTGCAATTGAAACAAAGCTGTTGAGAAGAATGTGTGACCCTGCCAGGGCAAACCAGGAGTTCCTTGGCAGCATTAGGAGGCCCCTATCTTAAGATTGTTTTCCTGATATGTTATTTTTAGTCATCTCCCTTCATTCTAACACATGTTACATTTCTGTAACAGAGTTTTCGACTTGAATTCAGAGCATCTTAAGTTCAGCAATGAATGTTGTGTGACTTTGGGCCAATCATCATAACTCAACAGTTGTTTGTTTGAGGATAAAATGTTTGGGGCAGGGGAGAGAGGGGAAGGTAAATCCATGTATACCATTCTTGGGAAAAACATGGGATTGTTGCTGGTTAATGACCAGCTTGATCCCGTCCAACTCAGCTGTAGCTCCCATGCACTGCTGAAGGGAATCCCAAGACAGTATTACAGAAGCTTATTTCTGTCTACTCCTTGTGCACATCTGGGACACAATGCACCAAGCCGTTACAGTGATAGGAGGTCTGTGGATGCCTCCCATATACACAGCCAGCCCTACCCTCTCCAATTGATCCCGGAATGTAAGTTTGAGCCGATAAGAGGGGCAAATTTGGATAGGAGTGTGGGCGGTGTGCATTGTCTTCCTGTGGCTCATAACAGCTTGGCACATTGTTTGCCTATGCAATGTGCTGCACTCCAGATGTCATTGAACTACAGCTTCCACCAGCCCCAGCCAGTGTGGCCATTGGTCGGGAATGATGGGAACTGCACTCCAACATCATCTGGGAGACACCACATTGGCTGCCTCTGCCTAGAAAGATGCCTCCACAGATGAGTGCTGTACTTAAAGCCAACAGGTTTGAACTCATAACAGTAAGTTTCACATGGTCACAGTGTCCGTGACTTTTCTTATCAATTAGCATTGGTAATACTGTAGGAATGTTTACTGGTCAATGGTGAGAATGGTATATAAAGAGCTATCAGTTGCAGATCACATGGTAGCATAGTATTTACACATATGAAAGTCAGAAATGGCTGTCTTATTCACAAGTGGTGAAACCATGAGAGGTACACATAAACTCCAAATCTGAACTTTACCCTTAAATTATTTTACATGTGGTGGAGCAAACGTAACTCTTTTAGTCTTGATATCAGTTTTACCTGGTCTTCTTAATAACTGTTAACGCTGCTGCCTTTGTTAATGTTGGTTATTTAAAATAATTTTATTTATTGTGTGTTTTTATTTATTGAGGCAGCACAAAGGTGGCATATAAACGAACATTTCAACAGCAGATATATGGCAAAGTGAAATACCCAAATCTTGTGCACATTGTTACAAGGGATCACAAAGTGTAAAGAGTGTTCATGCTAATTGAAGTATCTGTTTTCTCAAAACCTAAAGATGACACAGGCTAGATTGTAGATCATATATATATATATATATACCGCATGATTCATGATTGTAGATGACTGTCGACGATCCCATCTCCGGGATCCTATGAGGCTGAAGACTCGTCTGGTTATACCTGGCGGACCCTTGATACAAATTTTCCAGGACTTCTTCAAGTCTCGTGTTACAGCTGGGGAAACTTTCAACTTCATGCAAGGATTGTACCTGCACAAGGATTACATCAGAGTCAATAAATTTGTGCTCGGGAAAGGTAAAATTTCTTTTTGGAATAAAAACCGACCTTCCCCAAAGTTTATAGATTAGCAAATGAAACCTGCGTAGTGAGAAAATCCTCTGTTAATAGTGTCAGATCTCCACTAAAATCCAGTCAGGTGCCAAATACAGACATGGCTTTTCCTCTCTTAGTATAAAACATTCAATTATAAACTGAATTTCCATTGAAGGTATTGGCGGTTCTGTTTCACCATTTTTAGCATACTGTATTGCTTTTTTTCAGGTACTCATTTAGACGCTTTCCCTAATAAGTTGACTCCAATGGAAGAAAGCCTGTACCTTGTGGATGGTGGCTTTTCCATCAATTCTCCCTTCCCCTTGGTACTGCAACCAGAGAGAGATGTTGATGTCATCCTATCATTCAATTATTCTTGGGAAGCGCCATTTGAGGTGAGACAAATCATTGTAGCCTGGCAAGTCAACTTGAGGTTGTTGGTTTTTTTTGGCTTGTTAAGTTTTCTTGGCTTGGTACTAGTTCAAGTTCAGCTGAAGTTTTTCCAGTATGGTTCCAGTTCAAGCAAATGAGCATAGGGAAAAGGTGCTAATAATTGCCTGACTGTTTTTTATGTCCCTCTCATACTTCAGGTCTTAGAATTGACTCAGAGGTACTGCAAAGAACGGGACATTCCTTTCCCAGAAATCATCTTCACCAAGGAAGATAAAGAAAATCCCAAGGAATGTTATATGTTTTTGGATGCTGAGAATCCCAAGGTTCCCATAGTCCTTCACTTCCCTCTCGTTAATGACACCTTCCACAAATACAAAGCACCAGGTCAGCATGTGAGCTTACATAGCCTGCATTTTAAAGTATCTAGCTGTTATTCCCAAGTAGAATGTTGAACTGACTGAACATTTTGAACATGATTTTGGTGTGGTCATTAAGCTGTTCCGGAGAACAGCAAAAGGTGAGGAAATGAACTGAGTGTCCTCAGAACAGTCTATTTTAAGGAGTAGAACTTGAAAATCTAAATAGAAAATTACTAATTCCTTTATGAATAAGACTCTACCCTACCAACCAGTTCTGTCACGTATGCTGGTGATCTGGTTTAATATTTCAGTGGTTTATAATTAGCTAGTGGGACAGCATCAATACTGACATATTATGAAGAACTTGGATCATCATTTTTGCTTGGGACTTCCAATAAAAACACACACATCTTAAACATGAATGTTGTTGTTGTTGGTTTTTTAAAATATTTTTTATTGCTCAATTTCCACACAACAAATTATCAAGCCATATAATCACCTACATAACCCCCCTTTTTTATTCCCGCCCAGGACTTCCCTCAGCTCCTCTCCCTGATTTCGCTGCACATATTTTCTCTGCATATTATAAAATTGTATATATCCTTACATATCTGTCCAACATGTTAACAACAATCAATGTGTGTATGTTTATTCAAAACCTGCCAAGGAGTCCAGTTCATTTTTGTTGTATTTTTAAATGATTTGTATAATGTTCCCATTCCTCCTTGAAATCACAGTTGTCCACAGTTTGTATGAAACATGAATGTTGTTTTTTATAACGCAAGACACACTTTCTTGGAAATTTGGGAGAACAGGGAGCAGTTAATTTAATTGTCATGGTTAGCCAACTATCCCCCCTGCAGTTGATTAAGTAGTTATGCTTGTTTGTAATGTGGTATAGTAAAATGCAGTATATAGTAAAATACAGTCAACTTCATTCTCCAATTAGCCCCAGTCAACATGATCCGTGGTCAGGAAGAATGGGAGTTGTGGCCCTCCAGATACTGTTTGACTACAGACCCCTCATTCCTGCCTCAGAACAAGTTTGAAGGAAGGTATTCATGCAATGTATCTTTTCCCTCTCCTCTGGCTGCAGGAATAGAACGTGAATCAGAAGAGGAGAAATCCTTCGGTGATTTTGTGATTGGAGGAATAGACTCGCCATACTGGACACTAAACTTCACCTATGAACCAGAAGATTTTGACAAACTGCTAGAATTGAGTCGCTATAATGTACTGAATAACAAGGAAGCTGTTTTTAAAGCATTAAGTATGGCTTTAAGCAGAAGAAAGAAGAAAAGAGGATTAGCATCTCTTTGAAAACTGGGAAGTGAATGGATTGCAGTGCTTTTATGAAAGATCCCAGTAGAAATAAATGAATATTTGCGGGGTCCTGTTTATGTGAATGGATGTTGCACTGTGAAATTCTCTTCTGATTGCACTGGAAACTTAAGTTTACATATAAAGAAAGCTGTTCTTTGCTTTTTCTGTTCAGTAAGGAAAATTTGCAGTGGATAAAACTTGGCAGTAGGTTTCCAGTGCTACAGGTCCAATATTTAAGAAGTCCATTTCTGAATGTCCACTGGGGTATATATTTCATCTGATATCGGGGTGGGGAAATCTGAGAACTGTTTTGTATTTATTTTTATTGTAATCCTATTGTAAATAGTCTTAATCAAAGAATATGAAATTAATGTTACATGTTCTGCTGGGTAAAGGGATGCAATTACTACACCTTGAAAGAATACCTTTGAAGAAGAACCACTGATACCGTCAAATTTAACCCTCATCTTGAGTGTCTGGCATTCTTCATCAGTGCACAAAGAATGTTATTTATTTTAAGAAATCACCGTGTGTTTGAATAATGAGGACAGGAGTCTTCATATCATGGAAATTTACAAGAAGGTAATTTTTTTTTTCTTCAAAACTTTTGTTAATCTTTATTTTGGTAATGAAGCACAACAGTACTTTTATAAATAAAAAATATTTTTCTAGTCTCCCTGTCATTCTCAGCATTTGATACATGTGCATTGATTGATTGATTGATTGATTGATTGAATTTATATACCCAGCTGTATAGGGTCCACTGGGCTAACGTAATGCTGGACTTCAATTGCTTAATAATAATAATAATAATTTATTATTTATACCCCGCCACTATATGGCCTTGTGTCATATATTCATTAACAAAGTCCTTCTCCATGAAAATAAGCAATGTTTCACCTTGATATTTGATTTTTTAAAAAATAATATTTATTATTTTTCATACAAAAGCATAACAAAAAAGAGAATAAACAATAATAAGAGAAAAAGAATAAGAAAAAGAAAGAATATGAAACATAAACTACTTCAATTTTCCCATATATCACCACATAAATGAAAACTTAATTAATTAATTGAAATCCATCTTTATAAACATATTACTCGACTTCCTCTAATCTCTTCCATCTGAATTTCCTTGTAATTAAATGTAGCAGTTTCCAATATCATAATTCATAAAACCGTATTACAGTCATAACCAAATTTCTTAACTTTTCTTATTTATTTATTTAATCCTAATTTAATCCTAGGCCTAAATAGTTCTTTCAAGTGGTTACATATCTTTAATATTACCTTTGACATTTGAACTATGACAGTTAGAATACAACCTTTGGTAAAAGTTCTTGTAGAATTTACTGCCCAGCGTCTCTAGGATTCAGTTAACAAGATCTGGATCATCCCAATACCAGTAGCCACTAAGAGCTGTTGTACTTTGAGGTCTAAGCCAAGGTGACTACGAAATATTTCGTTGTTGTTATTGATTTAGATTATGATTGAAATATGAAATGTTAAAGTGAAATGCTTCACGACAGTGGCATGTACCCAAAGACACTTTTGTGCGACTGGAAAGCACTTCTGCTCACACAAGGCAGATAGCTGGTTGAATGTTGCAATTTATTGACATTTTGGCACCTGGGTGAGAATGCTAAGTCCTTAACATGTTAAACCAAAAGAGTTTCTTTTTTAATGAAATATAGTTGGTGATCATGACAATCTGTAAACTGATCTTGAACTGCGCAACAGAGACGTTGCTTAAGTGTCCCGTATCAAAAGCTGCTTTTGCACTTCTTAGTGGTCTAATAAGGCAAACAACTTCAAGCCTTTAAAATTGCTTATATTAAGCTTGAGGAGCGGCTTGTTTATGCAGGTTTGGCTCTTTAAGGTCCTCGTCACAAGAAGTGTATATTTTTCAATCTGTGAACCTTTCAGCCAGTTCCATTTTTTTTAAATGCACGAACATTGAAAAGGAACATCCAATGCCCAAATAATTTAAATGTCACACCAAACAGGAAATTCATAACTGAGGATAGTTCTCCACCCATTTTTACACCTATAGTTAATCATTTCTGCAGCAAAATGATGGGTGGGATAATTTGAGATAGGTGATACTTAATAAAAATAATTTGGAAAAGGAGGGGGGGGTTGATACTTGCTGTAGCAGAAGAGTAGATTGAAAACAAAGGTGAAGAGTTCTTAGCAGAAAGACCATGCACTGTAAATTCACTTTTATACATAGCATGAGGACCACTGAGGATATGTGGTGGGAAGTCAGCAATCCTGTTAAGGTTCTTACCGCAGTGTGGAACACAGAGAAGAAGAGGGCTACTGACAACAGTTGTGTCTGACTGGGCACTGCAGTCCACTGCATCCTTCGCTTACTCAAGAAGCTGCCCAGAGGAGCTCTTTTGCATGGTCAAAGTTTTAATGAATCTAGAAAATTTAAATATTGCGTATGTTTTAATTAAAAGATGAATTGCTGTTGTATGAGTGGGGCATTGTTGCTTTTGGTTGTTCTTAGGGTATTTATTTTTGTGTTTCTATGTTGTAAACTGCCCTGTGATCTTCAGATGAAGGGCGCCATAGAAATTACGGTAATAATAATAATAGTCAGATAAAACAGTCTAGATCATATGACCTGGACCAGGTTACTAAAAGTGATATATGGATTATGTTCTAGTGACTTCTTGTTAAAATTATTTGTAAAACTATCCAGGAAAACGTGTTTTTTGTACAGCTGAATGTGAGTATGATGCTGTGATTGACAATGATGGGGTAGTGCAGTGATCTAATATTACAATTTTGTATTGCTTAAATGAGGTGGTTACATGTATTTATATTGGCGATGCCAACGCAATGAATCAAGAGGATGAATGGTTATCCTAAGGCTTTTCTCATGGCTGTTTAAAAATAAGCAAATAAGCAAAAGATTTTTAAAATCATCATCATCATCGCTATGTTTATTTCCTGTATCAACAAGTAGACATTAAGCAAACCTTTAGCGCACACTGGATTTTGAAATGGACCTTGCTTCACATGCCAATTATAACTGTGAGAGAAACAACCTGAAATGTTAAGGTCAAACTATGACACCTGCTTTGTGAGGAATTTTGCTTAGCCTACACCCAGGCACCCATGGGCTGGGAGCTCGTGACATCTCTCAGTCGCTGACAGCACCAATTCATAGAATCTGCCACCAGTGTCAGGGACAGTAATTGGGGCACCATTTGTCCTTGCCATTCTGCAGATCGGATGTGTAATGATACCTAAGTGGTTTGGTATAGTGAGGAAACAGCCTCACAGTGGGGTATTCTGTTAGGTCACCTGCAAGTAGGCAATGCCCTAATGCAGGAGTAGGCAACCCAAGGCCCGTGGCCCGGATGCGGCCCAATTGCTTTCTCAATCCAGCCCATGGACTCAGGGAATCAGCATGTTTTTACATGAGTGGAATGTGTCCTTTTATTTAAAATGCATCTCTGGGTTATTTGTGGGGCATAGGAATTTGTTCATATTTTTTTTTTCAAAATATAGTCCAGCCCACCACATGGTCTGAGGGGCGGTGGACCGGCCCACGGCTGAAAAAGTTTGCTGACCCCTGCCCTAATGTATGCAACAGCAACCAGATTTGATGTTTGTATACAAATATATGCAATATTTCTAAGGCTTTTTGAGCAGAGGTGGCTTGTTCTTCAAATGAAAAGCTATTTAGTGTGAGAAAACTGTATTTGCGTCTACTTAACAGCTGTAGAAGTTGGTTACTCTCTTGTATTATAAGCCCTTATGCGTCTAAACCTGCACTTTCCTGCCTTCCAGAAAGGGAGGAAACTTTGCAAGCTATTGTAGCAATTGTACACACAGCAGGTAAGAGTTTCAGGTCCCCCTTTGTGAGATACATGAACATAATGCGAGACCTTTTTTAAATAATAAGAAAATAGCATGCATTCATTTTATAGCACTAGGGAAGCTAAAATGCCTCAAAACATAGTACCATAAAGATGGAAGGTACCCCGAGACTCACCTAGCACAGTCAAACCTCAGTTTTTGAACATCTTGGCTGCCGAACATTTTGGAAGCCGAATGCCAAAAACCCAGAAGTGAATCCTTCCATTTTCGAACGTGCCTCGGAAGTCGAACGGCTTCTGAGGTGCATTTCTTAATTTCCCCCATTGAACTTGCTGGCAACCCTTTGATCCTCGGTTTTTGAACGTTTTGGAAGTCGAACAGGCTTCCAGAACGGATTACGTTCGAAAACCGTGGTTCCGCCGTACACAGTATTCCAAGTGTGGTTGCACCAAATATAAGGACATTCTTATATTAGCAGTTTTATTTTTTTAATCCTTTCCTAATGATCCCTAACTTAGAATCCACCTTTTTCACAGCTGTTGCAAACTACGTCTTCACTTTCACTGAACTATTCCTCACAATCCAAATAACTCTTTCCTGGTTGGTCACCACTAGTTCAGTCCTTATCAGTTTATATGTGAAGATGGGATTTATTTGTTTATCTAATTAGCCTCTATGTACATCACATCTGTTTACACTGAATCACATTTGCCTTTTTACAGTGCATTTGCCCAGTTTGGAGAGATCCTTTTGGAGCCCCTTGCAATCTATATTGCCTTTTAGTACTCTGAATAATTTTACCACCCTGAACCACAAGTAAAAAGTGATGGCTACATTGCATGATTTAACAATCTGGGCATGACTTGGTTCTGAGCTCTGAGGTCACATTTGGTAATGGATACCAGGAAAGGAACTCTGGAATTTTGTCAGCTAGTGATGTGCATAACTCAGTTGGCCACACCATAAAAATACAGTGCAAACTTGTTAAAAATAATAATTTTCTATTTATATGTGTACGGAGCACTCTTAAAGTATTTGTTTTTAATCACCGAGGGTGGGGTTGAGTTTCTGCTTATATTACAACGATTACCAAGTTCTGTCACTTTAAAGGCAGACACAACTGGGACTAGTCCTCTTCAGTCAAGGAACCAGTTCCCTCAAGCACAACCTGACATTTTTCTCATCTGACTGCATGAGGCTTGAGAGTACAGGATGTCTGAGGATCCAACTACCAGTTTACCAGAGGTAAATTTAAAAGTACAGCTATTCAATAAATTGGTTTTTTTTAATACAGCATATCACCTGGAAGGGGAGGGGGCAAATGGAGGAACACATTTTGGGCTATTTGTGTGTGTGTGTGTGTGTGTGTGTGTGTGTACATATGCAGTACATGCACTACAGGGTCAAGACACTTGAGGGCATTTCAACAAGATTAGCATGTGAGGGGTGGAATCTGTACACATATAAAAACGCTGTGAAAATCCTTTTTTAAAAAAAAACACGTTTTGAAAAATACATTGAATTTTGCATAGTTCATTGCTGCCATCTAGCGTCACATCTGTGGTGCTTTTTCTGGGGGATACGCAGGGGTATGGTTACCCGTAAACATTTTGTGAATCTTTGTACTTTTGTCCATTTACTGTATTTATTTTTCCTGATTTTAACTATAAAATGGTGATTTTCTTGAGAGTACCCCTAAACATTTTTTAAAGAAAAGCACTGCACATTTGTATACTGCACTTTACAACTCATTTAAAATGTTTTATTTGCAACTGTGTAACTGAGTACAAGGTCTTGAGATTAAGTAGGTAAAGCACTGTATGAGATTCTATGAGATTGTAACTCATAGAAGGGCTCTTTTAAATATCACCTCCTCATCTGCTTTGAACCTTACCTTCAAATTACTGTTCATGTTCTGGGTTAAAGTACCTCTCAGATATGCTCCTGTCTTATCATTCTACAATTCTGAGATTATCTATTCTGTTTCCTTTTGCTGGTAAGTGTGTGTAGTTAAATTCAGTTTTGTGACTTCATCAAATCATACATTTGCTTTGCAGATCCAAATCTTCCCCACTTCTCAGCTCACTGTGAAAATCTTGCAAGCTAAAAATATCACTGCAGCTGACCCATGTGAGTACCATATTTCCTTCACATTTTGGTTGCCTCTCTTCCATGAAATTAAAAGGACTGGTAACCAGAAAAACAAAACATGAAACATTTTCAACAGATGGTGAGAGTGGAATTCTAAATTCAGGTTTTAACTAGGGATCAAAAATGTTTGGCAAACCTGAAATGCTTGGCAGGTTTTTGAAGGAACCACAGACCTACCCTTTTATATGTATAAAGACTCTTTGGCCTGAGAACAAACTTGGTTGGACACATAGATTTGAATCTAACTAAGTCCTACTCCTCCTGAGGACTCAGTTACACAGCTGCAATTCTAACATTATAAGTGTGTTATAAGACTGTGACACCAGATGGCTCTGTAGAGCTCAATGGCAAATTGCATATATATATTATTGCAATTTTTAATAGTATTTTAATAGCGTATTTAATATCTGTTTGGATCCAGCCTCAGAGAAGTCTCACTGAATTCAATAAGCATGAGTCAGTCATGACCAATGATTTCAGTAGGTCTACTCTGAGTAGGCCTTATTTGGATACAGCTCACAGTCATGCCATCTGATGCTTAAAAAATAATCCCTTTCCAAATATTACACAACACAGAGTACCACCTTATTAATTTAGCACTCAGAGGTAGCTATGTTTTAGGTATAAAGATCATATGTACGGTAAGCGAAAACCGGACTACATGTAAAACACTACACAGAAGCTGTCCTGGTCATTGATGTGAAAAGCAGAATCACTACACATTTCAGTGGGGAGGAGCCATAACTCAGTGGGTAGAGCACATGTTTTCCATGCAAAAGGTTCCAGGTTCAATCCCTGCAAATTTCTAGTTAAAATAAGAATCAGGTAGCACAGGCTTCCTCAGCCTCGGCCCTTCAGATGTTTTTGGCCTACAACTCCCATGATCCCTAGCTAGCAGGACCAGTGGTCAGGGATGATGGGAATTTTCATCTCAAAACATCTGGAGGGCCGAGGTTGAGGAAGCCTGAGGTAGCAGGTAATGGGAAAGACTCCTGCTTGTTTGAAAAGCTGCTGCCAGTCAGAGTGGATAATATTAGACGAGATGGACAGATAATTTGACCCTTGGTATAAGACAATCTTCTATGTACTGCCATGTAGATTTAATATGTAGGGCAGCCCTTTATATGTGATTAGTAATATGCCAAGGGTGGTAATCAACTAAGTGTTACTCAGAGTAGACCCACTGAAATTAACCAACATGACTCAATTATGACAACTGATTTCAGTGGGTCTACTCTGAGTAATACTTAGTTGACTAACACCCCTACTGTTTTGATAAGTTCGGTATGGTATGGAGAGGTTTGCAGAAAGCTCAGAGATGTGTTGTTTACCTCCATCCTTCTGTGCTAGATGTCTGTCATGTCAGGCGAGTCAGTGGGTGTGGATGATGGACAATTTCTCCCTCCCTTTGTTAAAAGGTGTCATCTAGTGCAGGGCTTTACTTTCCCTCACAGAAGTGAATTATTAAGGGTGTTCATTTATATGGTAGAAAAATAAAGGCGTGTACCTGGGGCTAAACTGGCTCCTTATCCGTGCAGATGCTAGCTCCAAACTTACCTAATCTCTTTATCTGAAAGGTGTCAAACTTAATACAATAGAGTCACAAAGGTTATCAGTGTTGTGGTTTTAGTGCTTGGCTTTAGACTCTTACTAAGCAAGTTTTTCTCCCTGCTTTAGTGAGTGGAGCTGACTGCTATGTAACTCTATGGCTGCCAACAGCTTCGCAGGAGGAAGCAAGGACTCAAACAGTCCTGAATTCAAGTGCACCTGTGTGGAACGAAACCTTCTATTTCACAGTACAGAATCAAGTGAAGGTAAGGAAATGGCATTAGTCTCAGAGAATCTGCATTCTAGAATTTCTCTAGTAGCTTAAGATGGGCAAGTTTTTGTTCAGATAGATTTGAGGTCCATAGGCGCCGACTCCATGGGGCTTGAGGGGGCTTGAGCCCCCTCAAAAAATTTTTTGGGGGGGCTCAGCCCCCCCAATAATCTCGGGCGCCCTTGCCGCCGTCCCCCGCCTCCTCCCCACCTGCTCTCTCCCCAGCCAGCCAGCCAGCCAGCCGCGCGCCCTAGCTGGAGAGCCCCGGCCGTCCCCCGCAAGAACAGGGGAATCCCCGGGGGCGGGGGCTTCTGCCTCTAGCCCCAGGTTTCCCGCATATCAGCTGTTCCGGAGCTGATTAATAGGCAGCAGCACGCTCTCCCCTATTCGCTCGCGAGGGGGCGGCGCCACTTTATTTGCATATTCATGAGCTTATTTGCATATTCATGAGCTCATTTACATTTCACGAGCTTTCCCGGGCCCCCCCAATATTTTTTATAAGTCCGCGTCCCTGTTGAGGTCCTAACGTTTAACACAAGCACATACAATTTTTTTAAGGCGCTTCCTTAATTTTCAGAACATCCTGGAACTGAAGATTTATGATGAAGACCTGCTCACCACAGATGACCTTCTCTTTACTGTCCTTTTTGATGTAGCTGAAGTCAGCCCTGGAGAGAGATTCCACACAACCTTCATACTGAATTCAGAGGTGCAGAACGAAATACCTTGCTCATATCTTTGCTTCACACTTCAGTGGAGGAGAAATATTTATGTGTGTGCCTCCTGAACATTTTGATTATGTAAATATATTATCTGACATCACATGCCATGTTTGAAGAAGCCCTGAATGATACTTACCTGGCCTTCTGGCACTTACCTGACTTTCTCTGCCTGAGCAGAGACGCGAGGGAGCTGGGCAGAGGTCTGTGGGATGCTGCTGGAAGCGTGGAGGCGGGCTTAGCATGGCTATCCCCATTGGGAAAGGGGAAGGCTGCCGGAGATGGAGGGAGGCGCGAGGAGGAGCCGCGTGGGAAGGCTCCCTTTGGCAGGGAGGGAGAGAGGGAGGGAGGGCAGGCACTACCTATTGGGATCCACATCAGTTGCGTGGCTCCCTTTGACAGAGGGGAGAGAGAGAGAGAGAGATCGTGCTGTGGTTTGCGGGTGGGCGGGAGGAGAAGCGTTGTCCAGGAGAGCTCCGCAGCCCAGCTGGTTTGAGGGGGGAGAGAGAGAGCGCTGCTTGGGGTCGGGGGAGAAAGAGCTGGCTTGGGGGGAGAGAGAAAGGGCTGGCTTGGGGGGAGAGAGAAAGGGCTAGCTTCGGCGGGGGGGGGGGAGAGATCTGGGCTGTACCGGCCCACTCTGCACCCATCCTGCCACCCACCCTACACCTTTCCCTACATGTTCCTGCTCCCTCGGGAAGCAGCCAGCGGCTGCCCGCCCACGCTGCACTTATCCCTGGCTGGTAGATCACTGCCAGTTTTTGATATTGTAGATCACAAGCTACTTGAAGTTGGACATGCATGTTGTAGGTTAAGGCAATCCGCAGCTGTTATCTGCTGATTATCAGGACAGGAGGAAGAGATGGGACTTTGGGCTGTTCCAGCAGGACTCTTCTTATAGTTTTATGGCTGAAATCCTGCAATGTTTTGCTTCACTTGCCATTCATATTCAGTTAATATGAAAAGCATCTCTTTACTTTTTTTGTTTCTTAAGCAGATTTTTTTTTATTATGTTGCTGATCCCAGCCATCTTTTTCTTTCCAGAGTAAGGAAGAACTGGACGTAGAGTTCATAATGAAGGAAAAGTATGTAGTAATAATAGGGAAGTATTCTGGATTCTTTATAAAATGTGGTGTCAGTTTGTTTTTTTTATTAAAAAATACAGGTTTAAGTTAGTGCATTTATAGATGTCTTTGTTTATAACAAGCTGTGAATTTAATGAGCAGGAGTCATCAAGATAGCACAACTAATTACATATGCTGTCACTTTGAGCATTCAGGGTGCTGAAAGCTTCCAGATGATAGACTTTAGCTTGTCTAGGCATGAATTTAATTGTGCATAATAAATCGAACAATTGATGTGGTTGCTTCTTCTGTTTTTCAGTTAATTACCTTTCACCAAAAGTTCTAGTCTTCCTGAAGTAAGCATGCTCTTCTTAATTTAATTAAATAAAGCCTGCTTTATGCCTTTCCTCCATTCTGGGAGCATGCCGTATGAAATGTGATGCAGGGTATTTGCTGATCCATAATGTGGAATTCAAACCATTACAGGTAGATTTCAGGGGCTGTTTCACACTTGCCATTTTTTCTACTGGAGAGATAAGGTTGTTCTCTATAATTCAAGTAGTATACATAGTAAAAGCAAAGTATTTTCTTTCATATCATATAAAAAACAAACTGCATTGCTATTGCTTTAAATGTTGTACATTCAAACTGTTGGGGAAGTATCATCTAACAAAGAAAAAGATCTCTATGTTACGGGGAAAGAAAGACTAGCAGGCATGTTGAAGTAGAGACTGAAGTGCCTTTCCCTCAGGAGATAGCTGATCCTTTATTGAACTCCAGCTCTCTTTCCTGCTCATTTAACCCAGGCATGTCCAAAGTCCGTTTTGGGGGGCCTAATCCAGCCCGCCAGTTGGTTTAATCCGGCCCCTGTGGCAGTTTGTTTCCTGGGGGGGGGGGGAATCTTAAAAAACCCTCAACGACTTTAATCTGAAAAAAAGTTCAACAACTTCAACCCGAAAAAAAGGTTAACAACTTTGGTCAGCCCTCACGGCCCTTCACTTCATCAAATCTGGCCCTCTTTGAAAAAAGTTTGGACACCACTGTAACCCCTGAAGAACCCATAATGTATCACACCACAATTTACATTGGGAAAGGAATGTGGGAGTGTTCCTAAATACTATCAATTTTTATAAAGTAATAGTTCCAATGGAAGGATTTGTGGAACTTTTTCGTAAAAGCATATAGTGAGTGATTATTAAAACATGTAAGCTTGGATCCAGCGATCATAGAATCAGGATTGTCTTGCACAAGTAGAAAAGCAAAGTAAAATTTGATTATATCCAGCAAAGGACAGCGATACACACAGAACAAACTAATGTGTACATCTGTAGCAGGCCCAATTTGATTACCATTAAGCACTTTTAAGTGCGTGCTAAAATGAATCACATAGATATTCTCTCCCAACTGAAGTTGAAGGAACTTCAGGTTGCAGTCTCCTAAACATTCTTACTGAAAGTTAGGGTGTATTGGCTTGTTCTGAGCAAGTGCTTTAGTTGGTGTCTAGAGTTTGTTGTTGTCTAGACTGGATGTAAGTGAGGGTGGGATTCCTTTTGCATGTCCTCCAACATTTCTCCATTGAAAATAGGGATGCCCAGTGCCATTTTCCTAGAAAAAGAGGTGCCAGAACTCACCATGAACGCCTCCCCGTTCTCTTATAATGGCAATGGTACCCACCTGAGAGGTGCTGGAAATGAGTTCCGGTGAGTTCCAGTTGAAAAAACAAAGCCCTGTGGATGTCCTATTCCATACCCAACAAAACTTTTTGAATGGAATGGGGATGTCCTACTATACTCTCCAACGTCTCTCCGCAGAAAATTGGAACATCCTAAGGAAAAGTGGGACGTTCTGGGATCAAATCAGAAACCAGGATGGCTTCTGTAAACCCAGGACTGTTGCTGGAAAATAGGGAGACTTGGAGGGTCTGCTTTTCTTTGTTGCCTGTGGCTCACACTCCTTCCTGTAATCCTGCTTTGCCAGGCCTCAGTTCACTAAATTTGTAAGGCAAGATTGGTTGCTAAGAAAGATGTATTCGGTGCAATTATTTTTAAAACTTGCATTTCCCCCCTTCTAGTTTGGATCGTCTTGAGAATCTCCTCACAAACAACATCATAGTGGTAATCTTAATCCTTTAGATTTTGTGCATCCTTTCATTGTTTCTGGAATGTAGTTTTAGGTGAATTATAATTTAATATACACAAAAGGAACTAAAGGCTGTGGGGTGGAGGACTATGGGAGACAAATGTTAAAGAACTGCCTTTAGAGGCAGCTCTTCATGAATGCTTGACCATTCAATAAATTTGAAGCAGTGGCGTAGCGTGGGGGGTGCAAGCGGTGCCGGCCGCACCGGCCGCAACATCTGGTGGGGGGGCGAGTCCAGAGGGAAGGGACAAGCAATTGAGGCTTGCTTGGGGTGGGGGGTCGTCGTCTCCATTTGGCCAGCCCCCCTCGAGGAAGCGGGAACCTCTCCAAGGCGCAGCGCGCTGTCGGTGGAGGGAAAAGAGCCGTGCAGCAGCAAAGCCGGGAGGAGGAGGAGGTGGAGGCGCCGCCTGCCGCAGGAGCCGATCCGAGCCTGCTAATCGCTTGCTGGGAATTAAGCGGCTCAAAGAGGCAAAGGAAGAGGTGGAGCCGCTGGCCCGGCCGGGAGGAAGTTGGAGAGAGCAGCGCGCCTGGGCGCGGCGAGGTTGGGTAGGTGCGCCCTGGCTGGCTACCCGCCTCCCAGGCTCAGTGCCTCCATGACCCCTCCAGCGGCGATGGGAGAGATCGGGGAGGGGTCTGGAGCAGCCCCGGCTGGCCTGCTCCTGCTTCTCCCCCGCCTCCTTCCCGTTGCCGGCGCCTTGATCTCATCTGGATCAGGGACGAAACACGCCCATCCTTCGCTACTCCTTGTCGGGTCACCAGTGGCGTAGCGTGGGGGGTGCAGGGGGGCCCGGCCGCACCGGGCACAACATCTGGGGGTTAGGGTTAGGGGGCGCAAATCCACGGGTTAGGGGGCGCAAATTACTTGCCTTGCCCCTGGTGCTGACAACCCACGCTACGCCACTGATTTGAAGCTTCATTACTTGGATTATTGTTCATTTTTCACAGGCCCGTCCAGTTGCTTGTTTGAATGTTTGTGTTTCCAAGGAGAAAAGTGTGAAGTATTTCAAAGGTAATTCCAGGTAGAGATCGTACCCCACCTCAACAACAATTAACTTTCTCTTATCTGGGAATCAAGAAAATGGATGCAGATATAAATATTTTTCTTTATCTGCTGCTGCTGTTTTGTTAAGCAACAGCTATTGATTCTGTTCCATATTGGATAATAAGATCAGGATGAAATGCATACAAGCTGCTTAAATGTTCTTCATGTTGCAATGTCAAGTTGCAGGAGAAAATAAGGTGGTATATTATGGATAATTACTTGCAAAGTCCGGAATGGACTGAAGGATACTGAGATTGTTAACACTCCTTTATAGCATATCTAGCCTGTTGATTAACTAGCCCTTGGCAAAATTTGAAGTTATTGCTAGTATTTAAATTAGAAACAAATGCCAACAAGTTATTAAATATATAACTGCTGTTTGGAAAAGCAATCATTTTACTGGTGCAAATATTTTGGGTGGTGTTTCCTTCTAGCTGTTAAGCAACTGTTAGGTGCTGGATTTTTTTTTTTATTTTTTTTTTTTTTGGGGGGGGACATTTATATTAAATCCAGATAGGATAGTGGTACCTTGGTTCTCAAACTTAATCCATTCTGGAAGTCTGTTCCAAAACCAAAGTGTTCCAAAATCAAGGCGCACTTTCTCATGGAAAGTAATGCAAAACAGAGTAATCTGTTCCAGACTTTTAAAAACATCCCCTAAAACAGCAATTTAAGATGAATTTTACTATCTAACGAGACCATTGATCTATAAAATGAAAGCAATAATCAATGTACTGTACTATAAAATAAATAAGACAGTATTGTAGATGATAAAAATATATTTTTTTCCTTACCTGCACTGATGATAGTCATTGTTTGGATGGGAGGCTATTATCCATTTCTGCAGTCACTCAATCAATCAATCAATCAATCAATCAATCAATCAATCAGTAGCTGAACTGGGTTCCACACAGTCCCGAAAAAGCCTCAAAAACAAAAATGCAAAAACAAAAGTGTCAGACTTAATCCATTCCGGAAGTCCGTTTGACTTCCGAAATGTTCAAAAACCAAGGTTCAGCTTCTGATTGGTGCAGGTGCCCTGGAAACAATAGCCGACAGCCAGATCGGATGTTCAGCTTCTGAAAAATGTTTGCAAACCAGAACACTTACTTCTGGGTTTTTGGCGTTTGGGAACCAAGGTACCACTGTAGCTCTAAAGGGCAGTTTGTAGGTAAAATATGTTTTTTACACTCATGTTGATATTGTAATCTGTCTGGGCTTCTCTTTGTAGAAGAAGGTGATCTTGAACTGAGAATGAAGGGATCATATGAAGATACATGGAAAACTGTTTTGGAATCTGGATCGGTAGAATGCTTTTATTTCCACTACCCGACGTATTGGGAACCACAATTAAACGCTCACCTGCAGGTGACCATACTTTCATTGGAAATAATGCACCACACCTAAAAATACAATAGGGATAGAATAATGTACCCCCTCTCAGAGTATTATAAAATACAGACCCAGGAAATCATGGTTTTCTGTTTCTGTTATAATAATGTGCCACAGTGAGCCTCAGATTCCCATGCACCAATCCACTTCCTTCCTCCTTAGACCTTGAGGGAAGTTAAAAGTTTCGATTTGCTATGTTGCACAAACTATAGTTTCCTATTGTGTCCTCATATGGGAAACAGTGGTTGTCTAAACTATGGGTAGTTGTACAAAACCAGAATATGAAAACACAGTTTAATTCTGTTTTGTTATCTCTGTGATTGGATCAAACCACAGTTTCCTGTATTTGAACATAATGGGAAACTATAGTAGAGTGATATCTTTTCTTTTTCTTTTGTGCTGCGGACCAGTGCAGCTGCTGTTCTGGAAAGCGAGTGAAAGTAACCCCTTTTTTATGTTAGTGTTCTACATGCACACGATCTGAATGGGCAAGAAAGGGGAATATATTGGCAGAAAGGAAGGAACTCTGAAAGGAAGAATGGGGCATCTTCAGAAGGTGGTATAATCTGGAGGGCACTGTGTTGGCTATCTCTGGTGTAGTCCAAGTTAGCAAAGGATCAGATTGAGAGGCAGAGTGTGGGGAACAGTGTTGAGCAGAAGCTTGGTCTGATGGGATCTTCTCATTTCTCAGTAATATAGACTGAAAAGCAGGCCCTGAATCTGAAACTTCATCTGACTAGATGCTTAATCAGATGGTGTGTTTCAAAATACTGTTTAGTTGGCACCTCTGTGTAGACATAATCCAGACCATGACGTCTTTGGTAGACATGCTATTCTCATGGTACAGGAGGTCAGTTACCGGGGCCTGGATTCCAGGAACCCTGGCCTGAAATACCTCGTTCACCAATGACCACCAACTTCAGAGTAGATTTAAATGGGACTTGCTTCCAAGTAAATATTTTTAAGAGTGTGCTTTTGCACCCAGACTCTCCCTCGACTACTCCCCCAAACCAAAAACAGCAGTGAGGTAAAAGTATTAGCTCCAGTTGGTAACACTCATTATATTCATGCTTTCAGTCCAAAAGTTTGCCCATCTAATGTAATAACCTTGATAAACATTAATTAAACTGATAATATACATATCGTTTTAGAGTTTTAGTTAACTGATAAGTTATATGCAAAAACTGCAGGGTTCAACCCTAGGGTTCTTTAGACTGCCATCCTACTCTGTTTGAAATATAACATTATTTTTTGAAAAATCAAAATAATCTTTAAACATAGTATTTTCTGATTATTTAACAACATAACTCTCCCCACCCCATCTAGCATTGCTCAAGTAATGGGGAGCAAGACAAACAGAATTCATCTGCATCCCTGACTATGCCTCTGAAATCACTTTCTGTGGGGCAGGAGGTGAAAGTAATTCTTACTGCATCAGAGGTAAGCACTTCACACTTTGATAGGTTCCTAAACTTAAGGCAATTAACTGTCCCAGCTTTTTACACAATGGCTGATCTTGGAAAAGTGGACTTTAATGATGCAAACAATATCAAGCTATCTGGAAAGGCTTTCTGAGTTCTTCCACATAATTGGATGTGATAGCTGAAACATACCGTACTTTTCCGTGCATAAGACGCCCCCATGTATAAGATACCCCCTATTTCGTGGGGCTCAAATTTAAGAAAATGGGGGGAGATGGCACAAAGTTGTTGAGCTTTTTTTGGGGAGGATTGCCCTACGCATCGCAAAATACACCTCCTACCTGTCCCATTGCTGCCATAAGCTGCCAATCGCCTGCCCAATTGCCGCTGCACTGGCCATTAAAAACCACCTATTGACGCAGCAGCCAAGAACACGCACAATAGCCGCTGACAGCCGAGGCAGCAACCAATCAAACGTCCACCCCTGTATAAGACGACACCCACTTATTAGCATTATTTTTAAGGATAAAAGCCTAGTCTTATGCACAGAAAAGTACGGTAATAAGTTTGTTCCTAAGAGTTGCACATGAAAGGAGCTGTCCCAGATTGTGGTGGTGGATCTTACCACATAAAAACTTGAACAACGTGGGACCAGGTTACCTGAAGGACTGCCTGCCAATGTATAGATCTGAACAATCACTTAGAATCCAAGTCTTACATCATGGGGGTGGGGATTTTATTTGTGTCATCACCATATCCAACAGAATATTGTAGGGTGGTGAACCTGAAAATGGGCATTTCCCCCATTGCTCTTACGTTCTGGAATGCCTTTCCCTCTACCACAGGGAAAGTTTCTTCAGTTTTTTGCATCTTGTAAAGATATATCTTTTTGCACAGTTTCCCCTGTTCCATAAGATTGGAGCCCATACCACGGGCATTTTTGTATGGAATTTTAAGCTTTGTTTCAGTATTGCTCAGCTTTCAATCTGATTCACAGAAAGGTCTGAGATCCAGTAGGGTGAGGGTAGGTAATTTTTCTCCCTTCGCCATGTAGCTGCAAGGGATAAGGGCTGTAGGAAGGAGGAGGAATGGATGAGAAATTGTCTTCCCTTCTTCCTGTAGCACAAGTGGAACTCTGCTGATCACAGGCCTGGATGTAACTCACACAACCTCTATTGTTATGCATACTTAGGATAAGCATGTGTGTATGTTTATTTAAACCAAGGAATATCACGAGAAATAAAAATGTTCTGCGGTTCTCAGGCCTTTCATTTTTATAAATGTGCCTATACTTTATGATGCAGAGACGCAGTCACAGAAAATGCACTATTTTTCAGAGTTAACAGTGTCATAGGATTTGCTTCACTTGGTGTCAGAGAGCAGAAACACATAGAAAAGCTACCAGGATTTTATTTTTTCCATTTTGTGGCATATTCCAGCAAGTAATTATTATGTGAATAGAATCTAAGAATGCTGAGTTCTGTGGATTATGCATGCGACTTAAAATATTGTTCTTCATTATTCTTCATTTCAGGATACTAATTTGGAAGTTAAATTGCATACACAGACTTGGTAATGTATTACTTTTCTGACACCCCCCAAAAAAAATCTTGAGTAGACTTTTAGGGTAACCCAGTCTATTTTTTGTTTTTCTGTATTGTCCTCTTTGCAACTGTTTGGGTTAGCTAGAGGAGTTCGATGTCAATCTCCAGAAGGATAGGCATGTTGATAGTCTGTTGTAAGAAAAACAACAAGTCTTCTGGCACCTAACTAACAGTTTTACTAACAGTTTTATTATGACATAAACGTTGGTGTGCAACCCACTTCATCTGATGTGTCATGTATTCTTTAACTGGCAAGCATATATACACATGGGATGGGATGTACATGGGATGGAACATAAGGGTCTGAGATCAGAGAAGAAAAGAAAAGAAGAGAGAATGATGACTATTTGAAAGCAAGATAGCCATAGTGTCCAATTAACATGGCAATATTGGGGACAACCCACATACTGGCTTTGGTCAGCTAATTAATACTTGTGTGATTTTTTTTTTTAAAGAAAGGATTCTTGATTCAAGCCATGAATTGTGTGCCCAAGTGCAAAGTCCCCTATTCTTTTCTCCCATCCACTGTTTTCAGTGGGGTATGGGTATGTGTGTATGTGTAGACGGGAAATTCAAACAGTTGCTGTCAGGAGTTTAGGGCTGGATTTAGACACATCAAAAAAGCATTTCAGGAAAACCTCAATGTGGGAAATCACATTGGCAAATGACAGAACTCCACCGCGCCATCTGGTGTCACAGTGTTATAATGCATATAAAACACTTTTTCTTAACTAATGTATGTGGGTCCAAAGTAATGACAGTAATTCTCTCCTTTGTGTTAGCTGCAGTCATTTTATATTCACCTTAGGTTTTTGTGATGGGGGAGAAATTCAGTTTGGTTTGGATTTGAATGCCTAATAATGGTTTAGGTTGGACTTTGCCAGTCTGGTGCCCTCGCAGTTGACTTGCAACTTGCATGGGGGTTACTGAATATGCACAGAACCAAAATCATGTATACTTGGAACACCCCAATGTGATCATTCTTACCTTCTGGAGCCAACATGCCAAACAGGTCTTGTGCCCCAAGCAAGGCAGAGAGCTTTGAAGGCTCTATGAGGCTCTTGCGAGAGCCTCCCCAATCCCAAAGCAGAGACCTTAAAGCTATTTTTGTCCTGCGGAACCCTGTGCCAAAAGAAGCTTTAAGCTCTCTGTTTTCTGTGCATTTAATTTCTGTGATTTCAGCTGGCTGCGTAAAGCTGAAATTAGGCAAGTTTAAATGAGAGCCCCACAACATATAGAGCACCTCAGATTCCCCACGCTTGATTTAGAGTAACAGGCTATCTCTAAATGTGGAATGTTGATCCTGTAGTTAGTGGATGATGTTTGCTTCCCCTACCTACGTCCTTAATTTTGTTTCAGCTCTGAGCACCTTGATGTGCGTATGAGGTTTGACCTTTGCGGAGAGGAAAAGACTTTTCTACATAAACGGAAGAAAGTGGTTGCAGCTGGTCTGAAAAGTGTCCTCCAGCTAGAAGAGGATCTGTTGGATCATGAGGTATGCTGGATCTGGAACTGAAGGAAAAGAATGCATATTTTAAAAGGAAGACAACAATTTATATTTGACACATCCCTTAAAAAAAAGACGCCTTTCATTTTCTACTGGTGTAACGTGCAAGTTGTGGGAAGGATGAACTTCATGCTTGGAATTGTTCTTAGCTCACCTTGTTTTCAATGTTGTATTTTACTGATATTTTTACATTTTTTACATAAACCGTTTAGAGGTTTCACAATTAAGTGGTGCGTTTATTAAATGAATAAAATAAATGTTTGGGGAGGCAACGGTGTTAGCAAAGCAACTGATATCTGGCATGGTTGGCACATGTCAGGCAGAGGGCCTTCTTGGTGGTGGCCCCCACCCTGTGGAACACCCTCCTATCAGATGTGAAGGAAATAAACAACTATGTTACTTTTAGATGACATCTGAAGACGGTCCTGTTTAGGGAAGTTTTTCATGTTTGATGTTTTATTGTGGTTTTATTTTCTGTTGAGATCCTCCCAGAGTGGCTGGGGAAACCCAGCCAGGTGGGCGGGGTATAAATATATTATTATTATTATTATTATTATTATTATTATTATTATTATTATTAACTGTACAACTGCTGAATGGTGTGCTGCTCTGTGGCAGAACGGCTATTTGTATCATTGGCGTTAGTCTTACAGAGAATAGTTATCTCCCGCTTGGACTACTGCAATGCACTCTACATGGGGCTACCTTTGAAGGTGACTCGGAAACTGCAATTAATCCAGAATGCGGCAGCTAGACTGGTGACTGGGAGTGGCCGCCGAGACCATATAACACCGGTCCTGAAAGATCTTCATTGGCTCCCAGTACGTTTCTGAGCACAATTCAAAGTGTTGGTGCTGACCTTTAAAGCACTAAACGGCCTCCGTCCTGTATACCTGAAGGAGCGTCTCCTCCCCCATCGTTCAGCCCGGATACTGAGCTCCAGCCCTGAGGGCCTTCTGGCGGTTCCCTCGCTGCGAGAAGTGAGGTTACAGGGAACCAGGCAGATGGCCTTCTCGGTAGTGGCGCCTGCCCTGTGGAATGTCCTCCCAGCAGATGTCAAGGCAATAAACAACTATTTTACTTTTAAAAGACAACTGAAGGCAGCCCTGTTTAGGGAAGTTTTTAATGTCTGACGCTGTATTGTTGGAAGCTGCCCAGAGTGGCTGGGGAAACCCATCCAGATGGGCGGGGTATAAATAATAAATTATTATTATTATTATTATTATTATTATTATTATTATTATTATTATTATTATAGTCATCCTAGCTGATATTATGTCCTTCGAAAATGCTAATACTCATATTTTAAATCTGTGAACTACCCAGAGGACATTGTTAATTGTGTGCTAATGAACAGGCCAGATATTAATATAAATATATATATGTCTGTGTATTTTAAACAGGTGCCAGTAGTTGCAGTCATGGCCACAGGAGGTGGATGCAGAGCAATGACGTCTCTTTACGGGCAGCTCTCAGGACTTAAGAAGCTTGGCATTCTGGACTGCATAACATATATCAGCGGTACCTCAGGCTCAACTTGGTGAGACTGTCAGCATGAAACTGGGGGAGGGGATTGTGGAATTTTGGAGCTGAAACCAAGGAAAGGTATTAAGAAGTGCATAGTATCTGAACATTATTTGTATGCAATCTGCTTTCCCTGAGCCAAGCCATACCAGCAATGAAGTCACAGAGTCAATTAAGGTTTGGCAGACAGCCAGAAGGCAATCTGAAGGAGTAAGTCTGCCTGGTGATAACAGAGACATGGAGACCACTCCCTGATTGGTCAAGCTCTCTCAAAGGAGTGATAATTAATGGCCTACTAACTGTTAGTTCAGTGTTTGTGTTCAGAGTTCTGTGTCAGTGTGGGAGTTGTGAGTCGTGTCAGAGAGAGCTAGCAAAAGATCCGTGTTCTGTTCCTGTAAATAGTCCACTGTATATAAGAAACACCTAACTACAAGTTCCTGGTTCCTGATTCATCTATCCTGTCTGCAGCCAAGTAGCCAATTGCTTCCGTGGATTCTGCGTGTACTCTGCTAGGTCTGGCTAAGGTCCTGCAACTAGTCAGAAAGTTGTGAATCACCAAATAGATTTTTCCAATAGGGACAGTCCTGGGAATTATGGTTGCGCTTGAGATGTGCCGCTTCAGACATCAGTGTGCAAGAGTGGAAAACTGAAGCAGGGCTCATCTTGCCTATCCTTCCATTTCCTGTGCTTCTGTCTAGCCAGTGTGGTGTAGTGGTT
The DNA here is from genome assembly GCF_965113315.1 of Podarcis vaucheri. Classification (NCBI taxonomy): domain Eukaryota; kingdom Metazoa; phylum Chordata; class Lepidosauria; order Squamata; family Lacertidae; genus Podarcis; species Podarcis vaucheri. The sequence goes on along the minus strand of NC_138759.1, from coordinate 46,462,543 downwards.
AAGAGCGGTAGACTCGTAATCTGGTGAACTGGGTTCGCGTCTCCGCTCCTCCACATGCAGCTGCTGGGTGACCTTGGGCCAGTCACACTTCTGTGAAGTCTCTCAGCCCCATTCACCTCACAGAGTGTTTGTTGTGGGGGGAGGAAGGGAAAGGAGAATGTTAGCCGCTTTGAGACTCCTTAAAAAGGGAGTGAAAGGCGGGATATCAAATCCAAACTACTACTACTACTACTACTACTACTACTACTACTATTCTTCTTCTTCTTCTTCTTCTTCTTCTTCTTCTTCTTCTTCTTCTTCTTCTAACATTTAAACCAGTCTTCAGGAAAACCAAGGTGGCTTCTTTACGTGTGTGTTCTATTGTCCATGCATTTACCCTAATTATTTTATTACAACTGTTTCTTTAGGACCATGTCAAATTTGTATGAAGATTCCAATTGGTCCCAAAAGGATCTGGAGAGGCCAATCCTTGAAGCCAAGAAGCATATGGGAAAGAATAAGATAAGCACCTTTTCTCTGGAGCATCTGATTTATTATCAAGAGGAGCTGAGGCAGAGGGCCAAAGAGGGCATCTCTACTTCTTTTAATGACCTGTGGGCCGTAGCTCTGGAGAATATCTTGCATGATGGGGTATGTAAACAGCTTTAGGCCTCTCCTAATGATCAGTGTCCAAATACAGAAATGATTAATGGAGAGCCAATTATCTTCAAAAGCCTCTGTTGGTTGTTTCATCTCTCTGGCATGCAGTGGTGTCAGGGAAGGGGGGGGGCAGTGCGCCCCAGGTTCCACATCTGGGCGGGTGACAAGGTGGCACCCTGCGGGGTGCTTGCCCTGCTGCCCCGGCCCGGGCGTGGCGGCGCGAGCAGCCATCCCGCAGCTGCAGCCTCATGTGGAGGATTCGCAGCTGCAGCTGTGAGCAGAGGATCCCGGTGCCGGCGGCAAACTGCTATGTACAGCACATGTGTGGCGTCGCACGCATTTGCTGTACATAGCGGTTTGCCAGTGCCACAGCTCCAACGCCATACGGACAGCAGTGGGATCCCTCTGTCGCTGCTACAGCCGTGAACAAAGGATCCTGGCATTATCCGTACAGCACTGGAGTGGTGCGGCTGGCAAACCACTATGTACAGCACATGTGCAGCATTGCCATGTACAGTGCGTGTGTCATACGTAGTGACACCGCACATGTGCCCTACTTAGCAACGTCCCGCCCTGGGTGTCACAACTCCTTTGTTCGCCCCTGCTGGCATGTATATATTCAATTAATCATTCAATTAAGGCTTTCAGTGAAGAAAAATATGAGTGACCTTACATGTATACTTTGGGGTTGTTTTTTGTTGTTGTTGTGTCTGGATAACAACAAAAAAATACATACCAGTACCATGAGCAGCCTAAAAGCAATTGATTTCAAAGCGCAATATAATAATCCAAAGAAACAAACCGTTTTGATAAAACTAGCATTATAACATTTTAAAATTTGTTGCAAAATAGGCCATATCAGTAACTAAAAAAACACATATCAACCAATATTATTTATCCAGAACTGAAAGAGGAAAGCACAGAAAGCATTGATCTCCTTTAATCTGATGAAGTCCTTGTTTTTTGAAAGAGCCATCAGCAGCCAAGTTTCATTCTTTGTAAATTTTGCAGGACCCCCTTTATTCCATATATTCACTCATCCATCTCATTCATACAGTTTATAACTGATTACATTAAACTAGTGATATTGTAAGGGTAACAAAAGGGATGTGGGTGGCTCTGTGGTGTAAACCACAGAGCCTAGGACCTGCCGATCAGAAGGTTGGCAGTATGAATCCCCGCCAGGGGTGAGCTCCCGTTGCTCTGTCCCAGCTCCTGCCCACCTAGCAGTTTGAAAGCACGTCAAAGTGCAAGTAGATAAATAGGTACTGCTCCAGTGCAAGGTAAACGGTGTTTCTGTGTGCTGCTCTGGTTTTGCCAGAAGCGGCTTAGTCATGTTGGCCACATGACCCGGAAAAACTGTCTGCGGCAAACGTCGGCTCCCTTGGTCAGTAAAGTGAGATGAGCGCCACAACCCCAGAGTTGTTCGCGACTGGACTTAACTGTCAGGGGTAACAAAAGTGCAAGTATGAAGCACTTAAGAGTATATTCACACAATTTTCAGAGATTTGTTTTGCAAAACCATATCTGATTTGTTGCAGTACGTGGCACACTCTTCTGAGCTCCAAGTCCTTTGCTTGCTTTCTGTTTTTCCTCCTTATTAGGTGAATGATTTTAAATTATCTGATCAGCAACAGGCTGTGAATCAAGGGCAGAATCCCCTACCCCTCTATTTAGCCCTTAATGTGAAAGAAAACCATATTTCTACTTTTGATTTCAAAGGTAATTCTTATAAAATTGTAATTGCAGTAGAGAATGGCAGGTGCAAATGTCAGCAATTTTCCTTAGCCTATTCTCCTGTGTAAGCTTTACTATGTAGCAATAATGTGCCAGAAGGGAAATTTCAGAACATCCTTAGGGGTTATTTGATCTGTAGGTAATTTACCTTGCATATTAATTATACAGGTCAATATGACAGTAACTGAAACAGAGATTAGCATGTACCGTATTTTTCGCCCTATAGGACGCACTTTTTCCCCTCCAAAAATGAAGGGGAAATCTGGGTGCGTCCTATGGGGCGAATGCAGGCTTTTGCTGAAGCCTGGAGAGCGAGAGGGGTCGGTGCGCACCAACCCCTCTCGCTCTCCAGGCTTCAGGAAGCTCTGCGCAACCCTCGGGAGACCTGCTTCGAGGGTTGCGCAGAGCTGCCTGCAGTCCCCGGCTCAGCACAGCTCTGCGCGGCCATCGGGAGCGGGGCGCTAAGTCCCGCCCCGCTCCAGATGGCGGTGCAGAGCTGCCTGCCGTCCCGGGATCAGCGCAGCTCTGCGCGGCCACCGGGAGCTGGGGGCGAAGCCCGCCCCGCTCCAGATGGCCACGCAGAGCTGCCTGCCGTGCCGGGACTGCAGGCGGATCTGCGCCGCCATCCCGAGCGGGGCGCTAAGTCCCGCCCCCCTCGGGATGGCGGTGCAGAGCTGCCTGCAGTCCCGGGATCAGCACACTTCTCCCCATCGCCAGCCCCACAAGCTCGGGGGGCAGCGGGGAGGCAGAGCGTGCCTTCCCACTGTTCCCCGACCTGGTTCTTCCAGCCCCGCACCTGGGGGGGAAATAATTTTTTTTTCTTTATTCCCCCCCCAAAAAAAACTAGGTGCGTCCTATGGGCCGGAGCGTCCTATGGGGCGCAAAATACGGTATGTGCCAGGTTTGGGGCCTGCTCCAGGACACTAAAGGAGCTTATAGACAGCGGCTTAATATTGCTAATGGGTCCTTGAGATATTGCAAATAGCTTAATGGCAACAGGTTGTTGTTGTTTTTTAAGTGGCCATCTCTTCCTCAAGAAGGGAAAATCCAGATTAAATTGCAGGGGGTGGGGAATATTTGCTGGCATTTTGATGCCAACACCATCATGTAGATGTTACAAAAAACCAGCCTGAAAGCATCCTAAGTGTGAGTAAGTATGTGCGTAGAACTGGAGATTCATTGTAGGTTTCATTGTTGCAAATATGAAATGATCACATTAAAACTGCATAGTAATTTGTTTCACTGATTGTTGTAAGCACAGCAAATAAATTTGGCTGTTAGTGCAGTTTCTGTACATAGGTATAAATGATTCATTTAGATGATGGTGATGATAATTAATTTTGTATGTGCTGTAAACTGCCCGGCCAGTCTGGGCGGCTTACTGCACAAATTAAAAATGGTAAAACACAAGAAATTTAAAACTTCCCTAAACAGGGCTGCCTTCAGGTGTCTTCTAAAAGCCAGATAGTTGTTTATTTCCTTCACATCTGGTGGGAGGGCATTCCACAAGGCGGGTGCCACCACCAAGCAGGCCCTCTGCCTGGCTCCCTGTAATCTCACTTCTCGCAGTGAGGGAAACACCAGAAGGCCCTTGGAGCTGGACCTCAGCGTCTGGGTTGAATGATGGTCTTGGACCATTGAGCCATGTGCTTGTTTGATGGCTTTGGTGAAGTAACTCTCCTCTTTCAGCTTCACTTCCCCATCAATAAAATGAAAGTAAAAGTGACCTCACTTGTCGTTTCTTGTGAAAATGAATGAGATATGGAAATAATTGTTTCCCACAGATCATTTAGCAATATTACACAATGCATTTCCCCCTCCATGCTCCTTGGAGGAAAGGTAGAATGATAAACACAATGCATACACAAATTAGTTTATTCTCATAGGAGGTTTTAGATGCAGAATTATTATGTTACCATGCTTCCATCAGCAATAAGATAGCAAGTATGCTTGTTGATTGTCTGTACACAGAATGGTGTGAATTCTCCCCCTATGAAGTTGGTTTTCTGAAATACGGTGCATTCATCCATTCAGAAGATTTTGGAAGTGAATTCTTCATGGGACGGCTAATGAAGAAAAACCTAGAGTCCCGGATCTGTTATTTAGAAGGTAATTGTATTAATTTCCTGTAAAGTGGCATGTTACTCTCTTGAAAGCTGTTGTGAACTGGATTTGCAATTACTAAGATCATCAACCAGATTTGTAGGTTGATTTGTAGGTAATTTGTGGGAAATGATTTTGAGGTGTAGGCTAGCCCAAGACAATTATGTGCCTGATGCTGCAATTTTTTCACACCCAACATCAGCTGCCTGAGGAGGCCACCTCGCTTTAAATATAAAATGCTTTTCTGTTGCAATACGTATGAATAAACAAATGTGTGTTTATGAGCAAATAGCACAACCATTATCTAGTAGCACATGAAGTCCTAATATTTCAAAAGACCTAAATAAGGCAGGAGGAGTAATTAATTACTATTGAAGTTTTGATTAATGATAAACAGCTGAATGAGAAAGGATGGAAAGGATGCAAAGAAGAACTGATCTTTCCCTAAATATGCTTGACTTTACAGCGTTGTGGAGCAATATTCTTGCTGTGAATCTGCTCGATGTCTGGAATAAGCTGAGCAGTACAGATGAATCTTGGCAGAAACTTATCAGAAGCAAAATAAGAAACATTGGTAGGAATTTTGTTGTTAGCTTAAAATAATGTGTACATAACAGCACACATATTCTCGTAAATAACCCCTGAAGAAGTAGCCTAGATGGTTTGCCTCCATTCACATGAACATAGTGATGGCCAGTGTGCAGTTCAGAAACTGGAAGAGATTTAAGGCAGCACAGTGCTATTCTCTACACTTACACAAAGCACTGTGGCAGAGAGATAAGAAAACACGTATTTGGGTGTGCGCACACACTTGCATGAACACACATGCTTGGGTGGTGTGGAAGGCCACCTGTGGAAAGTTATGAAATGGTCCATGAAAGCTTACACCGTAACAAATTGGTTAGTTTTCAAGGTGCCACAATATTATTTGTTGCTTTCACTAAAAGTGAGTGATATCTAGGTGTTAGCGAATGTAGATTAAAAATCCCTGTTAAAGGAACATTAAGGGAATTTCCCACTTTTTTGGTATCTAAATGGGGTTACCTGTATCTGTTCCAGGCATATGTATTTGACAGTGTGTCATTATTCATAAACAATGCCATATATCTACTTTAAATTGTGCAGAGGAAGACAATTATATGATTTTTGAATAAGCCTTTTCATAGACATTTGCTGTAATGCTATAGTGGCATAAAGTGGCAACACGGACTGCTTCCTCCCCCTCCAATCCCCTTCTCTTCCTTTCCCTTATTCAGAGAGAAATCATATTCCACCAGAAAGCTCTACTTACTTGGGGACCTCTTGGATGTGTCCTGATGGGAAGCTCTTTCAGATTATAAGAAATATTTTAACTGATCGTCCATTGCACCATCACATCCATAACTTCCTCAATGGTTTCCATATGCATAAAGACTATTACCAGGAGAGTCAGTTCTCTACATGGAAAGGTAACTATGTCTACTTAGACGTATAACCTATTGAATTCAGTTGGGCTTTCTCCAAACCAAAGTATTAGGATTACAGTTCTAGTTACCAAAAAAATAAAGGAAAACAACCCCACCAAAAATAATCATAATACCCTATTGCTTTTTAGTGCTGATAATTTATTTACTAAGTTAATAAAATTGCTATCCCACCCTTCATCTGAAAGGACATTGCTGACACACTAACTATTAAATTCTTCTTTAGAACCTACAAATTTATATCTTCCCATAACTGGGCCTGGGATACTGGACAATAGGTGAAAATGTGGGTTTACTGTAAACATAGTGACTTTGATTTTACTTGTAAACAGATGGAAGTGTTGAACAGAGCTCATTTATCACTGTCTCTCTTTTGTCAAGTTATCTTGCCTTCCTTAGACCTGGAGTGCTGTTTCAAGAACACATTTCATTTTATACACTTTTCTTCTTTTTAAATGGACACATGCAATGTTCCAGATATATACCTAAATATGAAAAATGTGAACATGATAAAAGTGTGTTCACCAACATATGTGTCAGACAGCAAACTTTATCAGTGAGATGGGATTGGCTGGAACAGCAACTTGAATGTACGTTCTGATAAACACAAGTGTGCTGCCATGTAATGTGTGGCAGAGCCCTGAATTCTGAATGGTGTTTGGAGCCATAGACTGACTCCCTGAAAGTTCCAGGCTCAGGCAGAGGCCTGGCTTCAAATAGAACTATAGAATCATGGAAATGTAGAGTTGTAAGGGACCCTAGGGACATGGGTGGTGCTGTGGGTAAAACCTCAGTGCCTAGGACTTGCCGATCGTATGGTTGGCAGTTCGAATCCCCGCGGCGGGGTGAGCTCCCATCGTTCGGTCCCAGCTCCTGCCCACCTAGCAGTTTGAAAGCACTCTTAAGTGCAAATAGATAAATAGGGACCGCTTTATAGCGGGAAGGTAAACGGTGTTTCCGTGTGCTGCGCTGGTGCTGGCTCGCCAGCTGCAGCTTTGTCACGCTGGCCACGTGACCCGGAAGTGTCTTCGGACGGCGCCGGCTCCCGGCCTCTAGAGCGAGATGAGCACGCAACCCTAGAGTCGGACACGACTGGCCCGTACGGGCAGGGGTACCTTTACCTTTAAGGGACCCTAAGGGTCTCCTAGTCCAGTCCCATGACAGATGGCCACCAAACCTCTGCTTAGAAACATCTGATGAAGAAGAGTCTACCACCTTCTGAGGGAGTCCATTCTACAGTCGAACAGCTCTTACTGTTAGAAAGTTCTTCCTGATGTTTTGTCAGAATTTCCTTACTTATAACTTGAAGCCATTGGTTTGGGTCCCAGATCTGAAACATTTTGTGAAAGAAAATGGATGATAAAAATCAGATTAGATTACTAGATTGATTTTTATTGTATAATTTGCATTTCAGACAGCCGACTGGACCAGTTTCCTAATCAACTGACACCATCAGAAGAAGGTATCTGCCTGGTTGATGCTGCATATTTCATCAATACTAGCTGTCCCCCGCTCTTGAGAAAGGAGCGGAAAGTAGATGTCATCTTATCATTTGATTACTCTCTGGACAACCCCTTCCAGGTTAGTGTTAAGGTATTCTTCTGCAAACAGTTTGCTCACAGTAGAGGAAAGAGGAACTCTCTCCTACCCTCCATGCCAGGGTCCCGATACAGATTCCTCCTCCCTCCCAAAAAAAAACCCCTTGCCATTGTGAAAAAAGTGCAGTTTAGTATTTTGCTGATGCTTTGATTTGCAGCTGTCAATACACATTATGTTGTAATAGGCACTTTGGGGGAGTGGGGTGTTGATTACATAAAATCTTGAAGGTTTTGATTCTGTGAACTGCCCTGAGATCCCCAGGTATAGGGCTGTATATAAATTCAATCAATAGATAGATAGATAAATAGATAGATAGGAAATGGTACAATTTTATATCCATCATCACCATCATCCGACTGCAGCAAACATAATCAAAGCCTATCATACACTAAATAATATGTGCGTTGCATCAGACAAAATACCTTCGAAGCAATGTAGTAATGGCTAAGGACCTAGAAACAAAGGAAGGCAAGACATGTCACAGAAGATGTACCGTAATTTCAATGGGTACTGTTTCTCTTGTGCTTGCCAAAATTTTCCGTTCTACACAGCTATTAAAAGTAAAGCTCATTCCAGTCATTCCAAGCTATGGGCACTTGAGTTTCAATCAAATGAGGAGAAACTTATCAACATGAAACTGAACAAAAGTGTATCTGCTTTTTGACTTGTGAACAAAGCTACAATTGTGGATTTTCAGCAGAAAACAGTTCTTATATCAGGTGCTTCAAAAAGAATTCTCTGTAGAATGTAGAGCAGAAATTAGTCTTAAACAACCCTCTAGATGGAGTATTTAAAAAAGTAGCCAGGTATTTTTTTCTTTATTGTTGCTCAGCTCCCACACTCTTTCTTTCTCTGTGACTAGGCACTTGTAGGCTATTTTATTTTAAATGTTTATCAGCATCATCGTTCAAACATACCCTTAGAATTGTGGCAAAGGATGGTCAAAATGGGCTGAATCCAGTTTGTGTCTCCAATGAATGTCTGCATGGGTTTTTTTAAAAGGCAAAATCTGCACTCTTTTAAAATGTTATTGACCCACACACTTACGATGTGGTCTGAGAGCTTTCTGGCTCCTTTTTCTTTTAACAAACATTTTCTAGCTGCTTGAAGCCTCATTGGGACATTGTACAGAAAAAAGATGGCTGCCCCCATAAGTACATTGGGGCAACCATCTTTTCCTTGTGCAATTACACAGGGTCACGGCAGGGACTTTTTACTCAAAACATTTCAATGAGCACAGCAAGAGTAGCCGCTCCAATCAGCTAGAAATAATTTAAAAACAGAAATGTAGAGGCAGAAAGCCCTGCAACTATCTTGGTGTTGTTGTTTTTTTTAAAGAAAGTGAACCATACTCAGAAAGGTTCATAGACATGTAGTTGAATCCACACGTCTACATTATGATCTGAGCATGATCCATTGGAATGCGGACTGGAGACCTTAGCTCCAAATAGTGGAGTGAATTGAAATCCTGCCCCAGCCCTAATTATGGCTATGTAATTTAGTGCCTGCTGATTTAAAGGACAGCCTTTAAAGTTACCCGAATTTCTTGTGCTACAGTCTATAGAACAAACCAGTGAATACTGCTTGGAGCAGGGAATTCCTTTTCCCAGGATTTCATTGAGTGAGGAAGACAAGAAAAATCCAAGAGAATGTTACCTATTTGTGGACGAGGAGAATAACAAATCCCCCATAGTGCTTCATTTCCCGCTTGTGAATGATACATTCCAGAAATTTAAAGAACCAGGTACATTTCACTTTCAACGTGCAATATTTTGTCTCAAAACAAAACAAAGGCAAGGTAACAGTAGGGGGGGATGATCAAATGATTGAAAGAGGTCTGAACATGTTCCCAGATCTCCTAAACGATTTAACCGGGGGCATATTTGTTTTTTTTATTTTCAGGTGTGGAACGTAGGCAAACCGAGATGGCAGAAGGCACAGTCCCGCTATCTGGCTATTGCTCACCATACCAGCTGATGAACTTTACATACACTAAGAAAGATTTTGACAAACTCCTGAAACTGACTGACTATAACATCCAGAATAGCAGAGATGTCATTCTTCAGGCTCTCTCCATCGCCATAGAATGGAAAAAATGTGGCCAGAAATGTGCCCAGCCATGTGACTCTTCTTAGGATCCCTTGCCTGCTTTTACCAGCAATGTATGGCTTCCTCCTCCTAGTACATCATCAAGCCTTTTCCTTTGCAGAGTAGGATGATTGGCAGGTCAGTGGAGTTCAACCCCCAAAAAGATGAAGGTTACTATCCTGTACACATTTATTAGAGAGAGCAAGTCATATTATTAAACTCAGCAGGCCTCACTTCTGAGCTAACATCCTTAGGACTTTCACTGTAAGAAATCTAAAAATGGAGATGCCTTGCTTCTTATCTTTACTTGTCCTTCAAGCACTTAAATCAGGTATATGGAGGCTGTGGACCTCGAGATGTAGATTGACTCCCACCAGCCACAGCCAGCAGGACTAATGCAAAGGATGATGGGAGTCTTAGTCATAGAATCATAGAATCATAGAATCATAGAATCATAGAATCATAGAATCATAGAATCATAGAATCATAGAATCATAGAATCATAGAATCATAGAATCATAGAGTTGGAAGAGACCACAAGGGCCATCGAGTCCAACCCCCTGCCAATCAGGAAACACCATCAGAGCACTCCTGACATATGGTTGTCCCGCAACATCACGATAATCGCAGGCTCCCCATCCCGGACATTTGAAAGGGATGGGAGAAGAGAGGGCAGGATAAAAGATACCAGCAAATGCCAAAATCAGGAATATTGTAGGGTCAGAACTTGGGGTTACTTCTTTGCTTAATAAATTGAGTACAGTGGTACCTTAGGTTGCAGACGCTTCAGGTTACAGACTCCGCTAACCCAGAAATATTACCTCGGGTTAAGAACTTTGCTTCAGGATGAGAACAGAAATTGTGCAGCAGCAGCGCTGCGGCAGTGGGAGGCCCCATTACCTAAAGTGGTGCTTCAGGTTAAGAATAGTTTCAGGTTAAGAACGGACCTCCAGAACGAATTAAGTTCTTAACCTGAGGTACTACGGTAGTGATGATTGTTGTCATAAGCTATATGTGACATGAGCTTTGATTTGAGGGGAAATTTTAAGTGTGTGACATAGGTCAAATGTGTCCATCAAAACCCAACAACCCACACGCTAGCCTTGTACTGGTAACTTAGGACCAATTCTCAACGCTTTCTGGGTGTGGCAGCCACACTCCTTGAAGCCAAGCCAAACTTGATAGTGGGAGCCCTGCCTCTTTAAAGGAATATTTGCTGTTGTCACATACAAAGCAGAATATATGATCTGAGGGCCAAACGACATGGGCTGTTAATTAAGTGATATGCCCCTGAGTGCAGGATTCTACTTGCAGAAGTTGTAAGTGTGGGTCCCTTATCAGGAATGGCACCTTAGCAAGGAGAGGGTGTTTTAGTCCTTTGCCTCCTACTATGGTCCCAATCTGGATTACACCCCTTCCCTCCCCACCTTGACAACTTTAATTTACATGGGATTAAAAAATCCCATTGGAGTTAATGGGGGCTTTTTCTCCAAGGAAATTGTGGGAATGCCCCTCTACCCTCTGATCCAGATTGGGACAACAATGGTGAACAAAAAGCTAACACACACAACAACAACAAAAACAAAACCCCTAAGCACCCCAGGAGCCCTGTCATGATTGGGAGGGGGACACGCTATCTTCTTTGATAAGAAAAACCTTTCAATAAATGGCAAATGACCTAATGAATGTCATGTCTTTTTTGGCCCTGATCTTCAAATGGAGCACTCAAATCTTTCCCCAACACCCTCGGATTACCTTCGCTGTGGGAAGAATAGGGTTTCTGCAATCTTTCATGTACAGATGTACCACAGTTAAAGAAACACCTGCTGTTATCCTGTTTCCCATGGGAGTCATATTCAGGTTGTGATTGTGTGTGAAGCTGATTTGTGATGGTTTCTACATGAGAAAGGAGTATCCATGCAACCAGGTCACTATTCTCTCTAGCTCATGTAATTGGTGTGACCACCACAGACATTCTAATGGGGGAAAGCCCTGTAAATCAGGTTTGTTCCTAAACTTCTTGCAACATTAGAGTGGCCTGAAGTAATAGGGCTGGAAATATTATTACTATTATTATTATTATTTTATATTACTTATATCCTGCCGATGAGACTGGGTTGCCCTAGCTACTTGTAAGTGGCTTCCAACAGCAGCAACACATCAAACATTTAAAATTCCCGATACAGGGCTGCCTTCAGATATCTTCTGAAAGTTGTGTAGTTGTTCATCTGTTTGAAATTAGTTGGGAGGGCATTCCAAAGGGTGGGTGCCACTACTGAGATGGCCCTCGGCCTGGTTTCTGGCAGTAGTCAGACCTCTGAACAGTAGTAGGATAGTGGTTTTCTGCATGTGGATTCAGCCAGCTACATATTGTTTTGCACACCCCAATTTCTGAGTGGGAAGAGACTCTTAAGCTTTCCCAGGGTTCGGTTTCCTTGGAATGAAGGTCAGTGGGGACCATTGTCAATGGCAACCTAGCTCAGTCTTTGTGGTGCTGATGAGCGCACTTAACTTGCCAGTTATGTCCATTACCTTACAAAGAGAGCCAGTGTGGTGTAGTGGTTAAGAGCGGTAGACTCGTAATCTGGTGAACTGGGTTCGCGTCTCCGCTCCTCCACATGCAGCTGCTGGGTGACCTTGGGCTAGTCACACTTCTCTGCAGTCTCTCAGCCTCACTCACCCCACAGAGTGTTTGTTGTGGGGGAGGAAGGGAAAGGAGAATGTTAGCCGCTTTGAGACTCCTTAGGGTAGTGATAAAGCGGGATATCAAAGCCAAACTCCTCCTCTTCTTCTCTTCAAAGAGACTAGTCTGACCAGTTTGGTATATTTCCCCTCATAGATTCTAACTTCACATACACAAAATCAGATTTGGAGGGGGTGAAAAATTTGGAAGGGATGCATCCAGACTGACTCCGCCCCCCAAAACTTGTAACAACACCCAATAAACTGTTGCCTGGGAATATTCCAAATGCAGCGGATGTTGTGTGTGGAACACTCAGTTCTGAGATGTTGTGTGTGGAACACTCAGTCCTGCCACTCTCTGTCATCTCTCTTTGATCTTTTTTTTTAGTGGGGTGTCAGCCCATATATTCTGCTGAGTTTGTAGATTTCTAGATTGGAGCAACTTTGTGTAAACAGAAACGCCCAACCACTTTATCCCGAATCATATATTCATAACAACTGTGTTAAACCTTAAGACGCTGGGAAGTCCTGTAGACAAACATCATTGAAATCCACTGCATGCACTGTGTTCTTTTTACATAACACCCATTCATTTCAGCAGGGTGTAATAAACATTGCTTCTCAGAGGATTATGCCCTTAAGTGCAATCACTGCTTCAGTAGAATACAATCTGCTGTTAACTTGGTTGATATTTTTTTCACTGTGAGATATGGGATCCTCATAACAGAGGGTCCTGGTTGTGCTCGGGACCCAAGAGCTCACCTGACAGGGTTAAAATGGTGGTGGTGGTGGTGGTGGTGGTGGGGAAAGGAGCAGGAAGTCCTGTCCATTCCCCTGAGATCACGCCAGGCAGTTTTAGCCAATAGCCAGTAGGTGGCGTGATCCCAGGGGCTTTAAAAATGGCAGCATGATGCAAGTAGGGCACTTGCATTTGCACGGCTGACCCTCCCTAGTTTAGGTAGAGTCACTTGGCCTTGCTTTGGTTTGGGTCGCCTGTTTTGGAACAGGGGCTGGGTAGGATTTTTTTTTCCATTTGGCAGATTGGCTTTAGCCATTTGGTTTTCACCTACCCCTTAGCAAATAGTCACAACTTGTAAGGTGGTGGTTAGGCATTGGCTCAGTTGGATTGTGAGGAGGGGAGGTGCAGCCATCACCTGCCCCTCCAGGAACTGAGTATTCTGTTAAAGGAATCTGGGCGTCCTGGATCTTGTCTGAAGTCTGCTTGAGGGGCTAGGGCCATGCCAGGACCACAGGAACCCAGGGGTGAGCTTAGGTTGGTCCTCATCGACCTTGCTCCCTCGTTTGGTTTACCCCATTGGACGATTATCCTGAGAGGTGGAGTCAGTTATAGTGGGGAGTCAATGGCTAAGCCAATACCGCTCACGTGATTGTATTTCAATAAAGTTGTGGCCAAAATTTGCCCCCAAACATAAACTAATGTAAGTGTCCGTGTGTATTTATTTGGGGGGTGGGTCTTGGGGCCTCGAGACACAAACAAGTATTTTGATGCAGTTCTCTGACCATGTGAATACGCATACGGGGGTAAAGTTTGCATATCAGTGCAATACATTAGTGAAAATAACATCATGGTGTTACCATACAAAGGGGGTCTGGAAATACGTAGGTCCTCTTTAGCCAAATAAAGACAGTAGCATCGTGGAAAAAGTTCATATTTATTGCCAACTGCAGCAAGAATAAATGATCCAGAGGAATTCTCCCAATTCTGGACTCGAAATACAAAATTCAAGATGCTTTTAGAACATTCTCTTTACATGGTTAGCTCGTGAACGATCCCTTTCAGCAACATGATTGGATAACAGAACACATGGACAGCTCATGGACTCCTCATGTTCACTTCTAATTGGTTTACAAAACACACACTCCTTTCTACCAGCTGTACCATGGCAACAAAGTTTATAAATTCTTCTGTCTTGTGCAAAATGCTGCATTTTTGGTAGTCTGTTACAGGAAGCGGTCAGTTTGGAGCTTCCAGTCTCTTCAAGGCCACTTCGCCATTCTGGTATGTGAAGCTGATAGGCAAGGCCCTGCTTGTTAGCAAAAAGACAGGTTGAGGTGCATGAAAAATCTCTGCTTAGCTAGGGCCATGGCACAGATTCATTGTGGTTGTGCCTGGGAAAATGTTTCAGCAGGCTCTGCACTTAGCAGGCTGAGGTCAGTTGTGCATTAGAAACGTCTTCAGTGACAGAGGGTGAGAGCATGTCAGTATAGGGGTACTCTGTACTTCACCTTCCAGCTAGCCTGAAGGAACTTGTCAGATTTCCTGCATTCCTAATCAGCACAACCTTTCCTTGGTGTCCTGCTAGCCACTTGGACTGTAAGTCTCAGTAGAGACTAACTCAAAACAGAAACATTAGTGCTGTGAAAGCAATGTATGAGAGCAATGTATGCTCAAAAATGCCTGCCTGCTGTGTTGACCCTAGTGGGTCTCAGGTAATGACATTCACCTGGGTCCTAGGTAATGACACTCAGGTACAGTGGCGTAGCGTGGGGGGTGCCAGGGGTGCCGGCCGCACCGGGCGCAACATTTGGGGGGCGCGTTTGGCCGGCCCCCCTCGAGGAAGCGGGAACCTCTCCAAGGCCTTCGGAAGGCTGCTCCGAAGCCTGGCGGCGGGAGGAGGTCTCTCCGCCCCACCGCCAGCCTTCGGAAGGCTCCTCTGAAGCCTGGCGGTGGGGCGGAGAGACCTCCTCCCGCCGCCAGCCTTCGGAAGGCTCCTCCGAAGCCTGGCGGTGGGGCGGAGAGACCTCCTCCCGCAGCCAGCCTTCGGAAGGCTGCTCCGAAGCCTGGCGGTGGGGCGGAGAGACCTTCCCCGCGCCAGCCTTCGGATGGCTGTCCTGAAGACTTGTGGTGGGAGCAGTGGCGTAGCGTGGGGGGTGCAGGGGGGCCTGCCGCACCTGGCGCAATATCTGGGGGGGGGAGCGGAAGAGACTCAAGTGCTAAAATCCACGGGTTAGGGGGCGCAAATTACTTGCCTTGCCCCGGGTGCTGAGAACCCACGCTACGCCACTGCTCAGGTATCATTGGGATTGAAACCGCCTTGGTTGCACTAGTTGGCAATCTCCAGCAGGCTAGGGACAGAGGTGAAATCTGTTTCCTGGTTCTGCTGGATCTCTTAGCGGCTTTTGATACCATTGACCATGGTATCCTTCATGAAATATTGAGATGGGTTTTCTAGAATGTCTTGCCAGCAAATATTCTGATACAGCATATCAGCTTGAATCTGATTGAGTACGTTTGCTTGACGTAATTGAATAACTAAAACTAAAACATACACTGGGTGAATTTTATGAGTTGTATAAATATTTCGGTGTTTTCCCCAATCACCAAAAATATTCCAGTTAAAATATTTGAATAGGAAAAGAAAATCTACAAAGCACACTTAGTGCAGTTTAGATGTTCTAATGAAGCAGATTCAAAGATTTAGTTGGAAATTATTTTTATCAGGGTGTTTGTAAATACTGTATAATAAAACACAAACTTTCTAACATTATTTAAATAAAACAAAAGGGCAATGGATAGCTTATTTCAGAAGGCTGTGAAAGCTATGTCTTTATAATAATAATAATTTTTTATTTATACCCCGCCCTCCCCAGCCAAGATCGGGCTCAGGGTGGCTAACAACCAATAATATAAACAAGTTGATTAAAATACAATTTAAAAGATTAAGATACAACATTAAAACATTACGATGCAGCCTCTTCACAGGAGGAGAAAGGAAAAAGAAAGAGGGGGAGGGAATCAAACTGATTCTAAGCCAAAGGCCAGGTGGAACAAATCTGTCTTACAGGACCTGCGGAAAGAAATCAGATCCCACAGGGCTCTGGTCTCATGAGACAGAGAGTTCCACCAGGCCGGAGCCAGTGTTGAGAAGGCCCTGGCTCTGGTTGAGGCTAATCTAACTTCCTTAGGGCCCGGGACTTCTAGGGTGTTGCTATATATGGACCTTAAGGTCCTCCGTGGAGCATACCAGGAGGGGCGGTCCCGTAGGTATATCAGTTATACATGCATGCATACTTCCTAGGAACTGTTGCCTTAAAAATAAAAATATATCAATTGATAACAATTTACATAGTTCACACTTTGGCTAGTATTGCATCTACTCATTGTATTGCTAATTAATTGTATGCAGCAGTGCATTTATTAAAAATTGATTTTTCCCCCCTGTAGGAAAATACAGCAGAGGAACAATTCTGGCTGTCAGTGTGAATAAAATATATTAATTCTAGACTCCCTGGGATATTCCTATCATTCAATATTTGCACTAAAATAAAAAAAACTCCACCCCAATTTCCATGCTGTTCAGTTAAAAAAACAACAACTACTGATTGTATGCATGCTCGTATTAATTTATTTAAAACCTGTTTCTTTCTCTGAATCAGAAGAAGTGCAATCTCTCCAAATGATCTTCCCACCGTTGACTCCTAGTGGTATCATTAAAAGGAGACTCTTTGTACCTTCACAAATTTTAAAGAAACACATGCCCTCATGATTTCAACATTTAGAATTACTTTGCATATTTTATTCAGACAAGTCAAGAGCTGGTAGGAATCCAGTTTCCGTGGTCCAAGTTCAGAAGAGCGCTAAGGGCAACATGCTGATTTCTTTTTAGATACCCTTAATTGCCGTGGTGATTCACGAATGCTTAGGAATCCAGGAATGTAGGATACCTTCAAACACACCGTATATGAGCGGTGCTTTCGTGTTCTTAATGAAGCAACAATGGAAACCAGAGCTATACGATGCATCCTATTTTGTGATACTAGACTTGGCACACCAGTTATTCATGTCACTGCAGAATTAGTAGCACACACACATACCAGGCAAGAATTCTCTGAATTAATCACACCCAGTGGCTTAATCAAAGAGCATCTAAATTGCATTAGAGGTGAATGATTGAATAATAGTATCTATTTTGAAATGGATATGAGTGTTGCCATGCTTAGACATTCACCCGCAGATGGTCCACTTGACTGACTTTTCACCTCACCCTCTTTGGTTTATCACCTGCCTGGTGGTAACAGATGAGCAATAGTGGAGTTTTTTTTAACTGATCTGCCCTGGCAGCAGGCCCTCTTGGCTGCATTGGGATTTCTCAGCGGTGAACTCCTTAGTGAAGCCAATTCCAGTGGAGAATGCTGTCAGTGAACCCAGCTTGCCAAAGGACAAACAGCAGCTCATGTGGTTGTGGTTGTTGTTTCATTTTATTTATTACCAGCCTTTACTGGCAGGTCCCAGCAATCTAAAACCAGTGGCGTAGCGTGGGGGGTGCCAGGGGGGCCGCCCGCACCGGGCACAACATCTGGGGGGGGGCGCGCTCGCTGCCTCCGGAGTCGCCGAAGAGCCTCCGGCGCAGGCTGTAGCAGAGCCCCATGTCTCGCGGAACCGACGAGCTGTGCGCGCGCCCGGGCTGAAGGCGTCCGGCAGGCAGCGGCTCTCAGCCCTGCGCGTCAGGGCCGCGGAGGACACGCCAGGCAGCCCCTCCTCACAGCGCCGCCTCCGCTGCTGCTGCTGCAGCTGCTGGGCCATGTTGCATTTTCCTCCCCTCTCTGCCCCCCTCCTCCTCCGGGCAAGCGGCGTGGTTTGGACGGCAGCGCCAGCGGCAACTCGCCTCAGATCGGCAGGTTAGGGGTTGGGGGGGGGCGCAAATTACTTGTCTTGCCCCGGGTGCTGACAACTCACGCTACGCCGCTGTCTAAAACCCAGAATTAAAAACAGTTAAAACAGGTTAAACTCACAACAAAAGGGTGAGCCCTGGCAACACGCATGTCAGGTGTCAAAGGTCAGAACAAAGAGGTCATAGAATCATAGAATCATAGAATCATAGAGTTGGAAGAGACCACAAGGGCCATCGAGTCCAACCCCCTGCCAAGCAGGAAAGGTGTGTCTAAGCTCCCACTTGTACATTCTTAGATCACCCATTTCCTGACCCGATGAGAAAACAAGGTCCTAATGCATGTCCTTGCTACATTTGTTGGACCGATGACATGTTGAGACATCCCTGTAGTTGTAATAGTAGCCATAATGTTCTGATCTGCCCCGGAATTAATGGCCTTATAGTGTGAACATCAACGTCCCCCAGTATCGATAGCCTGGGGTTGCTCAATATCATGTCCAAGACCAGCTCCATACGCTCAGGGTGTTGGACAAAGGGAAGGATGGTATGGCAAAAGAATCCTCAATGTGTCTGATTGTCTCAGTACAAGGTGCAAACACTCTAGACACGTACCCATCTGGATAGGAAGCGGGGGGGGGGGGAGAGAAATCAAATTCCTATGGTCCATGGCAAGGCTTTCAAATCTTTCTTGATGCTGGACCAAGTACCTTGGCGTGCCAGCTGAGGAATACTAACTCCTTGCTGCTCACCCACCGAGGTCTTGGTTATATATGGCTTGACTACCGTAATTCGCTCTACGCGGGGCTGCCCTTGAAGCTGTCCCAGAAACTCCAGTGGGTGCAGAATGCTGCAGCGAGGCTCCTCACGGGGTCTCCCCCATGGAAGCATATTCACCCAGTGCTTTTCCAGCTGCACTGGCTCCCGGTGGAGTACAGGGTCAGATTTAAGGTGCTGGTTTTGACCTTTAAAGCCCTTCACAGCCTAGGACCCTCGTACCTACGGGACTGCCTCTCCCGGTATGCCCCACGGAGAGCCTCAAGGTCCATAAATAGCAACACCCTAGTGGTCCCGGGCCCTAAGGAAGTTAGATTGGCTTCAACCAGAGCCAGGGCCTTTTCAACTCTGGCTCCGGCCTGGTGGAACGCTCTGCCTCATGAGACCTGGGCCCTGCAGGATCTGATTTCTTCCTGCAGGGCCTGTAAGACAGAATTGTTCCGCCTGGCCTTTGGCTTGGAGCCAATTTGATTCCCTCCCTCTCTTTCTTTTTTCTTTTCCTTCTC
The DNA here is from genome assembly GCF_965113315.1 of Podarcis vaucheri. Classification (NCBI taxonomy): domain Eukaryota; kingdom Metazoa; phylum Chordata; class Lepidosauria; order Squamata; family Lacertidae; genus Podarcis; species Podarcis vaucheri. The sequence goes on along the minus strand of NC_138759.1, from coordinate 46,443,319 downwards.
CTCCTGCGAGGAGGCTACATTTTAATATTTTAATGTTTCAATATTTTAATGTTGTATTTTAATTTTGTTTTTAAGTTGTAATCATTAAACTTGTTTTTATTATTGCTTGTAAGCCGCTCTGAGCCCGGCCTTGGCTGGGGAGGGCAGGGTATAAATAAAAATTATTATTATTAATTATTATTATTATTATTATTATTATTATTATTATTAGCCAGATCAACCTTATCCATAACTGAGTTGTGGATAGGAGAGATTCGACCCAGTGAGGGCTATGGCTGAAGGAATTTCACTCACAGACCCACTAATACTCTCTTCCTTTCTGCTTCTAACTGAAAGCCCATCTGGTTGCATATCTCTCCTCTACATGCCTTATTTATGCTTGCAATTTTTATTGGATTAGGAGCCCTGTCCAATAAGGTTGGTGGTAACCCTGGGGCTGTTTCACAAATCAGAATTTTAACAGGAAACAGATTTGTTTAAAGTTCTTTTATCATGGTTCATCTCCAAGTCACCAAATATTAAGGTTTTTCTTTTTTGAAAATGTGCAAGTTTTGAGCATGGTATCCTTTATTATCTAAGGACTGTTCTAGATGGCCTGTTTAGACCTTTTTAGAAGTAATTCCAATTTGCTTGTACAAAGCTTACATGGTGACTAAAGTATGTCTGGGTTTTACTGAGCATCCGTTCTGATTATTTCACAGGGTGGTTGGTTATATGACAACAAGCATTCATTCTGATTTGCTTATGGTGTATTTGACATGTCTTCTTGTTAATCATATATTTATTCCACACTTTTCAGTCTATTCCCCCCTCACTTTCTTTTTCTTTTTAAAAAATATTATTACAAAAAAAAATACTTTGTGTGTGTATGGCCTTATAACATCCCCTACTTTCACATTCCAAAACAGGATAAAACTCACCTAATTAATAACAGAGTTTATGCATTGTAGCAAAGTCTCAAAACCTGAAAAATTATTTCCCCCTCACTTTCCATACAGCAAAACAGCAGGTTTTTGTTTTGTTTTGTTTTGTTTAAAGTGGATCTGGTGTACTGGGGTGACAGGGCACTTTCACTCACTTTAATTGTGGAAATCTAAAATTCTGATGTGCGCATGAATCCCTCCTGGAAAGAACTGGCAGTCTGGAGGAGGCATGCTAAGGATCGTACAGGGTAATTGTTTCATAAGCAAATAACCTGACAGATTTGCCTGGATAGAGAGTGGAATGTAGGAGGAGACTGTCAAGTAAGAGAATGTAGGAAGAATCTGTCAAGTAAGAGAGGGGTGTAGCTCTGAGTCACTTTTTATACACTTGTTCATCTTCCTTAACTGGTTCAAAGTCTCTATGAATGCTTCAAGGATCCTTCTCAGTTTTGGACTCTGAGGTCAAAGCACCACCTGCAGTGTACACATCCGAGATTTATATGGGTTCACCAGCCAATATTCTTCTGGTAAGGAATGTCTTCAACATTAGCTTTATTGCCTTGAGTGAGACAAATGAAATAATTATTGTGACTGTGATGGAAGAGGGACTGCAAACTCAGTAAGCAAAGTATACCTAACTGTATACTTTTATAAATTTTGCATCTCACAGACTGGTAGCCAACAGATTTCATGCTTGAAGGGTATTCTTTTTCAAATATGTCAGAACCTACATACTGCAAACAAGGATGGTGTCTGGCAGGCAAGCATCTCAGTGCAGAATCATTGTAGAATTGCTGTGCCTACGTTACAAATCTTTCTATGTTGGTTCTACCACAGGTATGTAATATAGCATAACTAAAAATAATGTGTTTGTAACTTAGATCCATTGTGATTCTGTTTTGCCTGCTAGGACCCAAACACCAAAACAAATACATATGGAAATGGAGAAGCAAAGAGGAAGTTTTTTGGAACTGAAAATCCATATGGGGCTGAAAGTCAGGTACCAGACAATGTATGTTTTTATTGCATGCCCTAACTTTGTCATTATACCTGATTGAATCTTTTCATATAATCATTCCAGGGCTCTTAATATGTGAGTATAACATACAGTTATGTGGGGTCAACATCTCAGCTAACAATATATTATCTAATATCCCTCAGGAATATTATAGTGCAAGTAATCTGGCATGTTGCCCATTGTTTTGAGGAATCTAGTTTCTACCTACATATCATAAGTATATTGTTGTAAGAAGTATGATCTCCTCCCTTTCTAGCAGGACCACCTATGGAATAAATGCTGTGTGTGTTACACAAACTCATAGTGGAATGTGCCTGTGATACCACTGATGGCAAAGCTACACAGCGCTCCCATGACCTCTACCTGCTGTGACTGTAAAACTAGCAGCTCATATTGCCAAAAGGGAACTTAATAGAGGATCCGTAGTCAAGGCAAAGTGCAGAGAAGCTGTAAGCCATTTTCATCCTCAACATTTCCAATTTCTCCTTGAGACTTATTGCTAAGTGCTTTTCAAACCTTTTAAAAAGGTTTGTTTTTAAAAAATGAAAGCTGGTGTCTGTTAGTGCTCATAATAATGAACTAGATGGACCAATTATTTAATTTGGTATAAAGCACCTTCATACGTCTGTGTGCTTGGGAACCCTGCAAAAAGTTAGGTCCTCTCTCATCTCCTGGAAAGGAAGACTCCCTGGTGGATCTCACCATTAGAGGTGTTAACGATTAGGAAAACAAATATGGAAGAGAAGAATGCCACCTATGAAGAACTTATAACTAAAACAGAACAAGGGAAGAAACTTAGACCCTACGAAGAGATAAAAAACTTATTCACTGGCTGGTTGCAATACCACCAGGTGAATGATTTGTTAAAAGAAGATAAAAAGAAACTGGGCTTTGAAGACAAAAAACCTAAGTTCCACGTGGAGGTAGTTGAAGGTAAAAATAAAATATTGTCTAGGATATATGATATGCTACTGGAGTGGTACACAAAAGACGAGGACGTGAAGGAGGCAATGATTAAATGGGCAATAGACATCGGCCATAATCTTGACTTTGAATGGTGGGAGGAACTGTGGAACAGTAGTATAAAGTTTACGGCGTGTATGGCACTGAGGGAAAATATCTGGAAAATGATATATAGGTGGTATCACACGCCGGTGAAATTGGCTAAAATGTATAGGTTAAAGAATAAAAGATGTTGGAAATGTGGTGAAGCAGAAGGCGACTTTTATCACATGTGGTGGTCATGTAATAAAGTGAAAGGCTTTTGGGAACTAATTTATAACGAGCTTAAAAAAATACTTAAATACACTTTCCCCAAAAGACCTGAAGCCTTTCTGCTAGGAATGATGGGTAAAGAAATTAGAAAAGAAGATAAGAACATATTTCTTTACGACACCACAGCTGCAAGAATTATGTTGGCACAAAACTGGAAAACGGAAACCATACCCAGTATAAAGGATTGGCAGGTCAAAATGGTAAACTATGCCGAGCTTGCTAGACTAACAGGTAGAATACGAGACCAAGATGAACAGAAATTTCAAAAAAATTGGAATAAATATTGGAATTATATCGGAACCAATTTGTAGAGGAAACTGGCGGGGTTGGAATAAATCTAACAGTGAGTGATTAACTTTTAAGAATAAAAACAAAATACGTGATTGTGGAATTTATTTGATACTTACCAAAAGGGTGGAGGGGAGTCCAGGGCTCGGCAGAGCCCGAAATATTATGATTTTCTTTTTCTTTTTATGATCTTCTGTATAATTTGGGGAAGGGAAATAATAAATTATGTAAATATGTACTTATATGTATACTGATATGTTTAGCGGTATGTTTATTTGTATATTTTCTTTGTGTAATTTGAATAAAAATGTACTGGGGAAAAAAAGTTAGGTCCTCTCTCATGCAGAGAGAGCTATCAGCATACAAGTTGTTCATGTGTGGGCTTGGTGGTGCCTGCAGGCCCACTCAGTGTATGGAAGTTGGGGAGATAGGGGCAGTGGGTGCCAGTGGTGTGCAGTCAGTTGACTAGGGGGACTAGGCTAATTGCCTAAATGGTCCAAGAGCCCTCCCGCCACCTTCCCAAAGCCCACCTGGCTTTAGGAAGGAGGCAGCAGGGCCCTGGCATCTCCTTTCCAGTGTCCAGGAAGCTTCTGCCCGGCTTAGGGAGCTGCGATGCTCACACGCACAAACGTCGGGGACACCGTGACGTCACCCCCCCATTGCCCTCACAAGCTGGCACCTCTGCCCCTGTTTCCCTATGAAACATTTCACTGCACACCACACGCTGGTGGGTTCAATCTCACAGTTTTGAATGGCTTACAAGGTGCTCTAGAATTCGTACTTGTCAGGGGTTCAGGAGCAGAGACGCAGAGAAGGGAGGAAGCAGAGAGCGAGGGGGAGGAATCCGAAGGGAAAATGAGTGATGATGACGACCCGAGATCTCCAAGCCTAAGCAGTGAGTCAGAGGACTCCCAAAAGGGAGCCCCAGTGAGCAGAGCAAGGGGGGGATCCGGGGGGACACCCCAGGAGGAAGGGAACAGAGGAGATTCAGAGAGTAGCAGCTGGAAGTCGGGACCCACGCTCATAACTGAGGGCGGCAGCAGCTGGAAGTCGGGACCCACGCTCAAGACTGAGAGCAGCAGGGAGGAAGGTAGCCAGGCATCGGGTTCCGGAGGCTGTCAGCAGGAGGGAGGGCACGAGTCAGGGGTGGTCACGCCCTCCTCAGAGAGCGAGGCAACGGTTAAGAGGAAAGTAGAGAGTTGGGCGCGCGCGCCAAGTTCAAATGCAGCGGAAGCTGGAGCAGTAAGCAGCCCGGAGAGTGAGCCAGGTCCCAAAGCCCGCCGCAAGGAGGCAGAAGGATCAGGGGGGTCAGCGTCAGAGGAGAGTAGAAAGGAGGAGGCCCAGGGGGGCAGAAGGACCCAGAGACGTAGGGAGAGGCGAAGGAGGTGGAGCAAGGCTAGGGTATTAAGCTGGTGTGCAAGAGGCGGGGACTCAGACGGGTCTTCGCCGACCTAGGGCAGAAGGTGTAGAGCTGCACGCTGCAGTTCGGAAATGAAACCTGTAACTTAATAAAGACTCTTATAAAGTGAACGCTGGCGGACTTGGTCCTATGTGAGCTGGGACTGGGTGGCAGCTCTGACAGTAAGACCCGTCTCCCAAAAGCTTCGGACACCTGATATCTCGCAGCGGAGAGAGAGGCAGCTGGAGGAGGGGATCGGTGTTTGGGAGCAAGCTCACGATGGTTAGCAGAGATGACGGAAGCAGAGACAGTTGCAGCGCTGCAACAGGCAGTTACCCAATTGAACGCGGAGGTACTGGCATCCAAGAAGAGGGAGGAGGATGCGGCAGCCGCCTACAGAGATCTCCACGCCAGGTTTGAAGCATGGGTTAAACACGGGCAGCCAGGACCCAGACCGGAGGGGGTTGGGTTGGCACGGAGAGCAGGAGGGCTTGTGGCTCACTTCGATGGGAATTTACAACAGTACCCCAATTTTCGAGCAGACGTAATGTGCGCACTGCAACTGCTGGCAAAAGACTTTAGAGATGAGGAAGAGAAAGTGGGGTTCATACTATCCCATTTGCATGGGGATGCTAAAGCGTGGCTACGCAATTTGTGGAGGGATAAAGATCCGGCGCTTCAGAATGCAGATGCCTTTATCAAAGCGATGGATGCGTGTTTTTTGTCTACTATTGATGTGGATCTTGCCCGACGGGAGATTCATGGACTAAAACAAGGGAGGGCAAGCGTCCGGCAGTACCACGCCCGCTTTTTTGCGCTGGTCAGTGCCTTAGAGTGGGACCGGGATTCGCCCCCTGTCAGAGACCTGTTCTGGGAGGGTCTAAGCTCTGCGGTCAAGGATGAGATTGCAAGGGGGGAGAGGCCCCGAAGCACGCAGGAGGTGGTCCAAAGGGCGCTGACTGTGGGGGTGAGGCTGGAAGAACGTCCATGGTGCAGAGATGAAGGACGTGGAGGGCGCGAAGCAGCGAGAAGTTTCTCTTTCATTCCAAGAGAAGCAGCGCGTGCGCAATCCACACCTCCGCCTGGAGGGGGAGGGGAACCGATGGAGGTTGGAGGTGCAAGGGCTCAGTCAGCAGCCAGAGCCCAAGCACCGACAGCAGTGAAAGCGAAGCCTCCTAGAGGGAACAGGAAGTGTTACATCTGCGAGGATCCAGGCCATTTGGCGAAAGAGTGTCCCCGGAGGCTCCACAAGCACACTGCAGCCTCAGCAATGGTGACTGCAGCAACGCAGCAAGGAGGACCACAGCAGGGAAACGACGATGTCTGGCTGGAGACAGAGGCACTGGGGCCCAGCCAGACGCATCAGTGAAGCAGTCCCCAGCGATCTTGCAACCCACGGACCCCCTCCCACCCAAACCAGTAGTGCAGCTCACAGCATCTCTCCAGCTACCCGATGGCGTCACTATCGAAGTGCCGCTTTCTGTGGATTCTGGAAGCAACGCAGACTTTATAGCGCAGGATTTTGTGGAGCAGCACGCTATACAGCTACTGCCTGCCACTCTGCCCCTGCAAGTCGTCACAGTGGATGGCAGAGAGTTGCTAGGGGGGCAGGTGGTGAAGCAAACGCCACCGATGGTGATGCGCCTTGGCAACCACAGGGAAGTCATCAGTTTTAATGTCACCCAACTGTCGGACACGCCCATTGTGTTGGGCATGAGTTGGCTGGACAGGCACAGTCCGACACTGGCTTGGTACCAGAGACAGCTGATCTTCGGCTCCTCTTATTGCGCAGAACACTGCATCCTGCCCAGACAGGAGGGAGAGGAGGAGGAATCACAACTGCAGTTGGGAACGTTGCAAGCAGTCCCCCACAAATACGCAGACTTTCTGGAGGTCTTCTGCGAGAAAGAGGCTGACAAGCTACCACCGCACAGGCAATATGACTGCAAGATTGACCTCCTACCAGGGGCGACGCTGCCGAAAGGGAAGCTGTATTCCATGTCTGAGGACGAATTACAGGAACTCAAACAGTTCATAGATCACAATTTGCAGCGCGGTTTCATCCGGGAGTCCAGGGCAGTAGGGGGCAGTCCTGTTTTCTTCGTGAAGAAGAAAGACACGCCCCAAAAAAGACTGGTGGTGGATTTTCGCCTCTTAAACAAGATGACCAAGCCTTCTGATTTCCCCATGCCCAGGATTGACGACCTACTAGCGATGGTGCGCAAGGGACGCGTGTTCACCAAGTTGGACCTGCGAGGTGCGTACAATCTCATCCGCATGAGGGAGGGCGATGAGTGGAAGACAGCCATGTTCACGCCTCTGGGCACCTACGAATACAGAGTGATGCCGTTTGGATTGCAAAACGGTTCTCACTGTTTCCAAGCTTTCATGCATCATGTGTTGGCGGGACTCCTTTACAAGAAGTGCGTCTGCTTTCTGGATGACATCCTGATATTCTCCGAATCGCAGCAAGCCCATGACCAAGATGTTTGGGAGGTGCTGAAGAGGCTGCAGCAGCATAGACTGTACGCCAAACTGGAGAAGTGCCAGTTCGACACGACGGAGGTGGATTTCTTGGGTTACAAGTTGTCGGACAAGGGGCTAGCCATGGACAGCGCCAAGGTTCGTGCGGTGTTGGATTGGAAGAGCCCGCGCAACCGGAAGGAGGTCCAGCGGTTTGTCGGCTTCGCCAACTTCTATCGCAAGTTTATCAAGGGGTTCGCGATGCAGACGGCGGCCATTACGGACACGCTAAGCTCCAAGAAAAAGAAATTCATCTGGACGGAGCAGGCGGAGCAGTCCTTTCAAGCACTCAAGCGTCTCTTCGCGTCGGAAGAGCAACTGCTGCATATCGACCCCAGCAGACCGATGCGGGTAGAGACAGACGCATCCGATAGAGCAGTGGGAGCTGTCCTGCTGCAAAGGGACCCACAGGGGGTCTGGAGGCCGGGAGCGTTCTACTCCAGAAAGCTCAGCAAGTCGGAGCAGAACTACACCATCTGGGACAGGGAGTTGCTGGCCATTCATGCAGCTTTCAAGGCGTGGAGGCACTTCCTGATCGGCGCCAAGCACACGGTGCAGGTCTGCACGGATCACAAGAATCTGGAGCACTGGCGCACGGCTCAGTTCCTGAACCAGAGGCAGATACGTTGGGCGGAGTTCTTTGCTGACTTCAATTTCCGAATAGAGTACGTCCCAGGCGACACCAACGTCATGGCGGATGCACTGTCCCGCAAACCGCAATACCTCGAAGAGGCGACGCCAGCGGCAGCCATGCACATCTTCGCGCCAACAGCGTGGGCGTGCGCTTCAGCCACAGTAGACCTGGATGCGGTGCGGCGGGCGTTGCAGGACGACTCCTTCGCGCAGGCGAAGATGGCAGAGGTGCACAAGGGCACGGCGAAGGGCGACGAGTTCCAGATACGAGACGGCTTGCTCTTACGTAAAGGGGCCATCTACGTGCCGGGAGACGAACTTCGCGCCAGGGTACTGCAGCAGCTGCACGACGCACCCACGGCCGGGCACTTTGGCACGGAAAAAACGGTGGAATTAGTCGCAAGGGACTTTTGGTGGCCCAGACTGAGAGGGGAAGTCGCGGACTACGTTGCGAGGTGCGACACCTGCCAGAGGGCCAAACCGGTGCACAAACCACCGGCGGGACTGCTGGAACCGCTGCAAACGCCGTTTGAACCGTGGGAGAGGGTGGCCCTGGACTTTGTTACGGATCTACCCAGCTCGAGAGGCAAGACAGCTGTACTAGTGGTGGTGGACTTGTTCACCAAGATGGCACATTTCATTCCGTGTGCGAAGGTGGCCACGGCGGAACAAACCGCCAAACTGTTCATAGATCACGTGTTCAAAGTGCATGGTCTGCCGCGGTCTATCCTGTCCGACCGCGGGCGCCAGTTCGTCTCGAATTTCTGGCAGAAGCTGATGAGTTTTCTAAATGTCAAGGTCGATCTGGCATCAGCAAGACACCCGCAGACCAACGGGCAAGCAGAGAGGGTCAATGCCATCATGCAGCAGTACCTGAGATGCTATGCCAATCAACAACCTGCGACCTGGGTGGATTACCTGCCGCTCGCCGAGTTCGCTTACAACAACACGAAGCACGTGTCCACAGGGGTGACGCCGTTCTTCGCCAACAATGGGAGGAATCCCAGAACCTTCCCGGGACGGGAGAGAGTGGGGGACGGAGAACCACAGACGGCGGACGCGTTCGCGTCAGAGTTGCAGGCGGTACACGATCAACTCAGACGGCAGCTGGAGCTAGCTAAGCACGCCTACAAGGTGCAAGCTGACAAGCACAGGCGGGTTGGCGAAGAGATCCAAGTGGGAGACTGGGTCTGGTTGGCAGCCCACGCAGTGCCGACCAGGTCACTAGCCAAGAAGAAGTTGGGGCACAAGCAAATTGGTCCGTACCAAGTCGAAGCACAGATCAACCCGGTAGCCTTCCGACTGGTGCTGCCGGAGGGTTCCAGAATGCATCCGGTGTTCCACAGGTCGGTGCTCACTCCCTACAAGGCACCTCACAGATTCCAGGAGCCAGGGACGGCACCGAGTCCGTTCCGGGAGCGGACGGAGACGCGAGGGGTGACGCAGCAAGACCCCATCAACGAGGTCACGGAGATTTTGGACTCCAGATGGGGGGAAGAGGGAGTCGAATACCTCCTAGCCAGAGAGGGCACCCGGGCCAGCGCCAATAGCTGGGTGCCAGACTACGCTTTGGAGGAACCCCTGCTCAAGGACGAGTTTCATGCCCTTTTCCCACACAGACCCATGCCAGCGAGCTTCTTCGACGACTGGCTGTTCACGCCCACACTTTCTTCCAGCACGTTCCATGGATTCGACTCGGACGGGGAACCCGCACTGAGCACCCGTTCCCCAGAAGGATCGCCGGCGGGTTCGGCGTCAGACACCTCGTATTGGTGGGACGATCGACCGGAGGAGCAATGGCGCCGGAAGTGGCTGGAGATGCCAGGTCGAGCGACCGACGCAGAGACTGACATGGACGTGTTCGGGGAGGACCTTGGGTTCGAGCACGGCGGTACAGAGATGGAAGCGGAACAGGTCAACGTCGGCGACCGCGAGGAGGAAGACTCGGAGGTCTTCAGTTGGCGGCCAACCACGGGGAGCGAACTGTATCCGGCATTCCCTCCCGTGATGATGGAGCACCCAGCACCCACACCTGAAAGCGGGGAGGGGGGAAGGGGGGGCTTCGAGGGGGGGATGGATGTCAGGGGTTCAGGAGCAGAGACGCAGAGAAGGGAGGAAGCAGAGAGCGAGGGGGAGGAATCCGAAGGGAAAATGAGTGATGATGACGACCCGAGATCTCCAAGCCTAAGCAGTGAGTCAGAGGACTCCCAAAAGGGAGCCCCAGTGAGCAGAGCAAGGGGGGGATCCGGGGGGACACCCCAGGAGGAAGGGAACAGAGGAGATTCAGAGAGTAGCAGCTGGAAGTCGGGACCCACGCTCATAACTGAGGGCGGCAGCAGCTGGAAGTCGGGACCCACGCTCAAGACTGAGAGCAGCAGGGAGGAAGGTAGCCAGGCATCGGGTTCCGGAGGCTGTCAGCAGGAGGGAGGGCACGAGTCAGGGGTGGTCACGCCCTCCTCAGAGAGCGAGGCAACGGTTAAGAGGAAAGTAGAGAGTTGGGCGCGCGCGCCAAGTTCAAATGCAGCGGAAGCTGGAGCAGTAAGCAGCCCGGAGAGTGAGCCAGGTCCCAAAGCCCGCCGCAAGGAGGCAGAAGGATCAGGGGGGTCAGCGTCAGAGGAGAGTAGAAAGGAGGAGGCCCAGGGGGGCAGAAGGACCCAGAGACGTAGGGAGAGGCGAAGGAGGTGGAGCAAGGCTAGGGTATTAAGCTGGTGTGCAAGAGGCGGGGACTCAGACGGGTCTTCGCCGACCTAGGGCAGAAGGTGTAGAGCTGCACGCTGCAGTTCGGAAATGAAACCTGTAACTTAATAAAGACTCTTATAAAGTGAACGCTGGCGGACTTGGTCCTATGTGAGCTGGGACTGGGTGGCAGCTCTGACAGTACTGATTTGAAACTTTGTTAGGGCTTCACCAGACTTTGCTTTGAAATTAGTTTCAGGTCATATGCAAAACTCTCTTGGCAGGCCTAATGCTCTGATCTTTTCTTTGCCAAAATCACTGAATGGGGGAAACAGCCGTATAGCAATTCCTCTTTCAAATTATGTTGCTGTAATGCAGCTGACCTGTTTCTTTCCTGGGGTGTGGCCACTGTCGCTTGGAGACAGATTGTAGGAGCCACAGGTGACAGCTGAGTGCAGGGTGGGGACAAAAGGTGGACAAACTATCCCAGAAGGAGCATGATGTGTCCCACACCAAAGGTTCTACCCTGCTAACATAGTGCTTTGACTTCACCCCCCGAGGTGCACTCCATTGTCTCTCAAGACAGATGAATACCAACTTGTTTGAACATCAAACAAAGGCTAAAATTTGGGTCACATGCTAACTGAAGAAAGAATTCAACCCATGTAGAAATGCTCCTGCCAAAATTACTTTCATGACCAATTTACTTCAAAGCGTTTCCATAGGATTTCTGTTACAGCAGTTACTTGATACAAGTGTACACTTGTATCTTTGCATACTTAGATGGTATCTCCATTTCTGAGCCCAGATAACGTGTTTGGGGTGTTTGGTATGGATTTGGTATGGCTAATTATGCCTGGGAGTTATTCTCAAAATACAATCTGGATACTCCTTTGTGTAGGGAAACGAGATCACCCATGATACCTGAGTTCTGAGTTCCTAGATTTTTTAAAAAGTTGAATCATTGTATGTGGCAGCCATATTGTCCAAATAGGGATTTGTGTTTTAAAGAGATGGGCCCCAACATTGTGAGTGACAGGATAGCATTTCAAAAGGAATGAGTAGGAAAAGATGCAGGACACGACACAGCATAGGTTTAAACATTGAATAATGAATGCAGCTAACTAAGCTCTTTTGAAATGTTTAAGATAAAGTGGTTGTTGTTAACTCTGCTGTGTTAACAACATTCTTTAGTTGACCTCTTTTGTAATGTTTCATTCTGAAATATTTTGAAATGGTATTTTAGCTTCCTGTTAATCATGTTGCTTCAAATGTATGCTGGACTTTCTTCAGTGATGTTTTATTCCAGATTGTTTTATTTGATGTTTTAACATAGGTTTTAAACTCCTTTGAGATTATTTAAAATTAAAAATATAAAGCAGTATAGAAATGGAATTAATATTAATATTATTGTTAATAATGTAGGCAATATGTTAGGGTGACAATGGAGTGGGGACTAACCATGGCAGTGTAACTACTAAACAGGGCATTAACTGTAACCCTAGTGGACCATTAGATCTATCTGGTTGGTTGTATCCAACTTTGTGGCCTGCAGGTTGTGTTAACTCAGCTTAAGAGCACTTTTTTTTATTAGTTACCTGGGGAACAGATGGAGTGTTGAATAAGCTGATAGCCAACTGTAAATTGACACAGAGGACTGGGAAAATAGGCAGGACAAGTTGAATGACTTAATGAACTGCGGTTAATAAAACACATGTAATTACACATGTAATTCAGCATACAAAGAGCATAATGAAATGGTTTAGAGAGAAATAACTTCTTTGTCATTGCTTGGGGAATCTTTAGATGGAAATAATGGGAGAAGAGAGATATCAGGGAACTTTTGTTAAGTGTAACATGAAGGAGAACCGTGTTTGTGCCTGTCGGACCTTGCGTTCGACTAAACTCCTCCTCCGGTCGAGTCCTCTGACGTGATAAACGACCTGAGCCTTTGATGAGGCTCCCGGCACGTTTCCCCATTACGTAGAGTATCCAGCATGCAGGGAAGGATGAGAAATATGAGCTACATTGCAAAGAGTTTTATTTCTAACTACGCAGACAGAAAAGAAAAATATACCCTCTCTCTGTGAAAGCAGAGAGGCAACAGGAGCAAAGGAACAGGAAACCAGTAATATAAATATCCGTCTCCCGTCTCCTGTGAGACTTCCAACAGTCTGGAACCCCTGGAATGTAAACAGAGTTCTGTGACTCCAAGCACTGCACCAGTGGCACAAACAGAAACCTAACAGTGCCAACCTTCGAAATTCACACTAATCTGAATTTTGCAATGCATTTCTTCACCCAAGCAATGTGTAAAAAAATGCATTTGCTAAGATAAAAGTATACATAAAAATGCATATATCTGTAAAAGCAACATGCAAAAAGGCATTATATTAGGAGGAAATATATGCAAAAATGTGTACAAAATTGCGTATAAAATATGTATATTAGGAGAAATTAGCACCAGAATGGGAAAGAATCTTAGAGGGGACTTTAAAAAAATCTCAAACTGATGTGGAAATGTGAAGCTCTGAAGATTGGAAAAGCTGAAAAAGTGAAATGGACATATTTTCCTATCCCTAGTTCCATGCTTATATGAGTTTTTGATTCATTTATTGCTTCTGCAAGATTTATACATATATCTGAATATCTGTGTGTAGATTCTTCCTCTTCCTGGATGTGATCTCACAAGTGTAAAACCACCAGAATCTGGAATTGCAAGTGCTGTTTCGTGTCAGATAGGGCTTTTATTGGTGTAATAAGGGTTGGTAAATAAGTTTTGACAGTACTAACCACCTTTTTCAAATAACCTATGGCGCAATGTCAATGTGCTGCATGTACTGTATGCCCCTGAAATTGTGGGAGCTTCATTCTGCTCCTGCTGTTGCTGCAGTGCCAGGGCACTTGGCATGGTTTGGCTTGTTATGTTGTCCTAGCTCAGGGTCGTAGTTTGTTTCTCACCACACAAATCACAAGCGGAAACGAATGTTTGTTATTGTCTTGCCGTTTGTGGTTTGTTTGGGGAAAACAAATCATGAGCCCTGGTTTGGATGACACAGCAAGCCAGACCATGTCTCATTTTCTGGAAACGCAGAAAATATGGTTTTTAGACTTCCTGTTTAATTGTAAAAGTGCCCCCCTTTTCATTTCTTTACTGAAAAACAGTTATAGGATACTTACCACCAAGGCACTTAATAAGGAAGTTACACTAGTTGCTTGACATTGGAAAAGCTCCATGAGAAAAAAGTAATAAGGTTTGTGAATGTTGCTAAACCAGCTTTGAAAGAAATCAAATAATATTTCTAGGTGCTGAAACAGCATTCCAGAAAATGGAATGGAATGGATTTTGTTTTGTTGGTTTCAAGCCTTTTCAACTTTGGAGCTCAGTTTTTATTTTTAATGAATAAAAATAATGTAAAACATAATGTAAGAATCCAGCCTAGGACAAGTACAAATCAAAATTACCTTCACAATGTAATTGTGTAGTACAATAAGTTCGCACTTAAATGGTTATTAATGTTCAGCTATTCATAATATGAGCAGCTTGAGTAATAAAAACCAACATATTGTACTCTTCAAAGACGCAAATCAATTCATGATCCCATGACTTTGGCGCTCTCTCAGTGATTTCATAGCATTTCTCCAGTGTCAGTGACTGCATGTAAGTGTATATCTCCATTTATTTAGATATTGTCTCCAACTGTGAGCATAACAAATATGCTCTGGGCATGGGGCTTGGTAGGGGACTGCTGAATGAGTACCTTATACAGCCAAGAACCATTCCCAAAGTGTGGACTGCATTATCCTTTAAAACAGGCAATGGACACGAGAACCTGCAATTTCAGAAGGAAGAGCAAGTGCCTGTGTTCAAGTTAATGAGTTTTAAAGAGATGGGGCTCAAATTTCTGAGCGACAGGGTAGCATTTCGAAAAGAACGACTAGTGAAGAGATGTGGGACTCCGTCCAGCATAGATTTAAGCATTGGGGAATGGATGTGGCTAATAAAGCTGAGGAAAATATGATGGGATATGATTCTGCTAATGTGCAGATGTAGGCAACAGGATGGGGAGTAACTGTAGTGATATAAATAAATAAATTTATTAATGTGAATGCCAGACAGGCAGTAAAAACAGGGTGTTGGTTGTGGCTCCAGTGGAACATCATACTAGCTGATGGGTTGTGTACAGCTTTGTGACTTGCAAGTTGTGTTGACCAAGTTTAAGGGCAGTTCTTTCATTAGGTACATGATCACCTGTTGATTAAACTGGCATCCAATTATAAATTGACACCAAGGCTGGCCCTGGACAAGCTGAACGACTTCATGAAGTGGGAGTAATAAAAACATATGTAGTTCAGCATTCAAAGAACAACAAAATGACTCTCTCTTTTTTTGCATTGCTTGGGAACTTTTCAGGTCACAATCATGGAAGATGAGAGAAAACATGGCATCTTTGTTGAACCCAACAAGATGGTGAGCCATGTTTGTGATGCAGCTTCAATGAAGGTCAGTGTAATTCTTGAGTGGATCCGGGTGTTGATTTTTGGGTAGAATTATAACTACTATAATTTTAAGTCCCAGATTTCTTCCCTGTGCTCCTTCTCTTTGCATTGTAGTTATAAACATTGTAAGGGAAAACACATGTTAATTCTCTTAGAGGGAAAACAGCTTGGCAAGGACAATTAAAACAGGCATATGCATGCTCTGTAGATTGATCATATCAATATTGCATGTGGGTTGTGTAGGAAAGGTTGTAACTTTTAAGCAGGAAGTTGTAGACCGTAATCAATCCTTTGTGTGTGGTGTTGAATGAAAGATGTATCTGATGCATACAAAACAATTATGCAGTTGATACCTGTGGTAACATTTTACATTGCACAAGGCTGGGAAGCCTTAACAAATGCAAGAGTGAAGTCACTGGTTTCAAAACCTTGGAATTTGAGCACTATGCAGTTTGCTTCACCTGCTAAGTGACTAAGCTCAGGAAGTAGAAATACTTAGTAAAAGATATCCATTCGGGTTCCTTCTATTGTATGTAGAGACCAGCGATCTCAGTTATTCCATGCTGAAAATGTATAGGAGTTTTCATTTTAATTGATGAAACATTTTAATTGATGAACCCTGCGTTATGTTACATTAATGCCCACTTGGGAGGAAATGGGTGAGATTTCTGTTCTCTAATTTTTTCTTTTAAAATTTTAATTAATGGTTTCCTGCTGGGACTAGTATCATGGCATACCCTCCCATTTTTCCCTAACAAAAATCCAGGACATTTCCCACCCACTCGCTGGCTCCCAGCCTTGCCCTTTCAACCAGCCCTCCCCACCCCCACCCTCCTCACCCTCACTGCTTGCCATCTCTGCCTGCTATATGCCCCACTCACCCTTGCCCCCTTGCCTGCTGCATGAAATTGGGGCACCCCAAGATGAAAGCAGAACCCAGGGTGCCTTCTAAAAAGTGGGACCATCCCACTTACAACGGGACACTTGACAGGTGTGTCATGGCACTTATGGGGGGGACAGGACCTGTACACAAGGCTGGAATGCAGCTGGAGGTTATCAATAAAGGTTAAAAGAAATAGAGGCTATCTTTGGCAATTATTAGAATTGTTCTTAAGAACAAAGGATAGGTACAACGCAAATGGCAATGAGTTGGTTTAAAAAAACACCACAAAACCCACAGCAAATCAGTGTGCTGTGTTTTTGTTTCATTGCATTTGCGTGTTCAGACCCAGAAACCTTTCCCCTAAATAAATGCACACATGACTCAAAATTTTGGTTTGGTTTTTTGGCATAATTTAGGCCACAACTTTACTGATTACAGAAAGTGACTGGTTGCATAGGCTCTGGTTCGACTAGCTCCCTGTCATGCAGGTAGCGCTGACCCAGGGTTCCAGCATGGGTCAGCCAAGGGTAACCTGGATAAGTGGAAAGCTGGGAACGGGCTAACTCCGCCACCCAAATGTCCCCCTGGACTCAGGCACGGTCACAACCCCTTCTCAGGGGTTGACCAAACCATTGAGCCCCTGGATTCCTTTAATGGAATACCCTTCACATAGGAATGGCGAGAGCGTTCTCCCATCCCTATCACCTCTTTAAGGGAGGACCCGATATATCATTCAAACTCCTGCTCTTCCAGTTTCTGCTCTGCTTTCAACTCACTACATTTCAAAGCTTAAAGAGGCATCTTTTGCTTTTTGCCACTACTGTTCCTTCTAGGCATTTCACTGGTGCCTTTGCATTGATTTTGCAGCAGCTTCTCTTCCTGCCTCTCTGACAACATGAATCACCTTCCTCCAACACCTTTCTTTCTGCCTGCCCCAGGGGAATCTCCTCTTCCCTGCAAACAGTGGAAACTATTTGTTTGTGATTATTCTCTTACCACCCGGACAAATAACATAAGCCCTGCCAAACAAAAGGCCTTAATGCTTCTTTGTTTGGGTGCAAAAGACCAGAGAGAGGTCTTATTCCCATCTACCCTTCACTACTGCTGTGACTCAGGATGCAAATCCTTATGAAATAGCTCTTCAGACCTTGAACGATCTCCTTCCTCCTTCCTGCTTCCTCAATGTGGTGTCTGAATATTATAAATTTTATTCAAGTGTTCAAGTACCAGGGGAGCTGATTAGATGTAACACCACTACATGTGCTGAGTGCTACTTGTGATGCGCAGCTGAGGGCATGCTGCTTAAAGAGGGCCACATTGTCCTTCATCCAAATTTCAGCAGAAACAGCTAATGGAAAGGAAGCTTATTTTCAACACAGTTGTTAATAGCTCGAAAGACTGAGAATGTCATTCAGTGGTCCAAATGGCATCACCAACGTCTCAGGCTTCTCAAGTCATGGATGTGCAGTATCTTCAAGTAAAAATGTGCAGTATCTTCAAGTAAACCCCCCCCCCCACTTCAGTACTGTCAAGCAAGGCAAATTTACAGGGCCTGGTGGCAGTAAGGAGAATATAGTTAAGAGGGAGGGGATCATAATCACATTTCATAAGACCCTGTATAGAAGAAGGATGAGCAAACCCTGTTGGGGGAGGAGAGAAGTGCCAAGCTCTCTAAAAGGGGTGGGTAATGTGTGGCCCCCCAGATTGTTGTTGGATTACAGCTCCTATTGACCTTGTTCATTGGGGCTAATGGAGAGTCAGCCTGCCAGTTCCCCAACTCTTCTCTGTAACTTTTGTCCATTGGCATTTTATTTATGTGGGTGTATTTTATCTCTTAGGGACGCGGGTGGCGCTGTGGGTTAAACCACAGAGGCTAGGGCTTGCCGATCAGAAGGTTGGTGGTTCAAATCCCCGCAACGGGGTGAGCTCCTGTTGCTCGGTTCCTGCTCCTGCCAACCTAGCAGTTCGAAAGCATGTCAAGTGCAAGTAGATAAATAGGTACTGCTCTGGTGGGAAGGTAAATGGCATTTCCGTGCGCTGCTCTGGTTCGCCAGAAGCGGCTTAGTCATGCTGGCCACATGACTTGGAAAAACAGTCTGTGGACAAATGTTGGCTCCCTCAGCCAGTAAAGCGAGATGAGCAGCGCAACCTCAGAGTCGTCTGCGACTGGACTTAACTGTCAGGGATCCTTTACCTTTACCTATTTTATCTTTTACTACTGTGCTTTTGTGAAATCTGTTACTTTTTCTTCTTCTTCATGGTGAACTGCCTTGAGCGTTGCCCAGAGAAAGGAAGTAAATTCACTTTAAGTGTTCCTTATATATTTCTCCTTTCTCCACTTTGCCTTTCAGGTACAGGCACCTCCCTTCTCTTTGCTCTCTGTACGTGTTATAAGAATTAGAAATCTCCAGCGAGCAGATGTGTGTGAGTATCTGGCAGATCCTGAGTAGCTATAAATCTGTCTCACAAAATGCTGGCATATAAATATGGATTGATTTAATATTAAGATCCTTTTTAAATATTGATTTTAATTTTTTATATATTTAATGATATTTAAATAAATATATTTGGTGAAAAACATTTAATGAATATTTTCATTCGTTTTATGTTGTTACTGTTTAATGGAAGCCACAGTAGTCATTGGCACTGTAGGCTCTGTTGACATGTTGGTGTTGCTTGGCCAGATTCAGTTAGACAGGTGTGCTAGCAGGAGACAGTGCAATAAGTCACCTTTGCATAACAGGGCTTTCCCCCATCTCCTTCCCCCATGCACCCCCAGACCCCCCAAAATTGGCTCTGAAAGGTCAGAAGAACCCCCAAACAGTGTGCAGGGGGAGAAGAGAGGAGATTGCTCTGTGTGGGAAGCAGAAATATTTGTGCTGCCATAACACAGCACAATAACGTGGAATTCCTCCCAAAATTCCTTGCCTGCCTATGCTGTCTGTTGAGAAGGAAAAGGCAGATGCTACTCTTTGCATTATGAAATATAGCATTTAGAACACTGATTGCAATAGCCACTAACAAGCTTTCCCATGTTATCTGTAGTCATAGTATCATTTCAAAAGAACATGATGCTGTAATTATTTATTTGCCAGAAGAGCAGGCTGTTATTCAACAGGATTTAGATAGGAAAATGATTAATAGGACTGAGTTGTTTGATATCCTGATCCTAATACCGTGAACATGAGATATTCCAAATTACAAGGTGTATGTTAGGAGGACAACCACCTTCTTTTAATTCACAGGTGGCTAGGCTGTGGCCCTCTAGATTTTGCTAGGGCTTAACTCCCACCATTCCTGACCACTGGGCATGCTGGCTGGGGCTGATGGGAGTTGGAGTTCAACCAATCCACTCACCTTCTATGGTGGGCGGTGTTGTGGCCAGACCACAGTGATCCAACCAATGGCTGGTTGGATTGCCCTGCTGGCAATTGGCCAATGCCATCAGTCTTAGGACAGTTGTTCCCTGGGGAGCGGGCCCAACTGAGCAATGAGCAGCGCTTGGGTCCGCTCTCGGGGGGTGGGATAAATTGTGGCCTGCCTGGCGCTCTTCCTCTGCCTTTTAACATCCGGGGTGGAGGACACAGGTACACCAACCATGTTTTAATTGATAGAGGACACTATATTTCTAGATATAGCACTTTGTAAAATAAGAGAGTCTCTGTCTTTTTGAGACTAAATGACTTAACCCCCCAAAAAACAAACACATAGTAAGACAAATTGATTGTTATGTAAGTACTCAATTCACAGTCAAGAGCTTCTTTATTGCTTGACACAAGCATTTCTGTTACTATTATATGCAACCTATTTACATTCCTTGTTTATCTCCCCAGCACGGTATAATCCCAGTCTAGTAATTAACAATGCTGACAAAGCAAAACTCACAGTATCAGCAGCACACATTGTCTTACTTCTAAACTTGTTGTCAGTGTGTGTGTGCTTTCCTTGTGCGGAAATTGCAGCCTGCAACTTCCTCCCTTTATTTGCACCTCCAGCCTGACACCAATCAATCCTACACACTAAGGAAAAGTTCTGGAACCCTCTTTAAAGCTTCCAGGAACTTTTATCTGTTTCGTAAAGAATGTTTTCCTAACATTATTTGCTCGTGGCCAGATAAAAAAACATCTCAAACACCAGTAATCCAGCCTGAAATGAAACCTTCTCTTTTAGAATACAGAGTATGGTGAAGGTGAGGTGAGAATACATTGTAATTGGTTTTAACTGGTTGTTGTTGTTTTTAAAACATGCAGTAAGTCCAAGTGATTGTTACATAAGTTTGAGGTTACCGACAGCTTCCTATGGTAATACCCGGACGAAAACCATCTCAAATAGTAGCGATCCAGTCTGGAATGAAATCTTCTATTTTAGAATCCAGAATGTGGTGAAGGTGAGGTTTTCACTGCTTGTTTTTTATTGATTTTAGTAAAAAGAAAAAAAAAACCTACCATGTTGATAAGTACAACAGCAGGGATCATTTATTATGTAACTAGAGGGTTAATTCTGTTATCAGTAAGTCAGCTAAGCCAGAAGGGCTGGAAGAGGAGGTGTTGCTTAGCAACCAGAGAGATCTTCCCTGAGGGAACATGGCCCCTGGGTGTATAGTTCTGAGTGAGTTTCCTCTATATGTTTTGCTGACCGCCTCCCTGCACTGCACAAGGCCTTAACTAAGAAACACAAAATAACAGAATCATAGATTTGTAGTGGCATCACAATTTCATGAGGGGCCTCCAAGTCAACAATAAATACTTGCAGAAAGATAGGTTTTCAATGTGGAAAGGTATTTCCCTTGCGCTCATTTATCCAGATCTCCCTCCCCCTTTCTTTTGTATTGGATATGTCTTATGATCCTCTCCCCATAGAAGACAGTGCGCACCATCCATCTGGATGTCACATGCTTCTCAGTTGAGGAGAAACAGCGAATCCTCTGCCTCCTTGGTCAACAGTTGCCAGCTCCCAAGTTAGCCTCCACTTCTTTTTCCACTCACATTTCAGTTAATCAGCCTCTTTGCCCAGTAGTGGTGGCAGGGCAGAAATAGCCTCAAGATGGTGCTGGGCATATGCAGTAGTGCACAAACGTTCCCTGATCAAGGGCCACATCCTCTTCACAGAATCATAGAATTGTAGACTTGGAAGGGATCCTGAGGGCAGGAATCTCAACTAAAGCACTCATGACAGATGGCCATAGAAGCTCTGCTTAAAAATGAAGGAGACTCTACAACTTCCCAAGGGAGTCCATTCCATTGTTAAACAGCTCTTACTCTCAGAAAGTTCTTTCTGTTTAGTCGGAGTCTCCTTTCTTGTAACTTGAAGGTATTGGTTTAGGCCCTAGCCTCTGAAGCAGGAGAAATCTTGCTCCATTTTCATGACAGCTCTTTAGATATTTGAAAATGGCTATCATATTTCCTCTCAGTTTCCTCTTTTCTAGGCTAAACATATCAAACTCCCTCAACCGTTCCTCATAAGCCTTGGTTTCCAGACCCTTGATCATCTTGGTTGCCCTCCTCTACATATAAGGGACACGGGTGGCGCTGTGGGTTAAACCAGAGAGCCCAGGATTTGCCGATCAGAAGGTCGGCGTTTCGAATCCCCGCGACGGGGTGAGCTCCCATTGCTCAGTCCCTGCTCCTGCCAAGCCAGCAGTTCGAAAGCACGCCAAGTGAAAGTAGATAAATAGGTACCGCTCTGGCGGGAAGGTAAACGGCGTTTCTGTGCGCTGCTCTGGTTTGCCAGAAGCAGCTTAGTCATGCTGGCCACATGACCCATAAGCTGTACTCTGGCTCCCTTGCCCAAGAAAGTGAGATGAGCACCGCAACCCCAGAGTCGGCCACGACTGGACCTAATGGTCAGGGGTCCCTTTACCTTTACCTCTACATATGTTCCAGCTTGTCAATATCCTTCTTAAATTGTGGTGTCTAGAATTGGACACAGTATTCCAGATGTGGTCTGACCAATGCAGAATATTCTATTAATTCTATTAGTTCTATTAGTTCTATTAATTCCCTTGATCTGGACACTATACTTCTGTTGTTGCAGCCTAGAATAGAATTGGCTTTTTCTTTTTTCTTTACTGCTGCATCACAATGTTGACTCATGTTAAGCTTGTGCTCTGCTAAGACCCCTACATCCTTTTCACATGTATTACTTGCAAGCCAGGTGTCCCCCCCAACTTATATTTGTGCTCTGGTACTTCCTGCCTAAGTGCAGAACCTTACATTTGTCCCTGTTGAAATTCATTTTGTTAGTTTGGTCCAGTCTGCTAAGGTCCTCTTGAATTCCAATTCTGTCTTTCATGACGTTAGCTACCCCTCCCAGTTTGGTGTCATCTGCAAATCTGATGAGCATCCTCCCAATTCCTTTGTCCATGTCATTTATAAAAATGTTGAAGAACAATGGGCCCAGGACAAAACCCTGCGGCATCCCACTTGTCGCTTTTTTCCGAAAATAATAAGGAACCATTAGTGAGTACTCTTTGGGTTCAGTCAGTAAACCAGCTACAAATCCAGATACTTTTCTGTTCCTTTCTCCTCAAATTATTACCCTTCCTCCCAGTTTCCTCAGTAAAGTGCTGTCACGTTTCTTTTCTGTCTGGATTCCCACAGTGACTTCTGAAAGAGTATCACAATAAGATCATGTTTGTATCTATTAGATGAACACATAATACCCAGTGACTGTCCTTACCTAAGTTATCTTGATAACTGCAGTGGTGTGTCATGTGGGAACAGCTCCCACATATGCTCTGCATATGAAGGAGGCCTGAGTGTGGTTCAAAGTATATGGTGAAAAAGTCACCACAGATCTCAACAAGTTTCATAATTTTCATTAGTCTCTCTTAGATCAGATTTCTATATAATCTCATGGGACAGCTCTAAAGTCTAATTATAGGGAGCTTACAACTCATTTTTCACAATAGCTCCACTGGGTACCAGTTCGTTGCAGGCACAATTTGAAGTGATGGTTATGACCTATAAAGCTCTCTATGGCTTAGGTCCCAGCTATTTGAAACACCATATTCCATCTTATGAACCTGCCTGGGTTATGTGATCTTCGGGGCAGGCCCTTCTCTTGGTCCTGTAACCTTCACAGACATGCTCCCTGTGGAATGCCCACTCTTTAGATGTCAAGGAAATAAAGAACTATATAACTTTTAGAAAACATCTGAAGGCAGCCCTGTTTAGGGAAGTTTTAAATGTTTGATATTTTATTATGTTTTATATATGCTGTAAGCCACCCAGAGTGGCTAGGAAAACCTAGCCAGATGGGCAGGGTATAAATAATAAAATTATTTATTATTATTATTATGTGAGAGAGGGCCTTCTTGGTGGCTGCTCCCAGATTTTGGAGCTCCCACCTTAGAAAAATTAGACTGGTTCCCTCCTTGTTGACTTCCTGCAGGCTTTTGGGAATTGACTGCTTTTAATGAAAGGGTTTGTGCTGTGATGTTTTTATTGTAATTATCTGCATATTTTTGAATAGCTCTTTTCTGTGCTTTTTTGTGGGGGATGCAGGGGTATGCATACCCCTAAACATTTTGTGAATTTACGTTTGGCCTCACTGAGGGACAGTATTTCAATATGAGTATTTCAATATGAGAGTACCCCTAAACATTTTTTAAAGAAAAAAAGCACTGGATCTTTTACACTTATATATAGTTTAAATTATATAAATTTTTAATTGTTCTTAAATTATTGTTTCCCTCCCCTATGTTTTTAGCTGTTCCTATTTCATCTGTAAGCTGTCTTGAATGCCTGTCATGGAAAAAGGCGGGGTATAAATAAATATATAGCAATAATAATTACAACAGTGATGTGTAATTTCTGACACTTCCAGTATCACTGTCAGGGGGAGCAGAGTTCTAATTAGTTTAACCAATGTAAATAAGAAGCAAAAGATATTCAATCTAAGGCTTTGTTTTGAAGATCTAGGTGCTGCTATCTTGGGATGGATTTGGGAAGATTCCTCCTACACGGGCACACATTGAGCTTTTTAAAGTAGTTAAGTGATGGTTGAGTATCTTTCATATGTTTTAGCAGGGTTGTGAGTCATGTTACCATTAAACGTTCCTCCTGTGCCTAAAGCAACCAATTATTTTACTCCCTCTCTTCTTCCTGAACCAGCTGATTGTCATGCACTGCCATCATGACCCATTTTTCGTTCCTTATAGTCATGGAAGAAGAGCAGGATAAATTTTTATGATGTGTCAAGAAGAGGTGCTTGCTCTGGTGTTCAGAAGTCAATACTACAACACCCACCATTTCAAATACTCCTTTGAATACCCCAAGCATACAGTGGTGCCCCGCAAGACGAATGCCTCGCAAGACGGAAAACCCGCTAGACGAAAG
Source organism: Podarcis vaucheri (assembly GCF_965113315.1). Lineage (NCBI taxonomy): Eukaryota > Metazoa > Chordata > Lepidosauria > Squamata > Lacertidae > Podarcis > Podarcis vaucheri. The sequence continues at coordinate 46,418,862 of NC_138759.1, read as the reverse complement.
GGTTTTCCGTTTTTGAGCTGCTTCGCAAGACGATTTTCCCTATGGGCTTGCTTTGCAAGACGAAAACGTCTTGCAAGTGTTCCGATTTTTTTCCGCTTCCCCCCTTTTTCTAAGCCGCTAAGCCGCTAATAGCCTTTTAGCCGCTAATCCGCTAATCCTTTAATAGCCGCTAAACCGCTAATAGCGCTAAACCGCTAAGCCGCTAATAGGGTTGCTTCGCAAGACGAAAAAACCGCTAGACAAAGAGACTCACGGAACGGATTAATTTCGTCTTGCGAGGCACCACTGTACACTAATGCTGACTGTCTTCAAAAAGGTTTTGCCCACCACACATTGACTAATTTTCCCTATTCCCTAGAATGTACTAGAACTGAAAGTATGTGATGAAGATACTCCCTTCAGGGACGACCAGCTTTGCACAGTTCTTTTTGATGTAGCTCAGCTCCAGCCTGGTGAAACAGTCTATAGGCATTTTGAACTGAACCAACAGGTGAGAGACAAAATTATGTACAGTTTGGGAGGATGGGATGCAGACTAATAAGGGCTTCTTTGAAATATCCTGTAATTTATAGTTAATTAGTTCAGTGTATACTATTGTTTCTCATTCCTTCAGTGTCCACATTTAACACCTGCCATGCAGAGTAATTTTCCAGACTTTTAATCTTTTCATTATATATATTGTACTTGTCTATAGTTTATATAGTTTATAGTTTTATCCCTGGCTTTTGTGGGAGGTGGGGGAAGGGACAGAGCGATGCTCTCTCACTCCCCCCACCTCCCACAAAAGTCCCCAAGAGCTGCGCTCCCTTTTAAGAGCTGCGCGGAGTGTGTGTGTGGCTCTTGGGGGCTTTTCCCCGCCCTTCTCCCACCTCGGGGAAAAGCCTGCAAGCACCGCACACACGCTCCGCGTGGCTCATGAAAGGGAGTGCTGAGCAGAGCCTGGGATGCATACAGGCTCTGCTCAGCGCTCCCTTTAAATAATATTTTTTTTCTTGAATTCCCCCCCCCAAAAGTAGGTGTGCCTTATGGTCAGGTGTGTCTTACGGAGCAAAAAATACGGTAATTATAGAAATTTTCAATCAGAAACCAACTAGGCATGCCAGTTTGACAAATTTGCATATGTATAAGGTCACGCCTTCGTGTAGCTTCTTGGAATTCTTCAATAAAAAAGTATATATGGAAATTATTTAAACGTATGTAAAATGTAACTGAATTTCTAATGTCTTTATCATGTGCCTCAATTTTTGGACTATTGAGTTTATTGGGGTTTAGGATTCTTGTGTTTTCCCGTATAAATTATGTAAGGGAGCCAGCTAGAACATCAGCTAGGGAGCCAGCTAGAGTGGCACATTTACTAACGTTACCTGTTGTGTACAAAATATGTTCTGGTGCATCATAGAGGAACACAGGATTCTGCTTTGCTGCATGTAATGGAACAACATCATCACCATCATTTAATTTGTATGCCGCCTTTCCATAGTTAAAACAATGCTCAAAGCGGCTTACAACATGACAAGATTTACATAATTACCAACATAACAAATGTCACAAGCAATAAATAAAGCACACCAAATGGGAAAAAAAATCCACATAAATCATAAAATCTAAAACTAAGAATACAGCATTAATATCAATTACAATTTAAAATGACAGATAAAAAAATAAAAGCAATTTAAAAAACAAAAACAGAGCCCAGGTGGAAGGAGGCAGGCAAGGCCCTCAACAGCAGGAACATACCTAAGCACATTGAAATAGATATTTGTTGCCAATGTAACAGGATACACACACAATTTTCAAAGGGGAAGGAATATCTTATAGGAAAGAGTTGCTTGCAAAGGAGCTCCCAGCGAAATAGAACAGCATCAGTTCAGAAGTATATTTTTCAATGTTATTATTTTGAACATTTCCTTTCCTTTCTTTACGTTCCCTTTTCCAATGTCAGAAGGATGAGGTGCTGGAAGTGGAGTTCACTTTGGAACAGATGTGAGTAACACCTGAGATGACAAAGGGTATCAGTTTAATTTATTAAGTGTAGACCCAATGAAATTAATACATGCATTGTAATGGACGCTGTACCCTAGTAGGGGAAAAGGGTGGGTATTTGGCTCAATTTGCATTTAAAGGCAAGTTTACCAAATTCACACTTTCTGAAATAATACATGAGCTGAAGCATAGCTGTACTTCAAAATTTCCCAAATTTTCTAATGCAGTTCTATAGCCAAATAATGCATCCAAAATTTTCTTTCTTTTAATCAGGCCAGATTTTCCTGAAAGCCTTGCTACAAATGGAGTACTAGTGGTACGTTCTTTTGTATTCATACCTATTATACCTCTTATTTCTGAAGTTTTATATGGAAAGGTGGGTGTTTGAAATAAATAAGTAAATACTTCCTTGCCCAGGACGGCCGATCCTACCACTAGGCAGCGTGAAGTGGGCACCAATTTTGAATGTCGTGAGAGGCCAACACATTTGCTGACCTGTGTGATGACCTCCCTTTTGCTCTCAGACAGCTGTTTGAGTTCTATGCACAGACCATCCAAAAGACAATTTTCCTCTGTTCCTGATCACCTGAAAGGGTGCCTTTTGGAAATATTATCTGCCTAGTGGAGATGTCTCTTGAAGCCTGTACTCTCACCAAGTAACTGATGCAATGAGTGGGTGTGGTTTAAGGAAAATTGCCATGTGGGCCAAAGGTTCCCCTACCCTGTTCTGTAGCATCCTGGCTCTGACTCTATGGGCCTCAGTGCTGTGGGAGCTGCTTTAGGGGGCTTCCATTTGCCAGTTCAGTAGTCGTCTGATCACTAGCATCAGACTCAGAGTCAGGAACCTAGTTTGGTGGTGACTCTGTATTAATAATAATGATAATTTTATTATTTGTACCTGGCCCATTTGACTGGGTTGCCCCAGACTTGGTGTCTTCGTTACTGCTGGACTCTGGGGTCATGACAGTGAGGAGCCTCCGAGGATAGAACAATATCTCCACTTCAAACTGTAGTTTTCCAGGACTTGGAAAGGAACTATATTGCCCTAATTACAACACCTGTAAAGAGCTAAGAGCCCTCAACAGTTTGTAATAAAGGACACTGCCAGGGCATCTGGTGTGAGAATAGAGGTGTATGCTGACAAATGTTACCCTATTTTTTATATGAAATGTTGGAGGTCTACAGTTGCTGTCTTTTACCTTGCAGTCTCGGGAACTTGGCTGTCTAAAAGTAGAGGTTTATGGAAGAGAAATGAAGAAAAAAGATAGAAGTAAGATTATTAATTCTTTTACCTAGCTAGCTATCAAGCACACAGAGGACCTCTGTGCAGCCAGGATTGAAATTAGTATCAGGTTCGTTGAATAAGGACTCAGTATACTTGGATCCAGCTTTAAACTCCATCTCCATATCATGGACTGATTCTTCCCCTGCAGTTGCAATGGGGAAGAAGGTATTATGGTCATCATTGTGCAGCTTTCTCCCCATGAAAACCCCACCCCAGCTCTCCAAACACTTCTTGGCAGGCTGGGTGGCTTTCAGCAAGTTGCTGTCTCTTGACTTGGCCTAGCTCTGTTGTAAGGAGAAACTAGGATAGGCACAGGTATGCTGCCCTGGTCTTGGTGGGAGGGGTTACAAATATTATAAATAAAGATGTACTTCTGTTCAGTGCTTTCTTCTGGGGGTACAAGGAGTGTGGTGGAGTCTCCTTCTTTGGAGGTCTTTAAGCAGAGGCTTGACAACCATATGTCAGGAGTGCTCTGATGGTGTTTCCTGCTTGGCAGGGGGTTGGACTCGATGGCCCTTGTGGTCTCTTCCAACTCTATGATTCTATGATTCTATGATTCTACACAGAGGTACGCATACCCCTCAACATTTTGTGAATCTAAGTTTGGCACTGCTTCTGTGTACTTTAATACTGAAGTTCTTTTGTGTTCTCTGCTCTGCACTCAGGAGAAGAATTCACATTTACATTGAAAGGATCCCTTGAAGATACTCAGAGCATTTTACTGGGCGATGGTTCTAGATATGACCCACCAAACTCCGCAGTGTTCCACTATGTCAAGTACTGTAACCCACACTTGGAAGTGGAATTCCCAAAGAAATGCTGCTTTTGTGTAAGTAGTGGTCACCCATTTCAAATGCTAAGCTGAACACCATCAATAAAATCTTCAGGCTGTGCTGGCCAGAATACTTAGCACAAGTCAAGCAAATTGCATACTCTTTGCTTATTTCACAATTTAGTTCTGCTTTTACAATTTGGTTTTTCTAAGGAATGTGGATTTTTTTTTTACAAGGACTAGGGGCATGGGGAAGTTATGAATGGCATTAGAAACCATAAACTGAAATTAGGAGAGAGGCAACAGAAGCTATGGGAAATAGGGAGGGAGGTGGGCACAATAGTGAATGCCCCACCAAACATGGAAGCTGCACCCTATCCTGCAATGCCCAGCTTTGTATCTGGCAAAAATGTCACCTCCAGGTTACATATTCGTAATTAGTTTTATGCAGTCATAATAAGGCCATAGTAGTTGGTTTCAAACAAACAAGGAAATGCAAAAGCTGGCCTTTTAAGGATAACGTGCTCCATTGTACTGTACTTAAGAGATTCCCTGTGCAGGCGTCACACATTCAGATGTTTGGAATGCAGCGAGCTAGGTTTAAAGGACCTAGAATCAGGTGCTCCCATATCAATTGCTTATCAGTCAATGCAAAATTTAATGACCAGTTACACTTGATCATAGAGATGGAAGAGAAATTCAGTTCAGTTTGCGTTTAAGGAATCCACTTAATTTGTGGTTTCTGAAATAGTACACAAACCAAAACACAGTCATCCTGCAAAATGTGTGCTTCTCTGAATTTTGCAGTGCAGTTTTCCAGTCAAGTAATGCGTATCAAGAATGCATCTGCTAGGGTAAGATGTGCATACAAATGCATATTTTCATGAAAACAATATAGAAAAAGACATATTAGGAAAAATGGCTTTGCAAAAATATGTATATTAGGCAAAAATGCACTAACATGCTATTTTAAAAATGCAAACTGGTGAACTATTGAGAACTGAACTAAATATGGGAATAGTGAGAAACAAAGAGAAAATGATATTGACAAATTCATCCATCCCTAGTCATGACCCATTAAAACGAATAGAAGTTAGTTGTCCTATTGCTTTTGATGGGACTTAGTTATGAATATTTAGTAAAATCTTAAATACATCTGGGCCCTATTATCTCTAATAAAAACAAATGATAACACCCCCAGGAAGCTGGCAATGATTCATTCTGGTGCCTCACCACATTGCTGGTGGGGCTTGTATTTTTATGCTGTGAACCGTCCTGAGATCTACAAAGGGTGGTATACAAAATGAATGAATGAATGAATGAAATCTCCACATGTGGTGGGAATGTACAAAAATCCAGCCTTTCTGGAATATGATATTTAAAGAAATTAATAAAACAATTGGAAGTCAAACCAGAATGAGCTTTATTAAATATATTTCAAGGCAGCAATCTGGATTTACATAATAAAGAATTAGTGAGCCATTTATTTATTTATTAGTAAGCAACATAACCAGACACTGGAAAGACCTTTCTGGCACAAGATTAGGCAATTGGTACAAAACAGTCTGGGAAATATCCTTCCTTGAGAGATTAACAAATAAACTACAGTTGACATGTTTCCCCTTTGTTTTTGTTTAAACAAATTCATGAACTTATACATTGAGCACTAATAATGAACCATATGCTGTAGATATTACTGCAAATTTAATATGCTATTTTTGTGATACACAAATGACATGCAAAAACTTGGTCATTCATTATTCCTATGATTCTTGTTTATGAAATCCAATAAAAAGGTATTCTAATAAGAATAATAATAGGAAAAAATGATGTAAAGGGGGGGAATTCTGCACAGAATTATGTAATTTAATTTGTGCTGTTTACACAATATATCCATTACTAGTAATTCTGCTCTCTAGTCATTGCAGTAGGAGACAGGCAACGTTTAGGTAAGCAATATGCCTTTTGGTTTTAAAAACATATTCTGTTGTGACTATTTGTTTTTCCTCCTTCAGTGTTCAGATAAAGGGCACACAAACTCCCTAACTTTGCCCTTGAATCAGCTTCGCATAGGAGAGAGAGTGGAAATATCAAACGTGAGTCCTGATTGCAAACAATTTTATTTTGTTTTCTATGTGTGTTGTAGTCCAGAACATCTGGAGAGCACCTGGTCAGGAAGGTTGAAGAAATGTGCATGCACACGAAAGCCCATACCAATAACAAACTTAGTTGGTCTCTAAGGTGCTACTGGAGGGAATTTTTTTATTTTGTTCTAACTACGGCAGACCAACACAGCTACCTACCTGTAAATGGAGAAAATGTGGTTTAGTAATTTGCTTGTCTGGATTGTAGCTGACCGTTGATTCTTCCAGTGGTGGGATCTGTATGTGCTCAAACCTTTTGTATGCATAGGACTCCCCATTATTTTTAATAGAGAGAGCTGATCCATCGGTCTGAAATAATTTGCACGCACATTTGGCCTTCTGTTGAAATGAATGAAGCAGCCATTTTGCGTGCAGGGAGCCAGTGTAAGTTTGAAAGTAGTTCTGAGATAGGGGCAAAATGCAGTGTACAAAGAGATGGAGATACACAGATACACAGAGATGGACATTGTGGGTGTTACAGGTTTGAAATCTGAAACAGGTCAGAGAATGGATAAGCACTGAACCTGCATCTGTGGACTTATTCTTCATAACCTGAAGTTAACTCCCTGAATGGTCTGTTGCATGAATGTTGTAAGTTACTGTTACAGTGGTACCTCGGGTTAAGTACTTAATTCGTTCTGGAGGTCTGTTCTTAACCTGAAACTGTTCTTAACCTGAAACACCACTTTAGCTAATGGGGCCTCCTGATGCTGCCGCACCGCTGGAGCATGATTTCTGTTCTCATACTGAAGCAAAGTTCTTAACCCGAGGTAATATTTCTGGGTTAGCGGAGTCTGTAACCTGAAGGGTATGTAACATGAAACGTATGTACCACTGTATATGCATTTTGTAAAGCATACTTCCCTTGTGTAAACTGAACTGATGGAGTCCGAGAGCAATGAATTGCAAGACATCACGTTAGGATGGTTCAACTTATTATTTATTATGATCATCAGGTTGGACATTGTGGGTGTTACAGGTTTGAAATCTGAAACAGGTCAGAGAATGGATAAGCACTGAACCTGCATCTCCTCCTTTATTAAAGGAGGAGAACAAACAAAATTCTTTTGAAGATTATGGAAATCATCTGGATTATGGAAAGCATGTGGATAAGCACTGAACCTGCATCTCCTCCTTTATTAAAGGAGGAGAACAAACAAAATTCTTTTGAAGATTATGGAAATCATAACTTTTTTATTTTTATTATAGGACAAAGCATATAATGTATTTGTGACAGCAGAAAACTGGTAAGCATTTTTCTCCTTGCAGTGACTTTGCAGTTCAATCTTTGCCGTGTGTGTGTGTGTGTGTGTCTAAAATTTAACAGAATTTGCAGCTTTCTGAAATTGCTTTAAAAGTAACCTTCCCGTCTGAACATCCTTCTCTACTTGGCTTTTACAGGTATGCATGTAGTGCTAAAGCACTTTGTGTAGGAATGGGGGAAGGCATGGGTTCAACTTCTGATGTTTCAAGCTATGTGTATTCAGCTGCTCAGGTTTATGATATGAGTTTGTATCATTTAGCCAGAATGACCTAGACATGCGCTTGGGATTTGATGTATGCCCAGAGGAGCAGGACTTCATTTGTAAGCGCAAGAAATACGTTGCTGCTGCTTTGAAAAATGCCCTTAATCTTCAAGATGATCTGCAGGATGATGAGGTATAATGTCCACCACAATGTAAGATGAGCAGAGAAAACGGTGGCAAAGGGATTCATATACCATATGTCCATGCCACATGTTCATCCATGCATAATAATAATAATTTATTTATACCCCACCCATCTGGCTGAGTTTCCCCAGCCACTCTGGGCGGCTTCCAACAAAGATTAAAAGTACATTAAAACTTCAGTCATTAAAAACTTCCCTAAACAGGGCTGCCTTCAGATGTCTTCTAAATGTCAAGATAGTTTTTATTTCCTCGACATCTGATGGGAGGGTGTTCCACAGGGCGGGCGCCACAACCAAGAAGGTCTATTTCATATGGTCTAATTCTTTCATAATATCTTACACATTCATGTATACTATTGTAACATAAAATAATTGTTTGCCGTACACATCTTTAAAGTTAATCCCTAGTGGGAGGAGGATGAGTGGAGAGTTGGGCCCTGAAGGGAGAGCTCTGGAAGTCTAAAGCTCCCCACACTGTGGGGAGGTGTATGGAGACAGAAAAAGAGTGAGAAGCCTAGATTGTGTGAGCAGAAGTTGATAAATGATTCTGTTAAGATTTGTTTGCCCTGGTGTGCATCATTATACACTTGCCTATCTTGAACTGTATTCACCATTGTCAGAATTCATCTTCTTTAGGTCCCAAGGATCCTGAGAGTCCCAGGACTACCTGGGGGGACCTGTACCACTAGCTCTTGGAAATCCCTTTTCACCGCAGGACACATTTTCTATCTCATATCCCATAATGTAGAGCTTTCCTGCCTACCTACACCATGTGGTTTCCCCCCTGTAGTGTATTGGTTCTCTTCACCAGCCTATGGTATTGTACAGTGTTTGCTACCTGGTTTGGCATAACTCTGAACAACCCAGAATTGCTCTTAATCATTCTTTGCTCTGGCTGTGCTTGCAGCCGACCCACTTATCCTTCTGCCTTCACTTTTTCTCTCTCTCCCTCCTTCCGTAAGAGTATTGGCTTGTCCTTTTTACTCCTTCAGATTCTGTTCGCCTTCGCTCATTAATTTCCTAGGACCCTCACTTCAACACTTCAGTGCCCTGTATTTTGGGGATGCTGTCAGCATCTGTGTAATGCTCCACAGCTGTTGACATCTCCCCCAACTCACCTGTGCTTTCATGTGAGCAAGCTGGGAAACAGACAACTTAGGAGGCAGCCCAAGCAGCAGCAGTTCCTGCACCTTCCATTTTAATGTCCCCTCACAAAAGGCCAAAATGAAGCATGGTGCTCAGCAAATGGAAATGGGGAGGGCATTCCATAGCCAAGGTACCAGAACCAAAACCAAGATCCACATTTCTCCTCATTTTGTGATGCAGTTCTTCAACAAAAACTGTGTATCTTTGGCAAAATTGCATATAAAGATGTGTACTAAAATGCTGGCGAATTTTGTGAGAACATTTTATTTAAATATATAGATAAATGGAAATGTAGTGAACTCAATTTAAGACTAAGGAAAGTTAGAGAAACTGAAATTGATAGAACCTTCCATTCCTGATGAGGTTTTCAGATATGTGATTAAGCTTTTTTGTTTTAAAAAAAGTGTGTGTGAGATTCTGCTCAGTCCTTCAATCTTCCCACTTCTGCAAATTTGGGAATAACTGCTCTCAAATTTATTCAGGTTCCCATTGTGGCTGTGATGACAACAGCAGGTAGCGTAAGATCCATGATTGCGATGTACGGCAGCCTATTAGCTCTCCAGAAGCTGAATCTCTTAGACTGTATTTCATACACCGCTGGTTTATCTGGCACAACATGGTAAGGAGAACATGGAGCAAAACTATTAGGGATGTATCCAGACCCGCAGAATTTCCTTACAACCTTCTGCCATGGGGTAATCACATGAGGTGACGGCACATTTTATGTGTATCCCTTCAGTTGTTGTTTAGCGTTCAACATCCATGGAAAACTTTGTACCACATGAAATAGAAGCAAGCCTTTCTGTACCTCCCCTGGATAGCCCCTGCCACTCCTTCTTTGTTTAGCATAACAGTCACTTTATAAAACCAAACAAAAAAAAATTATTTGTGCAAATTTACCAAGGATTTTTTTTAAAAAAAATCACAAAATAAGCCTGGTGACTTCATGGTCCTGATTCAATGAACCAAGCCTTGTCAACACAACTACCTCCCCTTTTTCAGATTTATTAATTAATGGAAAATATACTCAGTGTGATTAGAAAAACAGAAATAAAAAACGGAGTCTGTAGTTCTAGGGAAATGAAGTACTATATATATGCATTTCAAATATTGTCAGATGCTGAGACTAAACTGCAATGCAACAGTTTCCTAGTCTTGATATGACCATGGGCAACCCTTTTGAAAAGCTTCCGACTTAAGCAACAACAACTTACATTGTTTAGGAATCTTTAGCAACTTTGAAATCAGTTAAGAGTCAGATTATTATTATTATTATTATTATTATTATTATTATTATTATTATTTTGAGGAGAGGGTGGGTAACATGACCTTCGTTGCTGTTTGCTTCAGATTTGCAAAATCCTTTGAACCAAACAGTATTTCAGTGAAAACTTGTTTTATATATGAAAGTGATGTGGAAACTTATTATGAAAATTGGTGAGGATAATTTTAACTGGTCCTTTGCTTCCCTGGATTGTTGATTGTGTCCAGATGTGTGATAAAATGCTCCTAACTGATTGGCAGGATGTTCCAGATGAGTTGCTCATTGAATAGTCACATCAACTAGGCATAGACCAAGCATCCCCAAATTTGGCCCTCCAGATGTTTTGGGGCTACAACTCCCATCATCCCTAGGTAACATGACCAGTGGTCAGGGATGATGGGAATTGTAGTCCCAAAACATCTGAAGGGTCGAGTTTGGGATAGACAGTTTAGTCTAATTCACTTTCATATGTATTCATTTTAATTCTATTCTGTTCCATTCCTGTTTAAATTTGCATTCCTGCCCCCATAAGAACTCTGAATAACATTCTAACCCAGAAAAAAAGACATACAGACAGACAGTTGTGGGGTGGCCCTAGGCCTGCTTTTGACATTTATTTTCTTCTTTTTAAAACAGGTGACAGCATGGCTTCCTCTGAGTGGATTGAAAATGGGGCTGCAAACACTCCTGAGAGCAAATGTCTCTGGGACCAATATGGGTCCTTGAGAGAAATGGGATGTCCTTGTATCCCATTGCTCTAGGGGCATTTACAGTCTCATTTTCAATGTGCACAGTGGCAGATGCTGTGCTTTCCAACTGCTTGGAGTAGCTATACCTTTTTCAAAGTTGTGCCTTTTTTAAAAAGCACCTCCAGGCCAACTCAAACAATTAGCTTTCTAAGGAAGGACACATTCTGATCTGCACAATAGTTCATGGGGTGCAGATCAGGTGAGTTTGCCTTAGAACGTGGATGCAAAAAATTCCTTGAGCACCCCTAACACGATTAGCTGCCAGTTGATAAGTGGCCATTTGTATTTGCCCAAAGTCTGTGACCAATTTCAATTTTAGCTTCTCCTTTTTTCTCCTTTTAAAATTTATTTTCCTTAGGACCATGAGAAATTTATATGAAGATGCCAATTGGTCGCAAAAAGATTTGGAAGCGCATATCAGTGATGCTCGGAAACATGTCATGAAAAACAAGCTTTCCTGTTTTTCTCGGAGGCACTTAACATACTATGAAAAGGAAATGTGTCAGAGGCACCGAGATGGATATAAGCTCTCTTTTATAGATCTCTGGGGGCTCATTATTGAATCCATGTTTAATGATGAGGTATTGTATTAATACGTTTTGGAGGTGGGTGGGAAGCATAATGTGGGCTGGCATATGGGGAAAATGTGAAACAAATTAAGCACAGAAAGGGGAAAGGGTGTTTGCTATTATTTCTTTAGTTTACATTGATAGCACACCTGTTGTGAAGAGTTTGGATGTAAACAAGAACACAAGCTTGCATCTAAATATATTAAAACATTGGGCAGTACCCATTGAACCGTTTTCACCATCACAAAGAGATTTAGCTGGTCAATGGAACTTTTCTGTCCTCTCTCTGTATGTCTCCTGTGTGCCCCATACATTTGATCTGGAAGGTTATGGGGGACCCAGAACAGATTTATGGGGTATGCTTGGAGAGGAGAGGTCAGGAAATCATAGAATTGTAAAGTTGTAGGGAACCCAAGAGTCATCTAGTCCAATCCCCTGCAATGAAGGCATCTCAGCTAAAGCATCCATAACAAGATCTCCCAACACTCTAGAGTACTGTCCGAGGTGGTACTGGCAACTGCAGTGGGAAGGAGGAATTGGCAGACGTTGCCTCTCATAGGTAAGGAGCAAAGTCTGGGTCTGACCCAAGATGAGGATGCCAAGATGTATTATGACAGGTTCTTTGTGAAATTTATTTGGGTTAATGTCTCTTCTGCTGACTACTGCTTTTTCTCAAACAGCCCAATCATCACAAGCTCTCAGATCAACGACAGGCTGTGAATCTGGGTCAGAACCCACTTCCCATCTACCTTGCTCTCAATGTCAAAGAAAGATACAGCACTCTAGATTTTAAAGGTAGGGACAAAATTATTTGAGCTTGCTTCAAAGGCAGGGGTCCAGGCGAAGACTATTGGTTGACATTTCCCCACTAATAGATACTAAATCTCCTGGCGATGGTGCAGCACAGATTGTGTGTTGTGTACATTTTTATACAGAATTATACCTTTGTTTCAAAATCCTAAGAGAATCCTTGGATCTTGAGCAATTAATAAGTCCTGTTAGTCTTTGATACCACACTGAATGCTCTTGAGTACTCATTCTCCCTCATTTTAGGCCTGCTCTATACTTGAAACAATGGGACATGGGTGGCGCTGTGGGTTAAACCACAGAGCCTAGGACCTGCTGATCAGAAGGTCGGCGGTTTGAATCCCCACGACGGGGTGAGCTCCCGTTGCTCGGTCCCTGCTCCTGCCAACTTAGCAGTTCGAAAGCATGTCAAAGAGCAAGTAGATAAATAGGTACCGCTCTGGCGGGAAGGTAAACAGCGTTTCCGTGCACTGCTCTGGTTCAGCAGAAGCGGCTTAGTCATGCTGGCCACATGACCCGGAAGCTGTACGCCGGCTCCCTCGGCCAATAAAGCGAGATGAGCGCCGCAACCCCAGAGTCGGCCACGACTGGACCTAATGGTCAGGGGTCCCTTTACCTTTATACTTGAAACAATAATCACATGGAAAGTGCTCCCATACAGTGATAGCCCTGTGTACTGGCTTACTTTGTAAATTACTCTTGTTGCACAGAGAGTTTCCACTTCACTGTCAGCTGTAGATGAAGGTGACCCATTTAGGAAGGTGTAGTAACACATTATGGCTGCCACGTGGAGCAGCTGCTGCATGAATGCTGTTAGAGAGATATTAAAAAAAAATATTTTAAAAATTGTCCAGTAGCACCTTAGAGACCAACTAAGTTTGTTCTGGGTATAAGCTTTCGTGTGCATGCACACTTCTTCAGATACACTGAAACAGAAGTCACCAGACCCTTATATATAGTGAGAGGGTGGGGAGGGGTATTACTCAGAAGGGTGGTGGGAATGGGAGATTGGCTGATAGGTGTAGAGTTTCTGTAAGAGGGATGGGGAGTTGTGATTTCCAAATCCATTGAAACGGTTAATTATGATTATTATACAGAAGTAGAATGCAGATTTTATTGCAATATTCCCTACAGTGTAATTATTACATCATTCATTTATTAGATTTCTTACCTGTCTTTCACAATAATTATAATGTACTTAACAAATATTTTTATATGGTTGTTTGCAGAGTGGGTGGAATTTACTCCCTATGAAGCAGGCTTCTTGAAATATGGAGCTTTCATTAATGTGGAACATTTTGGAAGTCAGTTCTACATGGGCCACTTGACAAAGAAGCTGCCGGAATCTGAGCTCTGTTACATGCAAGGTGACTTATTATTATTTATGAAATTTGAATACCGCCCTTCATCCACAGATCTCAGGGTGGTTCACAACATAAAAATACAATATAAAAGCACAAAATACAACATGCAGTGTAAAAGCACAAGATAAAAACAAGAACAAAAAAAAAAAACCCCACAAAGAAATAACCCCTCTCCCACAAATACATTTAATAGAGATATAAAATGTTAATCAGCCAAAGGCCTGGTTAAAGAGGAACATTTTCGCCTGGCACCTAAAGGTGTATAATGAAGGTGCCAGCTGAACCTCCCTGGGGAGAGCATTCCACAGATGGGGAGCCACTGCAGAGAAGGCCCTTTCTCGTGTTGCCACCTCCTGGACCTTTTGTGGAGGAGACACATGAAGAAGGGCCTCAGATGCTGAACACAGAGTCATATGGAGAGAGGTGGTCTTTGAAGACCTGAACAGAGATACCAACAAAATCTATATTGTTTTAGTTGCCTGTATTTTGAAATTGACGCCTTACCACTCGCACAGGTTTTTTTTGTACTATGTACTCATCTTTCACACATTACTGATGGGAATGAGAACTGCACTACAGGCTTTTTTCAGTTCTGGCACCTCTCAGATGGGCACCATTGCCATTATAAAAGAATAAGGGAGGCATTTGTGATGAGTTCTGGCACCTTTTTCCCCTAGAAAAATAGCACTGACGACAGGAAATAGTAAACACAGTCATTAGTAAAATATTAGTGAACATGATATCCATTTCAAAACAATAAATGAAAGAAACAAATGCAACACCCTCTTTACCATCACCTGGAAATTACATCAAAGCTCTGAGATCAAATGGTTTTTATTTTACTTTTGCATTTTCTATGCTTCTCAGGCATGTTGAGTAATATATATTCCCAAAGTTTGCTGGATGCATTGTACTTAGCTGACTGTTCAGAAGACTTCTGGCACAGGTGGACAAGAGACAGAGTGGTGGATATTGGTCAGTAGAACATCATTTCTTCTTTGGTTAATGTATCTTGGGCTCTGTCATGAGCCACGCAGCACTGTTGGGATCAAGCTTGGGTGGCTCTGAGGGAGGAGGAAGAAACAGGGAAAGAGCTGAATTTGTGGGACATGGGTAGGAGGAGCGGGGGGGGGGAATCTCTCCAGTCACTTTGGAAGGTAGAGCACGATGCTGACTCTCCCCTCTGACCTTCCTGCAGAGCAGAGAGCCTTAGTGGAGACTGGGGAAGACTTTGATCAGCTATGGCAGGAGCCTGAATAGGTGGCTGCAGTCTTGTTGCCTATAACTGGGCGCCACCTTCACAGATGGGAGCAGATACAACCACCCCACAAGGCTAGAGAGTCTCAAATGACCACTCCATACCTCCTTTTAAAAGCTTGGAGGGGGTGGGAAAGTTCATTGGGTGGGACACCTGTTCCTGAACACTGGAATTGTGATTCTTGAGCACTGTGTCTACTGCTGAGCCTGTGCTTTTACCTGCTTAAATAAAGATATATTTCTTTCAAGTAAGGCATTCTGGGAAGATCCACATTATACATTTAAAGTGCACAGCTTCCTCTCAAAGAATCTTGGGGACTGTGATAGCAGGCAACTCCTAGGCGCCAAGGTCCCTTCGCCCTCCCCAATAAAATATTTGAGGGCACTGAGTCCCCACAAAGTTAATGGCCATTGCCCTTCAAATGGTACAGGTGAGCTCAGTCATGTGATCGATTATGCAGGGTGGGGCTTACCCGCCCCTTGCAATATTTTATTCATGTTGGCACCCCTGGGAACAGTAGTTTGTTAAGGGTACAGGGAATGGTCGGTCTGTGAGGAGGAAACTACATTTCCCGTGGTCTTTAGCAAACAGTTGGATCTTAGATTTGTTATAATTTATAGTTAAATGCCATGATTTATAGTTAAATGCCCAAAGCTAGTAAATTATTTTGGCCTATTTTGGATCATTAAAGTAGAGGATAATTTAGGGGAGTGGGACTGTATGACATAGAGGTTGCTTAAAAATGGATTGAAGAGTAAACAGACTAAAGTATAGCCCTATCTGATTTTAAAGACACACAGCAAAAACATGCCTTTGAAACATTAAGTATTGTTAATAGTAAAGGTAAAGAGACCCCTGACCATTAGGTCCAGTCATGACCGACACTGGGGTTGCGGCGCTCATCTCTCTTTATTGGCCGAGAGAGCTGGCGTTTGTCTGCAGGCAGCTTCTGGGTCATGTGGCCAGCATGACTAAGCCACTTCTGGCAAACCAGAGCAACGCACGGAAACACCGTTTACCTTCCTGCCGGAGCAGTACCCATTTATCTACTTGCACTTTGACGTGCTTTTGAACTGCTAGGTTGGCAGGAGCTGGGACCGAGCAACAGGAGCTCACCCCATCGCAGGGATTCAAACCACTGACCTTCTGATCAGCAAGTGCTAGGCTCTGTGGTTTAACCCACAGCACCACCTGTGTCCCGCTGCAGTTAATAGTAGTAGCAATAAAAAGATAAAAAGGTAAAGGACCTCTGGACAGTTAAGTCTGGTCAAAGGCGACTATGGGGTTGCAGTGCTCATCTTGATTTCAGGCCGAGGGAGCGCACAGAAACACCATTTACCTTCCTGTCGCAGAGGTACGTATTTATCTACTTGCACTGGTGTGCTTTTGAACTGCTAGGTTGGCAGAAGCTGGGACAGAGCAATGGGGATTTGAACCACCGACCTTCTGATCAGCAATCCCAAGAGGGTCAGTGGTTTAGACCACAGTGCCACCTGCTCCCTCTAGTAGCAGCAGTAGTTGTATTGGTACTATCAAGGTGCATTTTGAGTAAGGGATCTAAACAAAATTGTCATGTGTTCCACAGAAGATGGTACTCTGCCCAGCATGCCTCGCAGGCCAGATGTGCAGCCAACACGCCTCTTCACCCCCAGCGGAAGCCTCACTGATGTGCTTAGAGATGTTGTAACAATGCGGCCAATTGTTGCAAAATATGGCAATTTCATGAGGGGCCTCCAAGTCAACGATAAATATTTGGAGAATGACAGGTTTTCAATGTGGAAAGGTAATTCCTTTGCACTAGATTACCCAGATCTCTTCTCTCCCCCCACTTTTCTTTTGTATTGGATATGTCTTATAATCCTGTCACATATTTCTCAGCTGAGGAGAAACAACTAATCCTCTGCCTCCTTGGTCAACAGTTGCCAGCTCCCAAGTTAGCCTCCACTTCTTTTTCCATCCACATTTCAGTTAATCAGCCTCTTTGCCCAGTAGTGGTGGCAGGGCAGAAATAGCCTCAAGATGGTGCTGGGCATATGCCTTGGTGCACAAATGTTCCCTGATCAAGGGCCACATCCTCTTCACAGAATCATAGAATTGTAATGTTGGAAGGGATCCTGAGGGCATCCAACTCCCTCAATGTAGGAATCTCAACTAAAGCATCTATGACAGATGGCCATATAATATCTGCTTAAAAATCCCAAATGAAGGAGAGTCCACAACCTCCCAAGGGAGTCCATTCCACTGTTGAACAGCTCTTACTGTCAGAAAGTTCTTTCTGATGTTCATTTGGAATCTCCTTTCTTGCAACTTGAAGCCATTGGTTTGGGTTCTAGCCTATGGTTACCAGATTTTTTTCAATGAATCCGGGGACAATTTTTTTTTTGGGGGGGGAAGCAACAGAGAGTCAGTAGTGAAATTGGTGAGGCAAAAGACCCTGGGTCCCAGCACACATGCATATTGTATAAAGGTGCAAAGCCCTTCTTTTGGTATATCTACTGCCCAGTGAGCAGTTTCTCATTCTTCTACTGACTTCTATTCCTTACTTTCTTTTTATATTTATGCAGTGTTATTTTTTTTTATGCTATAACTGGATTTTTCTCTAAAGTGAGCTAAGTTGAGCCTTGCTAGGGACCTAGCAAAGAACTGTAAAATTTATGCCTTAGTAAACCTCTACTACTGGAGGGGACGCGGGTGGCGCTGTGGGTAAAAGCCTCAGCGCCTAGGGCTTGCCGATCGAAAGGTCGGCGGTTCGAATCCCCGCGGCGGGGTGCGCTCCCGCTGCTCGGTCCCAGCGCCTGCCAACCTAGCAGTTCGAAAGCACCCCTGGGTGCAAGTAGATAAATAGGTACCGCTTACCAGCAGGAAGGTAAACGGCGTTCTGTGTGCTGCGCTGGCTCGCCAGATGCAGCTTTGTCACGCTTACTTGTGTAAGCAGCTCCTCTCCCACTTTCCTCCTTCAAAGCAACCACGGAGGAGGGAAAGAGGGGACCCATGGATCCTCTTCGCTGCTCGAGGCTGCAGCAGATTCCCTCCTCCCAGGCTCCCTTTGAAGCAGCAAAGTGGGAGGGGAGCAGCTTACACTCGTGTAAGCAGCTCCTCTCCCACTTTCCTGCTTCAAAGCAACCACGGAGGAGGGAAGGAAGGGGACCATGGATCCTCCGCTGCTCACGGCTGCAGCGGATTCCTCCTCCTTGATTGCTGGGAGTTTCTCTGGGCAGGAATTCCCTCAGCTTAAGTGGGGTGGGGGAAGTGTGGCAGGTAGGGGGGTACTGAGAGACACATGTCTCTCAGATGAAAATTGGGAGTGGGCATTGTGTGAAGTGGCTGTGGATCTCCTGCCGCAGAACTGTATAGAGTTGGGAGGGCCACCCAAGGGTCATCTAGCCCAGCCCCCTCACAATGTAGGAATCACAGCTAAAGAACGCCAGGCAGATGGTCCCCCAACCGCTGCTTAAAAGCCTCCAGTGGTGGAGACCCCAAACACCTTCCGAGGTCATAGAATTGCAGGGTTGGAAGGGAACCCCAGGAGTCATCTAGTCCAGCCCCGGTGGACAGCGGGCGCAATCCATCCCGTTGCGCAAGACTAAAGATGCTGCGCAAGGCTAAAGAAGAAGCCAAGGCAGTGAGCGGGATGGATCGCGCTTGCTGCCTTGTCTTCTTTAGCTGCACTGGAGAGGTTTAGCTCCTGGCTGGAGAGGTTGCGCGGCTATGGATCCCGCACGCTGTCTTGGCTTCTTTGCTCTTTGGGGCTGGGGGGGGGAACCCGGGCTTCCCCCGCAGCCCCGAGAAGCTCTGGGAGAAGTGGACAGGCTGCATGCAGCCTGTCCGTTGCTCTTTGGGGCTGGGGGGGGGATAATATTTTTTTCCTTGATTTCCCCCTCTAAAAACTAGGTGCGTCCTGTGGTCCGGTGCGTCCAATAGAGCGAAAAATACGGTACCTGTTATCAAAAGAGGCATCTATGTAGAGAATATAAAATATGAATAAGTAAATTAAGGTTGCACTGTAGTATCATTAACCTGTTAATGATACATAATTAATTGAGTCCTCCTGGTCTTTAATAACATATACAAATTTTCTTTGCAACATTGCATATAAAGCTAAAGAATTTGCCTTTCAGATACTGTACTAGATAATTTCCCCAACAAATTGAATGAAACACCAGAATATTTGGAACTGACAGACACAGCTTTTTTCATCAATACCAGCTGTCCACCGCTTCTGAGGCCAGAGAGGAAAGTGGACCTTATTTTGCATTTAAATTATAGTGGAGGATCACAGACATTGGTGAGAAGAGTCTTTTTATTATCTTTAGCAACTTGACCATAACCATTCATCTTTTCATTAATTTTTTACTTCAAATATTAACAGAAGACTGGAAGAGCTTGAAAAAGAACTTGTGCTATGCCATATAGTTATTTGGTATAATTTCACATTTGATACCAAAATGGATTCTTTTTTTCTTCTTGCAAGTACGACTGAGTCATATGGAGTAATGCTGGGGGGCAGGCAGGTGGTCCCCATTTCTCCCTACCACCAAAGATCTAGCTTCAGCTTTTTACACAGTCTTCTTACAAGGGAAGTAATGTGGAGAAAGATGGCTTTGCTTTCTGATCCTCAGTATTTTCATTGAAAGAGAGTGAGAACAAGCAAAAGAGAAACAGCCCCTGGGAGAGGACAGTGGACGTCCTAGACAGACCGGACCTTGGAAAATTATTATTGTGTCCTCCTTCATCATCACAATTTTATAGACTCATAGTGCTAGAAAATCTGATCCACCTACCTATGCCAAGACAAGAGTACCCATACCCCAAATATCCCTGATAAGTGCCATATCATCCTTCTAGTGCAACTACTAGCTTTTGAGGAAGGAAAGCTGTAACCATATCTCTTTGGGTTCTGATGTTGTTCATGTTTAATGCTCTAGCCATTGGATCTAGCTACAAAATACTATGCGGAGCAGGGCATTCCATTTCCCAAGGTTGTGCTGACAGATGAAGACAGGAAGCATCTCAAGGAATGCTACCTCTTCGACAAAGCAGAGAGTCCAAAGGCTCCCATATTGCTGTATTTTCCCCTGGTATGCGATACCTTCCAAAAATACAAAGCTCCTGGTGAGTAAAGAAGAGCAATAGTCTTCCTGAAGACAACATGACTTTCTTATCTGCTTATTTTCATGACTGACACCTATACACACACACACACATGCATATATATATATATATATATATATATATATATATATATATATATGGGGATGCAGGTGGCGCTCTGGGTTAAACCACAGAGCCTAGGGCTTGCTGATCAGAAGGTCGGTGGTTTGAATCCCTGTGATGGGGTGACCTCCCGTTGCTCGGTCCCTGCTCCTGCCAGCCTAGCAGTTCGAAAGCACATCAAAGTGCAAGTAGATAAATAGGTACCACTCTGGCAGGAAGGTAAACGGTGTTTCCATGCACTGCTCAGGTTCGCCATGCTGGCCACATGACCTGGAAGCTGTACACTGGCTTCCTTGACCAATAAAGTGAGATGAGCACCGCAACCCCAGAGTCAGTCACGACTGGACCTAATGGTCAGGGGTCCCTTTACCTTACTATACACACACACACACACACACACACACACACACACACACACACACACACAGTGGTACCTTGGGTTAAGTACAATGGCACTCTATGCTGCCCAAGTGAAAATCCACTGCTCAATTTGAAAAGTGTGTTGTCACTTTGGCAGTAGCAAGTGCTGCAGTGGAAACAAAAGAGCAGCTCTGGGTGTGTGAGGTCCTGTCCTCCATCTGCATGGTGGCTGTTTGGGTCATGGACCCTGGGTTCTATGTAACATCCTCACTTCAGTCTGTCTTCTTTTGTTCCACTGGCTCATCATCTTTTATCCCCAACCCAGTCTACTTTATCAAATCTTCCTTCTAGCTTCTAGCCTTCAACTTCTAGTCTTCAACCCATTCACTCAGCACTTGTTGCACTGCTGCATTAAAAACCGAGATGAATGTGGCAGATGGAGATCTTCTCCTCTTCATTATAAATACATACAAATATAGACCATAAACACAATCGCCCAACCATCACAACCTCAAATTGGTTTCAGTTACCTTCAAGATTTTCCTCATCTCATCCATTCTGACAGCGTGTTTTACCAAGACGAGGTTATGTCAAATGGGCAGAGATTTCTTGCCAGTTTCTCACCGGAAACTGAAGTGGCTGAGCAATTAACAGGCAGGGATGAATATGCTCATACTCTCCTCTCTGACTCCTTGAAAAGAATGTGAAGCTTGGCTGCTCTTGCGAGGCATTACACACCCACACACCCACCTCTCAACTTAGTTCAATGTTCTAATGAAATTAGAAGTTATTGACCAGGGAATGGGGGGGGGGGGCTTGCGGCTCTCCATATATTGTTGGACCCACCAGCCCCAGCCAACATGGTCAGTGGTCAGAATAGTGAGAGTTATAGCTCAACTGTGATGGCCTGGGAATCTGATTCAGAGGTTGAACCGGAGGAATCCCAGCCTGCACAGGAGTCCCCACCTCCAGGGCTGGCTGAACTGGGGCAGGGCCTTGATTCTGAGGCGCCTGCACCTGTGCCGGATCCTCAGGAGCAGGCACCAGGTGAATCCACTCTGGCTCCGGAGGTGGTTGAGGACTCAGTACCTACAGGTGAGTCTCCCCCTGGGTCCAGTAACCCTTCAGCCTCTCCTGAACTGCAGAGGCTCAGGGCAGAGAGGCGAAGGGAACTGGTTTTCCCCAGGAGGAGTGCTCACCTTAAGGCCAGGAGAGGCGGGTCTCCTGGGGGCCGGGACCGCCCCTGGCCTCAGAGAAGATAAAGGCCAGTCAGCCCGGTCCCAGGTTGCGGGAGCAACGTCGTTGATGAGCTGTTTCGGCCAGCATCCAGTCCTGTTCCCCCAGAGTTCCTGTCCTTGCCCGGCTTCTTGCTGTGGACCCTGCTTTGGCCGAGGAGGACTGTCCGGCGACCCTCAACTCAGGTCCTGGACCTCGCCCCATGGTAACCTCCCCCCTGGACCAGCACATCAACAACATCTAGGGTGCCAGAGGTTCCTCAGCTCTGATTTATTTAGGGGTGCCATTTTCTGAAAATCCTGATGTTGAGCTTATCCACACACATCCCACCCCCAGTTCCTGTCTTTCTCCTTGATCTCAATGCGAAGTAAATTACTTATTTTACTGATTCTACTAAAATGGCAAAAAAGATAACTGCATATCATATGGATTATAGCACACATTATTTCCTTCCATCTTGTTTCCATAGGTGTAGAACGCAGTCCTAGTGAGATGGAGGAAGGCCAAGTTGATGTCAGCAGCACCGTATTTACCCCATTTGCTACTGGTGCGCTGCAGTATTCAGAGGCTAATTTCAACAAGCTGTTAAATTTGACCGACTACAATATCCTCAATAATCAACATATGATTCTTCAGGCTCTGCGTACAGCAGTACAACGAAAGAAGCAGCAAAAGCAACAGTCTCTGTGACTCTCTTCTTAACCCTCTCCAAATGTATTTTCTGCATTTTCTGCCACTTTCCAGTATTACAGAGATGGGAACTTGCTGATTATTATTTGTGATTTATGTGCCCCAAGTGTACCAAGGTGCTCTGTTATTTTGTTTGCATACAAATATGGTAGGAAACAAATTGGGAGATAGTGACTGAGAGACATCTACTCGCAATTGGTCACCAATGAGGGGCTGGAACATGGTCGTCTTAGGCTCAGGTCCAGCACTACAGAGGCTTTGCTAAAATATAGACCTGAGTTATATTGCCTCAGCAACCGAAGCTTAGAGACAAAAGCCATTGACAAAATACGAATATCTATAATAGGCCTCTAAGTTTCAGGTCTTAGGTTTTGTTCATAAATGCATGATTGTCACTTGATGATGGCAATATGAAGCAGCCATTACCGATCAAACAAACCAGAAGAGAACTCCCCTCTCATAGAATCATAGAGTTGGAAGAGACCATAAGGGCCATCGAGTCCAACCCCCTGCCAAGCAGGAAACACCATCAGAGCACTCCTGACATATGGTTGTCAAGCCTCTGCTTAAAGACCTCCAAAGTAGGAGACTCCACCACACTCCTTGGCAGCAAATTCCACCGTCGAACAGCTCTTACTGTCAGGAAGTTCTTCCTAATGTTTAGGTGGAATCTTCTTTCTTGTAGTTTGGCTCCATTGCTCCGTGTCCGCTTCTCTGGAGCAGCAGAAAACAACCTTTCTCCCTCCTCTATGTGACATCCTTTTATATATTTGAACATGGCTATCATATCACCCCTTAACCTCCTCTTCTCCAGGCTAAACATGCCCAGCTCCCTTAGCCGTTCCTCATAAGGCATCGTTTCCAGGCCTTTGACCATTTTGGTTGCCCTCCTCTGGACACGTTCCAGTTTGTCAGTGTCCTTCTTGAATTGTGGTGCCCAGAACTGGACACAGTACTCCAGGTGTGGTCTGACCAGAGCAGAATACAGTGGCACTATTACTTCCCTTGATCTAGATGCTATACTCCTATTGATGCAGCCCAGAATTGCATTGGCTTTTTTAGCTGCCGCGTCACACTGTTGGCTCATGTCAAGTTTGTGGTCAACCAAGACTCCTAGATCCTTTTCACATGTACTGCTCTCAAGCCAGGTGTCACCCATCTTGTATTTGTGCCTCTCATTTTTTTTGCCCAAGTGCAATACTTTACATTTCTCCCTGTTAAAATTCATCTTGTTTATTTTTGCCCAGTTCTCTAATCTGTCAAGGTCATTTTGAAGTGTGATCCTGTCCTCTGGGGTGTTAGCCACCCCTCCCAGTTTGGTGTCATCTGCAAATTTGATCAGGATGCCCTTGAGTCCATCATCCAAGTCGTTGATAAAGATGTTGAATAAGACCGGGCCCAAGACAGAACCCTGTGGCACCCCACTAGTCACTCTTCTCCAGGATGAAGAGGAACCATTGATGAGCACCCTTTGGGTTCGGTCAGTCAGCCAGTTACAAATCCACTGAGTGGTAGCATAGTCAAGACCACATTTTACCAGCTTCTTTACAAGAATATCATGGGGCACCTTGTCAAATGCCTTGCTGAAATCAAGGTAGGCTACATCCACTGCGTTCCCTTCATCTACCAGGCTTGTAATTCTGTCAAAAAACGAGATCAGGTTAGTCTGACATGACTTATTTTTCAGAAATCCATGCTGACTATTGGTGATCACAGCATTCCTTTGTAGGTGTTCACAGACTGTTTGCTTAATGATCTGCTCCAGAATCTTCCCTGCTATTGATGTCAGACTGACTGGGCGGTAATTATTTGGGTCCTCTCTTTTCCCCTTTTTGAAAATAGGGACAACATTTGCCCTCCTCCAGTCTGCCGGGACTTCGCCTGTTCTCCAGGAATTCTCAAAGATGACTGCCAGTGGTTCTGAGATCACATCTGCCAGTTCTTTTAATACTCTTGGATGCAGTTCATCTGGCCCTGGAGACTTGAATACATCTAAACTAGCCAAATATTCTTGTACTATCTCCTTAGTTATTCTGGGCTGTGTTTCCTTTGCTGAATCATTTGCTCCAAATTCTTCAGGTCGGGCATTGTTTTCTTTATCGGAGAAGACTGAGGCAAAGAAGGCATTGAGTAGTTCAGCCCTTTCTGTGTCCCCTGTTTGCATTTCACCATCTTCTCCTCTGAGTGACCCCATTGTTTCTTTGTTCTTCCTTTTGCTACGAACATACCCATAAAAGCCTTTTTTGTTGCTTTTAACCTCTCTAGCAAGCCTGAGTTCATTCTGTGCTTTAGCTTTTCTGACTTTGTGTCTACACGTGCTGGCTATTTGTTTGAATTCCTCTTTGGTGGTTTCCCCCCTTTTCCATTTTTTGTACACATCCTTTTTTAATCTTAATTCAGTTAAAAGTTCTTTAGATAGCCACCCTGGCTTCTTTAGGCACCTTCCATGTTTCCGTCTCATTGGTATTGCCTGACGTTGTGCTTTTAGTATCTCCCTCTTAACAAACTCCCAGCCATCATGAACTCCCTTTCCTTTTAGTATTGTTGTCCATGGGATCTCACCCAGCACTTCCCTAAGTTTTATGAAGTCGGCTTTCTTAAAGTCAAGAAATTGAGTCCTAGTATGCTTGGCTGCTCCTTTCCGCTGTATAGTAAACTTCAGAAGAGCATGATCACTCGCGCCTAATGATCCTTCCACTTCTACCCCACTAACCAGGTCATCAACATTGGTTAGGACCAGATCTAAAATGGCTGTTCCTCTTGTTGCTTCTCCCACTTTCTGGACAATGAAGTTGTCTGCAAGGCCAGTGAGGAATCTGTTTGACCTTATGCTCTTGGCTGAGTTTGACGTCCAACAAATATCCGGGTAATTGAAGTCCCCCATTACTACTATCTCCCTTCCTTTTGCATGCTTGGCCATCTGTTCCAGGAAGGCATCATCTATGTCCTCCGTTTGGCTTGGGGATCTATAGTAAACTCCCACAATGAGGTCTCTGTTATTCTTCTCTCCCTTAATTTTGACCCAAATACTCTCACTTTGGCTTTGAGGATCTAAATCTTGGATCTCTTCACAGGTATACACATCCCTGACATATAACGCCACTCCTCCTCCTTTCTTGTCTGGTCTGTTTCTCTGAAATAGATTGTATCCCCCCATTATTACATTCCAATCGTGGGACTTATCCCACCAGGTTTCAGTGATGCCTATTATGTCATATTTAGTTTGCTGTACCAAGAGCTCAAGCTCATCTTGTTTATTTCCCATGCTTTGCGCATTAGTGTACAGACATTGAAGTCCATTAATCATTCCCCCGTGTCTCTTATTTAAGGATTTTTTCCTCCCACCACTAGGTCCACGTGCTGTTTGCTCCATTTGGTCTATGACATTTGGATGATCATCTTCATTAATTGATAGACTCCTACCTTCAGGAGCACTGTCTCCCTCCCCCACATTAGTCAGTTTAAAGCCCTCCTGATGAGGTTTCTGAGATTTTTGGCAAAAACATTTCTCCCAACCGTTGTGAGGTGCAGCCCATCACTTGCCAGAAGTCCATCTTCAAGAAACTGCAGTCCGTGATCTAAGAATCCAAACCGTTCCTGTTTACACCATTTGCGAAGCCAGCTGTTCACTTCCACTATTTTCCCCTCTCTCCCTGGGCCACGTCGTTCAACTGGGAGGACAGATGAGATGACAATTTGTGCATTTAGTTGCTTCAATTTCCTGCCGAGAGCCTCGTAGTCTCTTTTGATCTTCTGGAGGCTATTGCTTGCAGTGTCATTGGTTCCCACATGAACCAAGAGGAAGGGGTATTT
Organism: Podarcis vaucheri; assembly: GCF_965113315.1. Lineage (NCBI taxonomy): Eukaryota > Metazoa > Chordata > Lepidosauria > Squamata > Lacertidae > Podarcis > Podarcis vaucheri. The sequence goes on along the minus strand of NC_138759.1, from coordinate 46,392,539 downwards.
GTCATTGGGTTTTATGATTCCTTGCAGTCGTTCAGTTACATCTTGGATCTTAGCCCCGGGGAGACAGCACACTTCCCGAGACATCTTGTCAGGCCCACAGATCACTGCTTCTGTTCCCCTCAGTAGGGAATCCCCTATCACCACTACACGCCTCCTCTTGGGTTTGGTCGGGGTTCTTTCGTGAGCTGTCCGTTCCAAGGTCGCCTGCACATTCCCTGAGGACTGACTTTGCTGCTCGTCTTCATATACCTGATCGACTGTAATGAGGGAGAGATCCTCAAATGGAGTCTGCTCTTCGTCTTCCATGCTAGGGGAGAGGACCTCAAAGCGATTGTGTATTTCTAAGCAATCAGAGTGAACCCTGGGCCTCCTACTTCTTTGAGTCACGTTTCTCCATATATCTGGCTCCTGTGTTGGTGAACTAGACTCCTCAGGGGAGTCCCCTGTCTCCTCCTTGGTGGAGACGGTGTGCTCTGTTGCTTCCAAGAAGAGCTCCAGCTCTCTAATTCTTTGGAGCGTAGCTACACGTTCCTCCAGTTGCTGGACTTTGTCTTTTAAGAGGGCAATCAACATGCAATTGCTGCAGGTAAAGCTGCCTGCAACCTTTGGCAAGATGGCAAACATTGCGCAGGAATCGCAGGCGACTGCAGCTGTTCCCTCCCCTTCCATCTTGAGATCGTGTCGTTGGGGTTGGCTACAGAGGTCCTCCATCATAAAAAGCTTGAAGACAGGACAAATACACAAAAAAAACACCTAGATCTCCCCTAACAACGTTTGAGACTAGCTCCCCTAAATCTAAAAGATGGATTTAACTGCGCGCGCCGCTAGGCGCGCGCCGCTGCCCTGCAAACTCTGATAAGCTCCTCCCACAGCTAATCCCCTGCCTCAACAGAAACCCTGCCCCCTCTGACCTTTACACAGGGAAAACAGCTAATCAGCCACCAAGAAACACACACACACAAGAAAACCCTTTTTGCTCCTTCTTCAACTGCTTCCCTGCAAACTCTGATAAGCTCCTCCCACAGCTAATCCCCTGCCTCAACAGAAACCCTGCCCCCTCTGACCTTTACACAGGGAAAACAGCTAATCAGCCACCAAGAAACACACACACACAAGAAAACCCTTTTTGCTCCTTCTTCAACTGCTTCCCTGCAAACTCTGATAAGCTCCTCCCACAGCTAATCCCCTGCCTCAACAGAAACCCTGCCCCCTCTGACCTTTACACAGGGAAAACAGCTAATCAGCCACCAAGAACACACACACACAAGAAAACCCTTTTTGCTCCTTCTTCAACTGCTTCCCTGCAAACTCTGATAAGCTCCTCCCACAGCTAATCCCCTGCCTCAACAGAAACCCTGCCCCCTCTGACCTTTACACAGGGAAAACAGCTAATCAGCCACCAAGAAACACACACACACAAGAAAACCCTTTTTGCTCCTTCTTCAACTGCTTCCCTTCAAACTCTGATAAGCTCCTCCCACAGCTAATCCCCTGCCTCAACAGAAACCCTGCCCCCTCTGACCTTTACACAGGGAAAACAGCTAATCAGCCACCAAGAAACACACACACACAAGAAAACCCTTTTTGCTCCTTCTTCAACTGCTTCCCTGCAAACTCTGATAAGCTCCTCCCACAGCTAATCCCCTGCCTCAACAGAAACCCTGCCCCCTCTGACCTTTACACAGGGAAAACAGCTAATCAGCCACCAAGAACACACACACACAAGAAAACCCTTTTTGCTCCTTCTTCAACTGCTTCCCTGCAAACTCTGATAAGCTCCTCCCACAGCTAATCCCCTGCCTCAACAGAAACCCTGCCCCCTCTGACCTTTACACAGGGAAAACAGCTAATCAGCCACCAAGAAACACACACACACAAGAAAACCCTTTTTGCTCCTTCTTCAACTGCTTCCCTTCAAACTCTGATAAGCTCCTCCCACAGCTAATCCCCTGCCTCAACAGAAACCCTGCCCCCTCTGACCTTTACACAGGGAAAACAGCTAATCAGCCACCAAGAAACACACACACACAAGAAAACCCTTTTTGCTCCTTCTTCAACTGCTTCCCTGCAAACTCTGATAAGCTCCTCCCACAGCTAATCCCCTGCCTCAACAGAAACCCTGCCCCCTCTGACCTTTACACAGGGAAAACAGCTAATCAGCCACCAAGAAACACACACACACAAGAAAACCCTTTTTGCTCCTTCTTCAACTGCTTCCCTGCAAACTCTGATAAGCTCCTCCCACAGCTAATCCCCTGCCTCAACAGAAACCCTGCCCCCTCTGACCTTTACACAGGGAAAACAGCTAATCAGCCACCAAGAAACACACACACACAAGAAAACCCTTTTTGCTCCTTCTTCAACTGCTTCCCTGCAAACTCTGATAAGCTCCTCCCACAGCTAATCCCCTGCCTCAACAGAAACCCTGCCCCCTCTGACCTTTACACAGGGAAAACAGCTAATCAGCCACCAAGAAACACACACACACAAGAAAACCCTTTTTGCTCCTTCTTCAACTGCTTCCCTGCAAACTCTGATAAGCTCCTCCCACAGCTAATCCCCTGCCTCAACAGAAACCCTGCCCCCTCTGACCTTTACACAGGGAAAACAGCTAATCAGCCACCAAGAAACACACAACACACACACACAAGAAAACCCTTTTGCTCCTTCTTCAACTGCTTCCCTTCAAACTCTGATAAGCTCCTCCACAGCTAATCCCCTGCCTCAACAGAAACCCTGCCTCCCCTCTGACCTTTACACAGGGAAACAGCTAATCAGCCACCAAGAAACACACACACACAAAAAACACCTTTTTGCTCCTTCTTCAACTGCTTCCCTGCAAACTCTGATAAGCTCCTCCCACAGCTAATCCCCTGCCTCAACAGAAACCCTGCCCCCTCTGACCTTTACACAGGAAAACAGCTAATCAGCCACCAAGAAACACACACACAAGAAAACCCTTTTTGCTCCTTCTTCAACTGCTTCCCTGCAAACTCTGATAAGCTCCTCCCACAGCTAATCCCCTGCCTCAACAGAAACCCTGCCCCCTCTGACCTTTACACAGGGAAAACAGCTATCAGCCACCAAGAAACACACACACACAAGAAAACCCTTTTTGCTCCTTCTTCAACTGCTTCCCTGCAAACTCTGATAAGCTCCTCCCACAGCTAATCCCCTGCCTCAACAGAAACCCTGCCCCCTCTGACCTTTACACAGGGAAAACAGCTAATCAGCCACCAAGAAACACACACACCAAGAAAACCCTTTTTGCTCCTTCTTCAACTGCTTCCCTGCAAACTCTGATAAGCTCCTCCCACAGCTAATCCCCTGCCTCAACAGAAACCCTGCCCCCTCTGACCTTTACACAGGAAAACAGCTAATCAGCCACCAAGAAACACACACACACAAGAAAACCCTTTTTGCTCCTTCTTCAACTGCTTCCCTGCAAACTCTGATAAGCTCCTCCACAGCTAATCCCCTGCCTCAACAGAAACCCTGCCCCCTCTGACCTTTACACAGGGAAAACAGCTAATCAGCCACCAAGAACACACACACACAAGAAAACCCTTTTTGCTCCTTCTTCAACTGCTTCCCTGCAAACTCTGATAAGCTCCTCCCACAGCTAATCCCCTGCCTCAACAGAAACCCTGCCCCCTCTGACCTTTACACAGGGAAAACAGCTAATCAGCCACCAAGAAACACACACACACAAGAAAACCCTTTTTGCTCCTTCTTCAACTGCTTCCCTGCAACTCTGATAAGCTCCTCCCACAGCTAATCCCCTGCCTCAACAGAAACCTGCCCCCTCTGACCTTTACACAGGGAAAACAGCTAATCAGCCACCAAGAAACACACACACACAAGAAAACCCTTTTTGCTCCTTCTTCAACTGCTTCCCTGCAAACTCTGATAAGCTCCTCCCACAGCTAATCCCCTGCCTCAACAGAAACCCTGCCCCCTCTGACCTTTACACAGGGAAAACAGCTAATCAGCCACCAAGAAACACACACACACAAGAAAACCCTTTTTGCTCCTTCTTCAACTGCTTCCCTGCAAACTCTGATAAGCTCCTCCCACAGCTAATCCCCTGCCTCAACAGAAACCCTGCCCCCTCTGACCTTTACACAGGGAAAACAGCTAATCAGCCACCAAGAAACACACACACACAAGAAAACCCTTTTTGCTCCTTCTTCAACTGCTTCCCTGCAAACTCTGATAAGCTCCTCCCACAGCTAATCCCCTGCCTCAACAGAAACCCTGCCCCCTCTGACCTTTACACAGGGAAAACAGCTAATCAGCCACCAAGAAACACACACACACAAGAAAACCCTTTTTGCTCCTTCTTCAACTGCTTCCCTGCAAACTCTGATAAGCTCCTCCCACAGCTAATCCCCTGCCTCAACAGAAACCCTGCCCCCTCTGACCTTTACACAGGGAAAACAGCTAATCAGCCACCAAGAAACACACACACACAAGAAAACCCTTTTTGCTCCTTCTTCAACTGCTTCCCTGCAAACTCTGATAAGCTCCTCCCACAGCTAATCCCCTGCCTCAACAGAAACCCTGCCCCCTCTGACCTTTACACAGGGAAAACAGCTAATCAGCCACCAAGAAACACACACACACAAGAAAACCCTTTTTGCTCCTTCTTCAACTGCTTCCCTGCAAACTCTGATAAGCTCCTCCCACAGCTAATCCCCTGCCTCAACAGAAACCCTGCCCCCTCTGACCTTTACACAGGGAAAACAGCTAATCAGCCACCAAGAAACACACACACACAAGAAAACCCTTTTTGCTCCTTCTTCAACTGCTTCCCTGCAAACTCTGATAAGCTCCTCCCACAGCTAATCCCCTGCCTCAACAGAAACCCTGCCCCCTCTGACCTTTACACAGGGAAAACAGCTAATCAGCCACCAAGAAACACACACACACAAGAAAACCCTTTTTGCTCCTTCTTCAACTGCTTCCCTGCAAACTCTGATAAGCTCCTCCCACAGCTAATCCCCTGCCTCAACAGAAACCCTGCCCCCTCTGACCTTTACACAGGGAAAACAGCTAATCAGCCACCAAGAAACACACACACACAAGAAAACCCTTTTTGCTCCTTCTTCAACTGCTTCCCTGCAAACTCTGATAAGCTCCTCCCACAGCTAATCCCCTGCCTCAACAGAAACCCTGCCCCCTCTGACCTTTACACAGGGAAAACAGCTAATCAGCCACCAAGAACACACACACACAAGAAAACCCTTTTTGCTCCTTCTTCAACTGCTTCCCTTCAAACTCTGATAAGCTCCTCCCACAGCTAATCCCCTGCCTCAATAGAAACCCTGCCCCCTCTGACCTTTACACAGGGAAAACAGCTAATCAGCCACCAAGAAACACACACACACAAGAAAACCCTTTTTGCTCCTTCTTCAACTGCTTCCCTGCAAACTCTGATAAGCTCCTCCCACAGCTAATCCCCTGCCTCAACAGAAACCCTGCCCCCTCTGACCTTTACACAGGGAAAACAGCTAATCAGCCACCAAGAAACACACACACACAAGAAAACCCTTTTTGCTCCTTCTTCAACTGCTTCCCTGCAAACTCTGATAAGCTCCTCCCACAGCTAATCCCCTGCCTCAACAGAAACCCTGCCCCCTCTGACCTTTACACAGGGAAAACAGCTAATCAGCCACCAAGAACACACACACACAAGAAAACCCTTTTTGCTCCTTCTTCAACTGCTTCCCTTCAAACTCTGATAAGCTCCTCCCACAGCTAATCCCCTGCCTCAACAGAAACCCTGCCCCCTCTGACCTTTACACAGGGAAAACAGCTAATCAGCCACCAAGAAACACACACACACAAGAAAACCCTTTTTGCTCCTTCTTCAACTGCTTCCCTGCAAACTCTGATAAGCTCCTCCCACAGCTAATCCCCTGCCTCAACAGAAACCCTGCCCCCTCTGACCTTTACACAGGGAAAACAGCTAATCAGCCACCAAGAACACACACACACAAGAAAACCCTTTTTGCTCCTTCTTCAACTGCTTCCCTTCAAACTCTGATAAGCTCCTCCCACAGCTAATCCCCTGCCTCAACAGAAACCCTGCCCCCTCTGACCTTTACACAGGGAAAACAGCTAATCAGCCACCAAGAACACACACACACAAGAAAACCCTTTTTGCTCCTTCTTCAACTGCTTCCCTGCAAACTCTGATAAGCTCCTCCCACAGCTAATCCCCTGCCTCAACAGAAACCCTGCCCCCTCTGACCTTTACACAGGGAAAACAGCTAATCAGCCACCAAGAAACACACACACACAAGAAAACCCTTTTTGCTCCTTCTTCAACTGCTTCCCTGCAAACTCTGATAAGCTCCTCCCACAGCTAATCCCCTGCCTCAACAGAAACCCTGCCCCCTCTGACCTTTACACAGGGAAAACAGCTAATCAGCCACCAAGAAACACACACACACAAGAAAACCCTTTTTGCTCCTTCTTCAACTGCTTCCCTGCAAACTCTGATAAGCTCCTCCCACAGCTAATCCCCTGCCTCAACAGAAACCCTGCCCCCTCTGACCTTTACACAGGGAAAACAGCTAATCAGCCACCAAGAAACACACACACACAAGAAAACCCTTTTTGCTCCTTCTTCAACTGCTTCCCTGCAAACTCTGATAAGCTCCTCCCACAGCTAATCCCCTGCCTCAACAGAAACCCTGCCCCCTCTGACCTTTACACAGGGAAAACAGCTAATCAGCCACCAAGAAACACACACACACAAGAAAACCCTTTTTGCTCCTTCTTCAACTGCTTCCCTGCAAACTCTGATAAGCTCCTCCCACAGCTAATCCCCTGCCTCAACAGAAACCCTGCCCCCTCTGACCTTTACACAGGGAAAACAGCTAATCAGCCACCAAGAAACACACACACACAAGAAAACCCTTTTTGCTCCTTCTTCAACTGCTTCCCTGCAAACTCTGATAAGCTCCTCCCACAGCTAATCCCCTGCCTCAACAGAAACCCTGCCCCCTCTGACCTTTACACAGGGAAAACAGCTAATCAGCCACCAAGAACACACACACACAAGAAAACCCTTTTTGCTCCTTCTTCAACTGCTTCCCTTCAAACTCTGATAAGCTCCTCCCACAGCTAATCCCCTGCCTCAACAGAAACCCTGCCCCCTCTGACCTTTACACAGGGAAAACAGCTAATCAGCCACCAAGAACACACACACACAAGAAAACCCTTTTTGCTCCTTCTTCAACTGCTTCCCTGCAAACTCTGATAAGCTCCTCCCACAGCTAATCCCCTGCCTCAACAGAAACCCTGCCCCCTCTGACCTTTACACAGGGAAAACAGCTAATCAGCCACCAAGAAACACACACACACAAGAAAACCCTTTTTGCTCCTTCTTCAACTGCTTCCCTGCAAACTCTGATAAGCTCCTCCCACAGCTAATCCCCTGCCTCAACAGAAACCCTGCCCCCTCTGACCTTTACACAGGGAAAACAGCTAATCAGCCACCAAGAAACACACACACACAAGAAAACCCTTTTTGCTCCTTCTTCAACTGCTTCCCTGCAAACTGCTTCAACTGCTTCCCTCTCACTTCATATCAACCCAGATACAATACCTTGAAATGGAGAAAGTCTACATGTTCAGCGCGAGCTCATTGACTGAGACCAATATGTTATCAAGTGATGTACATACAATGTGAATTTGTTCTCAGTATCTTTTAGAGATATGATATTGGTTTTCAATACTATAAGCTATCATGAAGCAATGGAGTGTTCATATGTGAATCAGCCTTCTCGATGTGAAAATTCAGATCGAGAAATACTGTTATGAGTTTGGGGGGTGCCAGACCTCTAAATTTCTGGATCCAGTTAAGTGCTAAAAGCTAATCAGACCAGGCTAGCTTCCTGTGTTCAGGTAATTGCCTGGGCGAAGGGCCATTAAATGAGAACAAAGGAAAAGGTGACAGGCCATTAAGAAAGAAAAAGAGAGGGGGCTCTGGGCCAGATGGCGAATAGAAAGTTAAAAAGACAAAAGTCAGAGTTTAAAGTGAAGTGTGTGTAATGTCGCCTAGAGGTAAAGTTGCAGGCTAGAAAGGAAAAAAGGGCAAAGCATAGTATTTGAATCCAAGACTGTAGCTACGGGAGAAGCAAGACCCTTTTTGGGGTGTTAATTCTGTGAATGCCTCCATTGCAGGCTCAGGCTTTATATGTGTGTAAATAAACCATATATCTTAAAGATACCACTGTCTCTGCTGTGCCTCATTCCCAAAAGGAAACATGAACTCTGGGTAAGTGCTTGGAACCCCTGAAATCTTGCACAGCTCAGAGATTGGGGTGGCATGCAACCATATATATTTTTTAAAGTATTATGTTTACAAAGTTGTGATTCAAATAAGTCATATAAACTTGTAACAAAGAAAAGAAATACAAGAATGGGACATCCCACCCCCAACCATAATTTCCTCATATATTATCATGATCACCAAAAAGATTACAACAAGTAAATAAGGATCATCAGCACAATCTTAGCTTCAATATGCACAGCTACCTGGAGACCTGTGTTAATTCTCTTTCCACAGAATAAGATAAGACGAGCTTTAAGGCTGACCTTGGGCCTCACTGTCTGTGTTATGCCTAAGACCACTAGACATATAACCCCCAAAGGATCATGCATCTTGAACAGCTATATGACTGGGAGAAAGATGGGGAGAAGCCACCAAGTTTAAACTAATTTATACTGAGAGCCAGTGTGGTGTAGTGGTTAAGAGCGGTAGTCACGTAATCTGGGAAACCGGGTTCGCGTCTCCGCTCCTCCACATGCAGCTGCTGGGTGATCTTGGGCCAGTCACACTTCTCTGAAGTCTCTCAGCCCCACTCACCTCACAGAGTGTTTGTTGTGGGGGAGGAAGGGAAAGGAGAATGTTAGCCGCTTTGAGACTCCTTAAAGGGAGTGAAAGGCGGGATATCAAATCCAAACTCTTCTTCTTCTTCTTCTTCTTCTACTACAAATCCAGGATGCAATCCCACAAAAAATTACACATTTTCTTTTGTTGGTTGACCTCAGCAGTGGATGGGGTGGTGGTGACATGGCATCCAGCTAACCCCTGGTTGGTTGTGTCACTGCTGCTTACCAAGGATGGCATGGTGCAAACACATCAGTGGAGCCAATTTGGTGCTCCCATTGGTGCATTGGCTGCCTTGCCACCCCTTGCCCCTCTCCTCTGGCACTGTGGTCTAAACTACTGAGCCCCTTGTGCTTGCTGATCAGAAGGTAAGAGGTTTGAATCCCCACAACTGGGTGAGCTCCCGTTCCTCTGTCCCAGCTCCTCCTGCCAAGCTAGCAGTTCAAAAGCATACCAGTGCAAGTAGATAAATAGGTACCACTGTGGCGGGAAGGTAAGCAAGGTTTCTGTGCACTCTGGTTTCCATCATGGTGTTCTATTGCACCAGAAGCGGTATAGTCATGCTGGCCACATGACCCAGAAAGCTGTCTGTGGACAGATGCCAGCTCCCTCAGCCTGAAAGCGAGATGAGAGCTGCAACCTCATAGTCACCTTTGACTGGACTTAACGATCCAGGTGTCCTTTACCTTTTTTTTTTTAACCTTACCTAGTAAGCAGCAGCAACATATTTTGGATCAGCCCCTGTCTACTGCCCATGGTAGCAAACAATAGTTTATTTTTCAGTTACTCTCTAAAAATAATTTCAGCAGTCTCTTGGCCACCACCCCATGAGTTTTGAGGGTGGTGAAGTGCAGGCAGGGTCAGGGTCACATATAAACCCATCCAAGGGTTGTGCTTGTTCTCATGCTGATTTCTCATTCAGCTGGACTAGCAAGTTCAGCACATATAGCACAGTAACTCTTTACAGTATGAGTAACAGTGATGTACGCTGTTCCTCCTACCTTCTCCACTAGATACTGCTCCTGCATTTCCCATGCGATGCTGTTGCTAACAGAGCCTCTGATAGTGTCTTGTCTAGTGATGGGGGAGGATTTCAATTCAGGTCATATATAAAGGTGAATTTATCAAATTCACACTTTCCAAAACAGTATGAGAACCAAAACACAGTTATCCTTTGAATTTTGCACTTCTCTGAATTTTGGGGTGCATTTCTGCAACTAAAGAATGTTTACAAACATGCACATATTAGGGGACATTGCTTGCAAAAATATGGTGTCAAAGCTGCATAAACGTGTTTATTAAGAGAAATTCACACTAAAACACTGAGAGATTTTCATGAAGTTTGTTTTTTAATCACAAATTGCTGCAGAAAGGTGGGGAACTGAATTTAAAATTGGATAAATGAGAAGTTGAGAGAGAGCTGAAATTGACAGAACCGCCCATCACTAGCCTTGACTGTTCCTACTGTGCTGCAGTCTAACTCTCCATCCAAAGGACATCCTTGATGTATCTGAAGTGTGCTCTCACGTGCCTTTTCAGGGCTGATTCACACTCGCATATCTCCCACTTGCTGCAGCGGAAAGACTATGTTTGATTCACCAAAGCTGTCAGCAGCCGGAGTCATGCCTAGGTCAGCAATAAAAGAAGGCACTAAATGTCATGTGAAGTTAGCTCTTTATTCAAGGCTTTCTACTCAGCATGGGCTATGACCAAGCCAAAGCTCTCATAAAACAATGTGTAGTAGACACTGAGCGCCAATTGGATCTAACCTGGACTCCAACTTTTATTGCCAATGAATCCTCCAGGTACTCTGCCTACCCTATGGCATATCTAGCTAAGTCCCTAAGCACTAGAGGGCCTTTACCTTGGCTCTATCTCATGCCCTCCCCTGGGCTGTCCTTGAAGGCTGATACAGGAAGATTGCTTACCCGGAGAGACAATGCCCCTGTGACTCTGGTCATATGGAAACAACAGAGCATGTGCTTCTATAGTGCCTGTATTACAGAGACATTCATACTAGCTTCATCTTACCATTACTGCATAAGTACCCAGGGTTCTTGAAGCTGCCAACATGAGTTTGACCAAACTGCGGGAGGCAGTGGAAGACAGGAGTGCCTGGTGTGCTCTGGTCCATGGGGTCACGAAGAGTCGGACACGACTAAACGACTAAACAACAACAACACCCAGGGCGCACAGGACAATTCTATACCTTCTTGCGGCTTTCAGATACCAACCCTGATACAACATACAATGTTGCCAGATTCGGCACAGCAGCGCTCAAAATTCGTCGGACGATGACCCGTGCCACAAACTAGATTAATGAGCACTCCTATCAGAGTGCTCTCTAGACTGATAGCTATAGTCTTATATATATTAACCTCTTACAATCTGCCACTCCTGTCTAATGTTCCCAATGCTTCTTTTAGACTTTCCTTGCTTCCTTTAGATTCTTATAGACTTGTTATTCTTTTTAGTTTTTCAATCCATTTTTCAGATTTTAAATGACTGTACCCCCCCTTCCTTATGCTGGTCTATGACCGTAATAAAGATTTGATTTGATTCAAGGAAACAAAACTGTTCAGTTCTTAGTGGTCACAACATCCCTTCCCTTCCCTTCCCTTCCCTTCCCTTCCCTTCCCTTCCCAGGAGGTCTTGCCGCAATGAAGCAGTTGCGAGGACTGAAGGTCCCCTCCTTCCAACTGTTATCTAAGGCTCCTCTCCCACACCCTCCCTCAGCAGCCTAAGACTTTGTTGTCTTGCCTCTCATTGCTTCACCTTCTTCATTCCTCTGTGTGTTCCAGGGGACCGGGGGGGGGGGGAGGGGAGGGGAGCTGGTTGCAGAAGGAGAGGAAGGGGAAGACTGTCTGGCCTTTTCAGCAGCCTGCTTCATCTCTGTCTCCAGCCCCACATCCTTTCCTGCTTCTGAGTCTGGATTACCCCGTGCCACAGCCTCTTCCTGCCCACTAAACCAGGGGTTAGCAAGGTTTACCTCGCCTGCGCCAGTTCACTCCAGCGGAGATCCCTCTGTGAACCAGATTGCTTGCGCTCTTGAGCATGTGTGCCTGCGATTTCCGGCGTCTGCGCAGACATGATTTCCAGCGCCGCGGAAGCAAGTCCCTGCACTTCGCTGTGCTGTGCTGTGCTGGCAGCTTGGTTTGAGGGCGGCTCGTGGGCCGGTTAAACGACCCCTGTGGGTCGCTTGTGGCCCATGGGCCTTAGGTTGCCGACCCCTGCACTAAACCCTGCTGCTGCTGCTTCTGACACCGCAAAGCCTGTTGCCTTTTCAGCTTCTTCCACCTCTTCCTCCCCGTCTGCTCCCTCTGACCATAGATCGTTGTCTCACCACCAAACCCCTGGCTCTGAGCTGCTTTCCCTGGAAGTACCCTTGGGGGTTCCCCAGCTTTTGCCTTCTTCCACTGCCATTCCATGACAAAGGAACAAGCTTTCCCATTTGGCCCTCTTATAAGGAGGAGCTGCTGTTCGAGGATTTACTATAGCTTCCTGACATTTGCGGGGTGGGTGCGTGGGAACTGACCTTTGCCTTAGGCAGAAGGAATCAAGTATTTGGCTTTCAGTTGTTGGTTTGATAAGATAAGAGTATTTCCCCCTTAAACCTTTTACAATTTAATTTTTTTGCCTGGCATTTTGTATCTGTGTTAAGCTTTGTGGGTCCTATTTGCCAGAAGGTGGGCATAGGAACAAACTACAGCGGTACCTCGGGTTACAGACGCTTCAAGTTACAGACTCCACTAACCCAGAAATAGTACCTTGGGTTAAGAACTTTGCTTCAGGGTGAGAACAGAAATCGTGTGGTGGCGGCGCAGTGGCAGCAGGAGGCCCCATTAGCTAAAGTGGTGCTTCAGGTTAAGAACAGTTTCAGGTTAAGAACAGACCTCCGGAATGAATTAAGTTCTTAACCCGAGGTACCACTGTCTAGTACACAGCCATACCATATATTTAAACCGCATGGTTTCTCCCCAAATAATCCTGGGGAAATGAGTTTGTTATGGGTGCTGGTGTACCTGTTAGGTGTACCTGTTAGGTGTACCTGTTAGGGGTAAACTATTGTTCCCAGGATTCCTTGGGGGAAGCCACGTGGTTTAAATATGTCTTAAATGTATGTTGCAAATGTGTCCTAATTGAGCAACTGGTTGCATTTGTGAATGAGCCATCACAACAGGTAAAACAGTCACATCACGTAACCCACAATGCTTTTCAATTAAGTCAGTACACACTTTCAGGTACAGTCATCAAGCACTGAGTAATAAAATGATGTACATGCACATGTAAGAAACTGAACGTAAAATGGTCATCCTAGTTTTGCTGTCCTATTCAAGAATGGCAAAATCCGGGGGGGGGGCACATCAGATTTTTTTGAGAAGAGACAGCACATGTTTGTGTTTGTGTTTGTGTGGGGACACACACTTACCTTTAATATATTTATTTTTTTATTAAAAAAAATATAGTCCTCCCCCCATTAAAAGTGCTTTTTCTTTTTCCTCCCTCTTATGCTAGGTGTATGTGTTGTGCTGTCACCATTGTTTTGCCCTCAATAGGTGATAACAGTAGCATTTTATTGAGTCCCCCACCTCAGTCTATTCCCTCCCAAACTAAACTGGTGTAAATCTTCTAGCTATGGATGGACAGAGAAAGATAATTACATCCAATTTCAATTTTGTTGATGTTCAATCATAGGTCCATCCGATCTCATTTTGTGCAGACTTTTTGTTTTTTGTTTTGGTAATGCAACCTACCTCTCCGCCCCTCCCCCCCAAATTTGAATTATACACATTTTATAGGAATCTACACTTTGGTCGTACCACATCCGAAGTGCAACTACTGATGCTACTAACAACAGTAATAATATTTAAGGTTTTAAAATGCATGTTTTTGCTTTGTGTCTTTAAAACCAGACAGGGCTATATTTCAGTCTTTATACTCTTCAGTCCATTTTTTTTTATTAAAAAAAGCAACCTGACTTCTGACCTCTATGTTATACAGTCCCACTCCCCTAAATTGTCCTCTGCAAGACTTCCTTTACCACTGTAGGGCCATAAAGCTGGATTGCTTTCATGCTTCAGAATATACAGTGGTGCCCCACAAGACGAATGCCTCGCAAGACAAAAAACTCGCTAGACGAAAGGGTTTTGCGTTTTTTGAGCTGCTTCGCAAGACGAATTTCCCTATGGGCTTGCTTCGCAAGACGAAAAACGAAAACGTCTTGCAAGTTTGTTTCCTTTTTCTTAACACCGTTAATACAGTTGCGACTTGACTTCAAGGAGCAACTCATAGAACGCGGTGTGGTAGCCTTTTTTGAGGTTTTTGAAGACTTTGGTGATTTTTGAAGCTTTTCCAAAACTTCTTTTGCAGCCATTTGGTAAGTTAAACTTTTAAAACTTTTTTGGGGGGTTTTGGAATTTGGGTTGGGGTGTTTGGAATTCAAGGACTTGGTGTTGGGGAGGGGTTTGCAAGAATCTGGAAGCTTGTGTGGTTTTTTTCTGCATTTTTATGATTTTCTGTGACCATTGGGCCACTCTGCTGTTTTTTTAAAAAAAATTCTGGATTTGAATTTCTGTGTGGTGGGTGGCTGGGGGAACAGTTGAGGGGGTTCTTCAGCAAGAAGCAAAGTGTGGAAGAGGAACCTTCTTTGAGTTGTCCCCCAGAGTCTTAGAAAATGTACTGTACACTTTGTTGATTTTTAAATGTTTTTCTGTCATGTTTAGAAACTTAATTTATTGTTCCTTCAGTTTTTTAAATGCTCTTTACAGCATGTGTGGCTTTAAAGAGCACTTAATAAACTCTTGTTGTAACAAATTTGGCTTTGTTTGGACTTTTTTTGACCATAGAAACACATTAATTGAATTTCAATGCATTCCTATGGGATTTCGTGCTTCACAAGACGAAAAATTCGCTAGACGAAAAAACTCACGGAACGAATTAATTTCGTCTTGCGAGGCACCACTGTACCAGAATCACTTACTAGCTTTTGACATTTATTGTGCTAGTTTAACTATATATGATAACAAATCTAAGATCCAACTCTTTGCTAAAGACCACGGGCAATGTAGTTTCCTCCTCACAGACCTACAGTTCCTACTATCATTATGGAGATACGGGTGGCGCTGTGGTCTAAACTACAGAGGTTCTTGGGCTTGCCGATCAGAAGGTTGGCGGTTCGAATTCCAGCGACGGGGTGAGCTCCCGTTGCTCTGTCCCAGCTCCTGCCAACCTAGCAATTTGAAAGCATGCCAGTGCAAGTAGATAAATAGGTACTGCTGAGGTGTGAAGGTAGACGCTGTTTCCATGCGCTCTGCTTTCTGTCACTGTGTTTCCATTGCGCCAGAAGCAGTTTAGTCATGCTGGTCACATGACCCAGAAAGCTGTCTGGGGCCAAACACTGACTCTCTCAGCCTGAAGCAAGATGAGCGCCGCAACCCCATAGTCGCCTTTGACTGGACGCAACCACCCAGGGGTTCTTTACCTTTCCCCTTACTACCATTAGAACAAACTACTGTTCCCAAAATTATTTGGGAGGAAGTTGTGTACTTTAACTGTGCACGTGGATGTCTTACTTGGGCGAAAGAGATCTTTAGTCAGGGAAGGAAAAGTACAGGCTCAGCAGCAGACACAGTGCTCAAGCATCTATGAATAAACATGTTGGACTGCAATCCATGTGAGCCAGATAGTTGATAGCTACACTAATGCATATTGTATTTTACCAGTTTAACTGTCATGGCTTCCTCCAGATAATGCTGTGAGCTGTGGTTTGGTGGTGGTGGTGGTATTGAGAGTTCTCTAGCCCTAGTCATGCCTTACTCTCAGCTAGAGCATATCTTTGCTGACCGTGGAGCAGATCTGTGCTTTTAGCCCCAGCTCTGCCACCAGGTCTTCTTTCTGCAACAACTACATGCCATGTGTGATTGTCAGCAGTGGTATTTGAACTCCTGAGCACTACTCACAGGTAGGCCCTCTCCATGCCTGAGAGGTGAGGTCGCATGGGTATCCTGATAGCACGGAGCCTCTACCTGTGAGTAGGTTCCCGTGCATTTGCATTTTTCCACAGACAACTATGCACAACATAGAGCTATTTCATAGAATCATAGAGTTGGAAGAGACCACAAGAGCCATTGAGTCCAACCCCCTGCCAAGCAGGAAACACCATCAGAGCACTCCTGACATATGGTTGTCAAGCCTCTGCTTAAAGACCTCCAAAGAAGGAGACTCCACCACACACCTTGGCAGCAAATTCCACTGTCGAACAGCTCTTACTGTCAGGAAGTTCTTCCTAATGTTTAGGTGGAATCTTCTTTCTTGTAGATTCTTGTAGAATCTTCTTTCTTGAAAGAAGTCCCAATGGGGTCTTTGGGACCCACAATGCCTCACTGTAAGGAAGGGCCTCTCCCCCACAGTAAGACATGGGGCAAGGGCTCCACATGACAAAAGCAGCCGCAGCATCTGTGAAGATGTAGCCATGGCAAGATGTGGCTGATAGGGACCAACAAACTGACACCTCTCCCAATCTGCCATCTGAGCCATGAAGCTCATTGTGGCTCATAGTAAGGCCAGCCTTGCCTGTACCAACCAGGAACTGGTTCTTCCTTGTGAAGGGCAAGTTAACACTGCCTTATTATCTAATTTGATAGTTTCCTGGCTCTTACCTCTTTATCTTTGTGTACAGTGGTGCCTCGGGTTACATACGCTTCAGGTTACAGACTCCGCTAACCCAGAGATATTACCTCGGGTTAAGAACTTTGCTTCAGGATGAGAACAGAAATTGTGCTCTAGCGGCGCGGCGGCAGCAGGAGGCCCCATTAGCTAAAGTGGTGCTTCAGGTTAAGAACAGTTTCAGGTTAAGAACGGACCTCCGGAACGAATTAAGTACTTAACATGAGGTACCAATGTACTTGTGAGCTTTGTGTACTTAAAAAAAAAATCCAGTTTTACTTCTTTTTAGTACCAAACATTTAGAGGTTATTTTCATGCTCTGCCTCCCCCTCCCTGCAATAGGTTTGAAATCTTCCTTAGCATAGTGTTTCCTAGTGTTTTGGGGCATCTCTGGGGACCTCAGAATCGGAATAAATTTCTCATACTTTGAGGTTGCTTGCTACTTAGAGCATGGTGAGATTCTTATTTGGTGGTTGATCTTATCTATAAAAAGAAACTAAATGAAGATTCTGTATTAACAGTGGAACATTCTGGATTCATAATGGAAAATTTCCAACTTTCCAACTTGAGACTGGTACACTATAGTCAATGGGATTTCCTTCCATGTAAGTACGTTTACTATTAGTTGCTGTGTTCAGGGAACTAATGGGCAAGGCACAGAAATTCAACTGAGTTGACAGAAATAAGACAAGTTGACACATGAGCCTACGGTGGCCCCAAGCAATTATTTGCATGTTTCTTTTCATGGATAAGGAAGACATTAAGCTGCTTCTACCTGCTATGAAGTAATTGTCACTTTTAACTGTGTTGCAAAAGATTGGTAGTGCATAAATAGAAAGAAGGAGCTATCCTTCCTGGTTAATATATCTCAGGAATAGCCAACATGGTGCCATTCAGATATTCAGACTACAACTTCCGTAGCCAGCAGGGACAATGCTCAGGGATGATGGCCATACATCTTGATTTTCCTGGAATTCACTTCCGAAAATGGCGTCCTGGATTATTTTTTAGAAATCCAGCAAATGTCCGGAAAAGCTCAAAAATTCTTGTAGCTTTTACTGAAAAAGGTCAACAACTTTTGGGTTTTCCTTTAAAAAGTTCAACAATTTTTGAGGTTTCCTAAACATGCAGGTGCTGTACTTCAGTCCCATCCCGGTATAACTGTGTGATGGAGGTGCTCCTATGATATACAGTGGTACCTCGGTTTTCAACCGTAATCCATTTCAGAAGACCGAGTTCCGAATCATTCGGAAACTGAAGCATTTACTTCTGGAAAAATCAATATGGAAGCCACGTAGTGTGTTCGACTTCCAAAAAGCTTTTGGAAACTGAAGCATTTATTTCTGGGTTTTCAGTGTTCGAAAACTGAAACATTCGACTTTTGAGACGTTTGAGAACCGAGGTACAGCTGTATTATTAATCGCCTTCCACACAAGAGTCTCAGTGTGATGATGTACAATAAAAAATAGCAAAAAACACACAAACCAGTTAAAACCACAAAAAGCAAAATAATACAAAAATGGCACCCATGGCAGAGATCCATTCAATCAGCTGGAAAAGTCCACTGGAACAAACATGACATCAATTTTTTTCTGAAAAGTGCAGATAATGGGCACCTGTTATACCTGGAGGGGAATGATGTTCCCTGGTTCATCATGGTGCTATTATATGGTTTCCTGCAATATGAACGTTTTTATAGACTGGACTGGTGTGCCACAAACTGGACAAAATTCAGAACAAGATAAATGATTCTAGACCTGTATTAATTTCAGCTGACTAGGTCTATGTACATGTTGGCTAAATGCTTACTAATATTTTGTACCTACTCAATCCAAAAGGCCTCATATTTTGGCCATTAAGACTTTTGGCAAGCTTTGAATCTCTGTAGTGGGGAAGTAGATGATTGTGTTACTCAACTCCAAGCCTTCTCTATGTCCTCGTCACATTTTCATAAACACCCCCAAATATGGGAGTATTCTCTTTATCAATGTTCTATAAAATCTTTATTGGTTAAGTCTTGTTATGCAGATTAAGGGCTACGTCAGTCAAACACCTGCATTTTTCAGTGGAGGAAGATCATGGAGTGGCCATCAACAATCTTTCTTCTTTGCCTTTACTTAAATAATTTTCCAAACATTTATTTGCACATTTAAGGGTTCCCCATTCTCAATATGCTGAGAAGTCCAGGGGAAAAGATACAGGAATACAACCACCATCTTTGTATTGGATTCCCACAAAGAGGTCCTTCACCTCAAGCTGCTTCATCTCCAGGTAGTTCACACAGCTTCATTTAAACAGCGTAACTTTCCTAGACTTTGAGAGCTCATTACACAGGCTGAATAGTTAAATGGATGTTCTCATCAACCAAGTTGTATGGCCACAATGACCTATAGCCACTTAAGTCACAACATGGGGACCTTCAGCATCAATTAACTCAAATGACTGGCTTCAAGATACTGAAGGAAATAGGGAGGGAGCTATTTTCATTCCTTGGAATTCAGAAAGGGGTGGGGTCATGAGTCACTTGCTCATCTACTTCACCCAGGAGGCACTGTCAGCTGTGAACTTTATCACTCAAGCGCCACTTCGAGCAACTGGAACATATGCAGCAGATACCACGATGGGGGCTAATTCAAGTTCACCTGAGGTAAGAAAACTTTGCAAATCAAGCCAAACAGCCTGGGCTTGTAGGAAGCCCGTTCTGAAGCTCGTTATGCGTACTTTCAAATGTAGGTAGAACATGTTTGAGCAACTTAACAAATCCACAGGTGCTGTACTTGCTTGAAAGAGTTGCCTTTCATCTCTGCCCTTTTGGTTTGATTCCCTTTGGTACATATAGCCTGAGAGCGAGTGAGAAGCCTTACAAACAATTAAACAAACCACTCTGGTAGGAGAGCTGTGAAGTATTTATGCATGTAGGTGGAATTTGTAACAACACTGAGTGGCTATTTTTAATCTATTTTTCTTTCTTTCTTTCTTTAGGGCTTAGCAAATAATCGTAATTTGGCAAGACCGGTATGTATGAAATGGGGGGAAACACCTTCAGAACATAAGTTTATTATGATGTGTGTCAGGGGAGTGGATATTAGGATGAAAACGTGACATAATTTCAATCACAAATACAGTGTATAGACGGATAAATGCTGATTGTTGTGGTGGTCCATCAGATCTTACCAGCACACTCAGTTTCTTACTTTGTTCTTGGGAACTGTTCCATTTTCAAAATGTCTCTGATTATAGATTTTTTCCTCCTAGTTTTTGTTCCTTTCTCAATTTGTTTCATGGAAATATGGCTGTATGTTAGTATATAAGGTTCTACACAGTGTTTTCTGTTTAGGGGCATTCAGGATTTAGCCTGAGAATATTAGATTTAAAAAATTCGGAACTTTAAAGATGCCAGATAGTTTGTCTCAAATGAGAGCAGCATTTCATTCAGCGGGTTTTACACATGAAAAGCAGGCTATAGTGCAACTGTAAAAATTATATGGAAAAGGCCTTTCAGAAGCTTATCTTTTTATATTGGGAGATGTACTGAATCCCATCTCCCCCCAATAATCCTCCCCAGTGCTGTATCAAAGTTGCAAGAATAAAACCAATAAAGAATAGCAATAATATGTAATATGGGATACACTAATTGGGGTGTTACTTCCTATTGTTTCTTTGAACAAGTATGTTTTTGTACTGATGAATGGTGACCAGTGTTGAAAACAACTGAACTACCCCTCTTTCTCTGAGAATTGGGAGATGCTCTAATAGTGGTGGCTAATCTCTGGTCCTCAGTGCTTTTTTTTCTAGAAAAATAGGTGCTCACTGTGAGGCTGTTACAGTATGAGCCACACTTTTTAACAACAAAAAAAGAGGTGCCGGTATTGCGTACCCTTGAGTACCCCCTGAAAAAAAAAGCACTGAGTCCTCCAGATATTGGACTCCAGGTCCCATCATCCCCAGCCAGCATGGTTAATGATGATGTGAGTTGTAGTCCAGCAATACCTAGAAGGCTGCAGGTTCTCCATCCCTGTATCAGAGACTCAGGAGTGTGATGATAATGCCTTGTGTAGGTTGCAACACACCTGTTTTAGTTATTACAGTGAAGATGGACAAAATTCAGAATTATTTGTGTGTCCAGCCGCAGAGTCCCCCACCCGGCGTGCCTAACTATTGAGTGGGAAATGAATGGACACAACAACTGTCTGGGATTTAAAATAAATAATAATAATAATAATAATAATAATAATAATAATAATAATAATAATAATAATAAATGTTTATTTATACCCCACCCTTCCCCGTTCAAAAACCGGGCTCAGGGCGGCTAACAACAAATTTAAAACACTTAATTATAAAAGCAGCATAAAATACAGTATAAAAACATGAATAACAATAAAATTCAAAAATCAATTTAGGGGAAATAAGCATTAGATAATCCCCAGGGCTAGCTGGCTGAATTGGTCCTACTTGGTCCAGCGAGGAGGCCAGGGGAGAATTAGCTGTGGGGTCTCAGAGCAGGTGATCTTCATAAAAGGGGAGGGGTAGGAAAGGGAAGGGAAATAAAAGATCAGGCTGAATTCAAATTAAAGGCCAGGTGGAAGAGCTCTGTCTTATAGGCCCGACGGAAGGAGGTTAAATCCTCAAGGGCCCTGGTCTCATGGGACAGAGCATTCCACCAGGTTGGAGCCATCACTGAAAAGGCCCTGGCCCTAGTGGAGGATAATCTGACTTCCTTAGGGCCTGGGACCTCTAAACTATGGTTGTTCATGGACCTTAAGGTCCTCTGCGGGGCCTACCAGGAGAGGCGGTCCTGTAGGTACGAGGGCCCTAAGCCACAAAGGGCTTTAAAGGTCAAGACCAGCACCTTGAACCTGACCCTATACTCCACTGGGAGCCAGTGCAGCTGGAAAAGCACTGGGTGAATTTGCTCCCATGGCAGAGACCCCGTGAGGAGCCTCGCTGCAGCATTCTGCACCTGCTGGAGTTTGTGGGACAGTTTCAAGGGCAGCCCCGTGTAGAGCGAATTACAGTAGTCAATCCTGGAGGTGACCGTCGCATGGATCACTGTGGCCAGATTGGGGCGGGAAAGGCTACAGCTTTATTGATTTCAGATGTAGGAAGCCTTGGCACAGGTATTGGGCATATATCCCTCTCAGCCCCGCCCCTACTGGGGGGCTGAGGCATGACAGGGTCTATTCGGGGGTGAATCCATCACAAAATGCAGGTTTACACAGATGGCCTCCAAATGCCGAGGGAAGCTCTAAGGCCCACTAGCCCTACCAAGTGGCTCTTGGGACAGAGACTCTCCACCAGACCCCTCTCACTGCCACAGAGAACAGGGGCTGGGTGAGTCACCATTTCACCACACCCAAATTGGATGAAAGACTATAGGATTCCGCCCAAGGCCTAAACCGCCAAAGTTGTGACTACTGCTAAGGGGAAGGCGAAATTTGCAAAGCAGGGAAAATTCATTCCCAGCTCCGAATACAGCAACTGTCAAAAGACCACAGCAAAGCCCTCCTAGCTGAAAAGGAAATGTTAGAGCAGTAATAAACTATTAATGAAAGGGTGGGTGATGCTCCCGGCTGACTGGATGCTGTGCTGAGAGGTTGGCTGGGCAAATTGATGGAGGATGGACCCAAAGGAACCTTGCCACCCTCAGGTCCACTCCCCATCCCCCCCCCGGGGCCGGAGCAGATTGGCCCCTTTGAATGGATGGGTTTGGCGGGAACCTGTCAGCATCTGCTGCAGCTGAGGGGGACAGGGAAAGACAGATAAGGTAGCGTGGCGTGTCTGGGGGGGGGAAGGAGGCACCGTATCAGGCCACATGCACTGGGAGGACGGTAAGCGGCCATTCTGTACCACTTCTGTTTGCCTGAACACCTGTTGTAAATCCCAAAATGATTCTGGCCATATTGAAGTCCTCTGTAGTGGTGGAAATATCACAATATTCAGCAAGAATGGGATTATTACTGATATGAGGCCTATTGTGTTCTCCTCTGCCCTCCCATGACCATCTCACAGGAGGGAGAGCAGGCATGAGTTGGTGGATCTGCCTCCCTGGACAGCCTCATTCTTGCAGATCCCCAAGTATTGGGGGCTGAACATCTCCATTGGGGAACCTGCTCTACTCAGAAAGGGTCCCCATGTGATTTAGAACCTAATTCTAAAAGAGGGGGCTGCAAAAATAGCAATGGAGACTTGTGAGAGTATTGGGGGTCAGTAGGCTCATAACTGCTTTTCCCCTTGTATGACTGTAATCATAGGGGGCAGGGGGATTGACAGAAAGTACACCATAATGGAACATATTGGCTTATACAGATTGCCAAATTAATATTCAGGGTGTTCAGAGACCCCAAGATTCACCATGTATTTGTTTCGGGGTTGTTGTTGTTTTAATCCAATCAATTTCTGAGTTGCTTTGAGCTCTCTCAGTTTTGATCTGTGTTTCAGTTTTCAAGCTGATTTGTACAAAACGAAGTTCTGTGATTCCCCACTGCAGCTGAATCGAAGAAGGAAAGGGGCGTTCACGGGCTGCAAATTACCCCAAGCCCCGCCCCTGCAGCCAGCCGATTGGCTGGCCCAGGCAAATGATGCGGCCCGAGGATTCCCTAGATCGCACGGGGCTGCAACCAGCCCCACGCGGGTGAAGGTGGGCGTGAGCCCGCAACTCCCCCCTCCTGATGTCGGGAGTGGCTTTCTGTGATTCCCCATTCACTATAATGGGGAATCTAAAAACAGCTATAACTTTTTCCTCTTTTGGTAAAAATGGATGAAATTTATTGGCACAGGATTACTTTCAGAGTGCATTAATCCAGCAAAATTGCAGACAGGTTCCGCGACTTTTTGTGGGGAAAGAACTTGGTTTTTTCTAAGATTAAATTAAACTTTTAAAAATATCCTCTGCTGCTGTGCTTTAAAAATAAACCAACAAACTCAGAGCTCTACAGTGCTCTGTAGGCAACATTATGGACAACCTCAGTATTGAATAGCTCATGACCTCAGAGAAACATAACAATTTATAGGGACACATAGATACAAGGTATGAAAAATTTCAGAAACAAAGTCATGAGACTTTGTTTGGCCCCAATGTAGGAGGGCTGTTGACACCATGCTTCCACCTCAATCCCCCCCAATTTGTTTTATTTAACACCCACACAGAACCGATGCACACCCCTAACTAATATCATAATACAGTAGTAATATTGCTGTTTCCTTGGGATCAGCCTGCTTCATATATGAATGTTTCCTAGGAGATGGAACTGAAATAGGCTTTTGGTAAGGGTAGAAAAATATTGAATCCAATCAAGTCTAAGCCTACTCCGCATTAGGTGCCAGCCCACATGCAAACTCCTCAAGATGTTCTGTGATGTGATCTCAAAGCTGCAAGGTGCTCATTTAGCGGTACCCTGAGTGCCTTCCATCAGCTTCAGCTGGTGGCCCAGCGATGTCCCTATCTGGACAGGGATAGCCTAACTCAGGCATAGGCAAACTCGGCCCTCCAGATGTTTTGGGACTGGAGACTGGAGAACTGCAGGTTTCTCACCACTGCTTTATGCAAAGGATGCCTCTATGTGAATCTTGCCTAGCTGCAAGTCTAACCATGGCACTTCAAATTCTGAAGATGCTGGAATGGGCCTCCCAAATTAAACAATTGTATTCTCCATTCATACCAACGTTTTCAGCATGCAGGGCCTCATTGGTAGATCTTAAAAGCCTTGTGGGATCACACAGGGGAAGACATGGCCTAAGGTAACTCAGGGATTCAACCATGTTGGGCTTTAAAGGTCCAATTCAGTCTCTTGTAGCGAGTCTGCAAATCACCTGATTGTGTTCTTTGCAGACCTCAGAATGTTTACTGGGCATTGCTATAAATATCTGATAGATTGCATTTGCTTGATGTTTCACAAGTTGTGCAGGCCTACCATAAACTGAGGAAGACATTGCATATGGTTTTGTGGGCTTGTTTGTTCCTGGTGTACCAATTTACACAGAGATTGAAGCATGTTACTTTAAATTAAATATGGTATCAAGGCACCATTAAGTGTTGTGGGGGGAGGAGTGCTTTTGGATAAATTCAAGATTAAACGGCAACGAAGGTTTAGTTTTAAGATCATTTGTTGGACTGTCTATATCGCTTTGGAGTGGCTGGAAAATAAACCAAGTTGCTTCTTAAAAAACTGAGAATGACTTAGAATTTGAATTAGCTCAAATCAAATCCAAAGAAATTTTCTGGGGGTCATGCCACCCACCTTTTGTTGTTGTTGTTGTTGATGAGGTAAACGTTATGAGTTCCCGAGTGTCATAATTCTGAGCTTCAGCATCTTACTTATGTGCTGTTTTATTTTTTGATTATAACCAGAAATAGGTGTCTGATTATAATTGAGGGCTGTTGTATGCTTAGGGTTTTATAAGAATGACTAGTGTTTCCAGCTTCCCAAAAGCTTTGGGAAAAGAACTTCAGGACACTCTCTCTCTCTCTCTCTCTCTCTCTCTCTCTCTCTCTGTTTTTCATTGGGTTTTATCAAACCTCTTGACTTGACAAGATGTCACTCTATATAGCCATGTTGGGTGGGATTGATGGGAGTTGTAGACCAAAACATCTGGAGGGCGCTTGGTTAAAGTAATGCAAGCCTGTGTAGTAAGTGCAAATGATACCACTGCCTATTCCTCAGCAAAGTTACAACTGACACAAAGTGTTGTGTACATGTTATGTATGGCTGCTGGGAGGCTGTAAACAGTGAGGTCAAAGGAAAATGAAATGCAGAAGGCATAGATGGTGATGATTAAGTTATTAGGAGTGGCAATCCATGGTTAACAATGGCAATTCAACAAGAGGCTTGAACAGTTTGTTTAAAAATTCTTATTGTTTTTACTCTTATTCTTAATCTAATTCTACAATGTTGTTGTCGTTTTTGTTGATGATGATTGGCTGTGTTATCACCAACAACTGTTTTCTGAATGGCCACTGTTAGTAATGCAATTTATCATCATACAGTCATACCTCGGGTTACAGACGCTTCAGGTTGCGTTTTTTTGGGTTACGGACCGCCGAAACCCAGAAGTACTGGAACGGGTTACTTCCGGGTTTCAGCAGTTGCGCACATGCAGAAGCGTTGAATCTCAACCTGCGCGTGCGCAGACGCGCCGCTGTGGATAGCGAACGCTGTGGGTTGCGAACGTGCATCCTGCATGGATCATGTTCGCAACCTGAGTGTCCACTGTACTTAATTTTCCTCTGACCTCACTTTTTACACTCCTCCTCTCTAAACCATATGTGTCTCTACACACCTGAAACTCAAGCTAACAGTTACTGTATTTGATTAACTAGGCTCTAGACTACAAAAGATAAAATCAAAATCCTTCACAGTACCACAAGACTCTGAGCTATATCCAATATTTCTTGTCTAGTAGAGCAAAAGTACTTGCACTGGCAGATGGGTGAGTTTTAATGTTGCACAACAGAGGGATTGAATGCAACACTTGCACAAGCAGGAACTCATTCTCCCATGTTTCACCTTCTCTTGCACAACAACATTTTGCCAGTGGAACAAGAATAGTGCAAAGTGACTTTAATTTACTGCTACATTAGATAGAATCCCCCTTGTTGTTTTTATTTAAGAGACTAATGCAGTTACTGCTTTAGAAATGGAAGCTCTTTGAAATGATCTATTAAATTGCATTTTCAGTCTGTGTTTTCACAAGGCACGGTATATTGTGATTATAATAATTTACATTATAACAAAATAAAGTGCAAAGCAATCTCCTACACAGATGTTGCATGCTTCCTTTAAGCCTGTGTAAACATTACAGTTCACTTTGGCTCCAGTGTTCTCTCAATGCTAATGTCTGAAGTCGTGTACAAATGATATTGGCCACAATCCATATCTATCCCATAGCTGCTTGAGAGATACTATGGCTTGATGTGCTTTCCCTCAAGCCAGCTTCCATCCAATTTGGCAACTTAAGTCACATTCATTTAAGTCACATTTAAATTGCAGTTTTTACATTTGAGATAGCCATTGCACATGTGCATTACTTTGACTGGAGCATGCCCAGTGCTCATGTGCACACATGTAAGCACTTCTTTGTGGGTGTGAATGGCCTAAATGGGTCATCATAGTCATCTTCATTTTACTTACTTGTTTTTTTTGCATATGCTGCTATCTTGCAAAGTTCAATTATAAAGTAGTTTTTAGTGATTAAACTTTGAATAACGCTTTCTGTGTGATGCTTCCAGTTTCTTTTGGACCTAATTTGTGGTTCAGTATATTTAAATAACGAAATAAATGGTGATAAAAACACAACTATAGCAGCATCCTGTCCACTGTAGACCATCCACGTCCAGGACTCCAATGCCTTGAAACCAAAACATTTATTCCTAGCAAGTTCAGTCCAGTGTATTTCTGCCTGTTGTACCAGGTTGGGGGATTACTGATTAGACGCTTCTCATTAGCTGAGGCATGTCCAAAGTCCGTTTTGGTTTAATCAGGCCCCTGCGGCAGTTTATTTCCTTGGGTAAAATCCTAAAAAACTCTCAATAAGTTCAACCCTAAAAAAAGGTTAACAACTTTAATGGCCCTTCACTTCATCAAATCTGGCCCTCTTTGAAAAATGTTTGGACACCACTGCTTAGCCTCTTTAATATCCTCTTGAAACTGTCCTAATGCCATTTTTCTTTTTAAGGAAGGGGGCTTTAGTTTGTTCCCCCCCTCTCATTGCCTTTTTAAAAATACAAAATAGTACATGAAATTGTAAAATTCCATAAAAGAGAAGTTTTTATGGCATCACAGCAATGTGCAGAGGTTATTCAAGGGACAAATAAGAGATTATTCATTATTCTTCACAAGGACAGGGCTGGGGAACCTGTGGCCTTCCAGATGTTGCTGGACATTATTATCATTATTTATTATTAGGTACCTTTTTATTTATTAAATTTGTATAGCGTCCTTCATCCAAAGATCTCCGGGCGGCTCACAGCATCATCCCTGACCATTGACTATGATGGCTGGGACTTGCCAGAGAAATCCACAAATTTGGTTTAGGTTTAAGGATTAAAACACAATGAACGCTTTCCTAGCTAGAAATAAATAAATTGAGAAGCCGAGTAGCCTGATTCAAAGGGTAAAGCTGATGGCTAGCTGCTGGAACAAACTTTTGCAAATGTTCTGCTGATTCAGCAGAGCTTTTCCTTTCTCCTCAGCTCAGTGTCCTGTCAAATCCCCAGAACCCCCAGAAGAGCGCATGGGGAGAGGAGAGGGGACGCAGAGGTGGTGTGTTCCGTTTTGCAGGTGGAGGCAAAATGAGAGCATGCCGCACGCCTCTGCTGCCCACCTGCCACACCTTTCTTACCTGAATGAAGTGCCCATGAAGCGCCAGCTTCCAATGAGCGCTCACAAGAGCTCACCAAAATCTCCTGAGATCTCATGTGTTCTGTCACCTTAGTGAATTTTACCCTCAGCTTTGTTTGATTTTTTTTATATATAAATATTTTTATTGTTTTCACATTTTCCTTAACATCCATATTTTATATCTTTTTTTACAACTTCAATTTAACCTTCAGACCTCCTCCCTTCCCTCCATGGGTTTCTAAAATAATTCCCAATTAACTGCATGTATTAATATACCAGTTCTGAATCAAATATGCAAAAAAAAATCTTATAATAAACATTCACAATACAAGCTCTTCACAATTCTGCCAATAATTTTAAGTGCTTACAATGGTCTTTTAAATAATTCAAATATTTACTCCATTCTTTTTCAAATACTTTATCTCCTTGGTTTCTGATCTTCCTTGTCAGTCTTGCCATTTCTGCATAGTTCATTAGCTTAGTTTGCCAATCTTCTTTTGATGGTAGATCTTCTTGCTTCCATTTCTGGGCTAGTAATATTTTTGTTGCTGTTGTTGCATACATAAATAATTGTTTGTCTTTCCTCGGTAGCTCTTCTCCTATTATACCTAACAAAAAGGCTTCTGGTTTCTTAACAGATGTATATTTAAACATTTTCTTTAACTCATTATAGATCATTTCCCAGAACACCTTTACTTTATCACATACCCACCACATATGGAAAAGAGTACCTTCCTTCTTTTTTACATTTCCAGCAAACATTTGAACTAGTTTTATACATCTTTGCCAGTTTGCTTGGTATTAAATACCAACGATACATCATTTTCATCTAGTTTTCTTTCAACACACAGCATGCAGTCTTCTTTAACTTTTTTTAAGCTTTATGTTTGATTGGCTAAACTTGCACTGGTAGTCCCTCACATTTCATATTAGTAATAATAATAGTAATAGTAATAGTAATAGCCACTATTAGTAATAGTCACTGGCAAACAGTGCAACAGAACATGACAGTCATGGCTGATTCACATGGTGATTTCCAAATGGATAGCTCTTCCCATCAGGTTGGACATGGTGCGGTAATTCCGTCTTGTGGTGTCAGCATGACACCACAGGGTTTGAAATCCCACCATATCTTGCCTCGTCCCAGTTTCCTACCAATTCCAGCAGTATGTTGTGAAGCACCACACTAATTCCAGCATTGTGCTGTGAAGCATTGCACCACATTGATTATTGTGTGGGAAGTTCACCGAATTGAAATTCAGACCACAGAGGCAGAACAACACAATGAAATTGGGCAATTGAAGGAGGTGGAGAATTCCTTTGTGATTCATCCAGTAGAGACTTCTGAGCAAATCAGTCAGGCTCTGTGGGCTCATGTTTCTTTGGTTTGTCTCCAATGTGTTTTAGCACGAGCCTGGGGAAACATAGTTTGCAACAACAGATTACATCATCATTGTTTGTTTATGTTATTATTTATTAATTTGCTATACCAGCTTTCATCTGAGGATCACAGGGTGGTTTACAATATAAAAACACAAAAATATCTAACATAATTACAAACAAAAACCATAACCTTTCCCACAGTTTCAAAGGCCATAAAGGTAAAGGGCCCCCTGACCATTAGGTCTAGTCGTGGCCAACTCCTGGGTTGTGGCGCTCATCTCGTTTTATTGGCTGAGGGAGCTGGTGTACAGCTTCCGGGTCATGTGGCCAGCATGAATAAGCCACTTCTGGCAAACCAGAGCAGCGCGTGGAAACACTGTTTACCTTCCTGCCAGAGTGGTACCTATTTATCTACTGTCACTTTGATGTGCTTTCAAACTGCTAGGTTGGCAGGAGCAGGGACCAAGCAATGGGAGCTCACCCCATTGCGGGGATTTGAACCACCAACCTTCTGATCAGCAAGCCCTAGCCTCTGTGGTTTAACCCACAGCGCCACCCATGTCCCCTTTAAAAGGCCATAGATTGTTAAATTACCCAAAAGCCTGAAAGAAGAGGAATGTTTTTCCCTGGCGCCTAAAGATATTGCACGAAGGTGCAAGGCGAGCCTCCCTAGGGAGGGCATTCCATATCAGGAAGTCACTATTGAAAAGACCCATTCTTGTTGTGCCACCCTCCAGACCTCTCATGGAGGAGGGACCTGAAGAAAGGCCTCAGATGATGATTGCAGGGTCCGGGTAAGTTCATAAGGAGAGAGGTGGTCATTGAGGTATTGCGGTCCTGAGCCATTTAAGGCTTTATAGGTCAAAACCAGCATTTACAATTGGGCCCCTGCTCTTCCCAGGCACATCTCCCCTCAAGAAAAAAACAACAGTAACAAAACCCCACATATTTTTTTTTTTAAAAAACACACAGAGTTAAAACAATTGAAGCAGCGAAGCTGCTAGATGCACAGATATGAACTTGTGCAGCAAGGAACAAGCTGTTTGCTTGTTGTCACTGATAGACTTGTTTTACTTTTAATGAGTCCATGAGGCTGGAGCCAGAGTCAGGGCTGTAGCAGTAGCTGAGTCAGGAAGATTTCTGGAGCCGGAAGCCCAGTGAGCTCAGTGAGGAGCTATTAACCCTGCAAAAGCACAGAGGAGTCGGAGACTCATATATCCAGCTCCTTCTCTACCTGCTCTTCTGCTGAGCCATTGTTTGCAGCAGGTCCTCCCTTCTCTACCTTCCCCAAGTGTGTGTGTGTGTGGAGATCCCTACTTTGGGAAGTGATGCAGAAGGCTCACTATCAAAGATTGGCTCCCAGTACGTTTCCGAGTGCAATTCAAAGTGTTGGTGCTGACCTTTAAAGCCCTAAACGGCCTCAATCCAGTATACCTGAAGGAGCGTCTCCACCTCCATCATTCTGCCCAGACACTGAGGTCCAGCGACGAGGGCCTTCTGGCGGTTCCCTCGCTGAGAGAAGCCAAGCTACAGGGAACCAGGCAGAGGGCCTTCTCGGTAGTGGCGCCCGCCCTGTGGAACGCCCTCCCACCAGATGTCAAAGAGAAAAATAACTACCAAACTTTTAGAAGACATCTAAAGGCAGCCCTGTTTAGGGAAGCTTTTAATGTTTAATAGGTTATTGTATTTTAGTGTTTTGTTGGAAGCCGCCCAGAGTGGATGGGGAAACCCAGCCAGATGGGTATACATAATAAATTATTATTATTATTATTGTTATTATTATTGTTATTATTATTATTAAAGAGGAGAGGTCTCATAAGGACTCTCCTTGGCTAGAAATGACACTCAGAGAAATGTTTCCTGCTTGGGGTTGTGAGGCTTGACTAATAAATTTCTGCTTATTTGTTTCTCTAACTCTTTAACACTTTTTTCTAAAATATGCAATACAAACAGGGCAGGTGTTTTGTGAAGTACTGTATTGCATCAGTGAGAAATCACCAAATTGCAGAAGCAAAACTTTCCCCTGTTTTATGCTATGTCATTCATTTCCCATCCTATTTGTATATATGCATGTTAATGGGCACCCTCAAATCCCCATGTCCATTCACTTATTGTTGCTTTTTTATATCAGCACAAAGAAGAAACTCCTTTCAGACTCCTCACAATAAGAATACTGAGAGCCAGGAATATCCAGAAGGCAGATATTTGTGAGTATCTCTGTTGCTGCCAAATATTCCATCCTTCTAGAGCTGGGTGGGCAGACTTGCAGGTCTACTTTGTTTTTGCTAGAACCCTGAGGTTGGTCAACCACAGCTAGGTACAAAATTGTGGCTCAGCTGGGCAGCCATAGGCTGTGTACACCTTACCAGCTTAACATGCAATGAAGCTTTTCTTTTTCTCAGTCCAGACTGAAGCTGGCTTTTGGGGGGAAATGAATCAAAATACAACACTGCATAAGAAATGCCAGGACAGATACAGGATATGTATGGATTGGGGCTAATGTTGTGTGCACCCTGCTTCCCAAACCAGAGGTGGGAGCGCACTGTATGCAGAGTAAACAGAAATGTGTCCCACTTAGCCATATGCTAAGAATTAAGGAACAGGATGCCTTTGTGCACATGATCAAACTGGAAATTTGTAATTAGTAGCACAGTTGAGCTCTCAAGCCTTTTCACAGAAAAATCCACTCCAGGAGAATTGAAGTTGTGGCAGAGACTGTCATAGCTTTAAGAAATATGGTTTATTCACATATTTACAACATCAGTCTGCACGGAGAGAGTCCAGATCTTACAGCATGGTCATTTCAAGTAGGGCTTGAACAGGAGTCAAAAGCATCTCTCTCAGCCCGCCAGCCTTCAGCCATCCTGCCCAAGATGGATCTCTGTCTTTTTTTCTCCCCCTTCTTCCCAACACATCTTTCTAAAGACACCCTTTTCTTGTCATCTCACACCCAGTTACCCTGGCAATCTTCTGTCTGCCCAGGCCCAAGAGTCCTCTTAGATGGGCAATTTATTTATTTATTTATTTATACATACATACATGCATACATACATACATACCCCGCCCATCTGGCTGGGTTTCCCCAGCCACTCTGGGTGGCTCCCAACAGATTAAAAACCTTTTGTCATGTTAATGCCTCTATCCCAGGTGAGGTTTGGAAAGGAAGCTTAGCTTGTATTTTTCCACTGGCCTGCAATCTTTGCTTCAGTACTCCAGATAATGAAAATTTTTACCATTTATTAATTTCTAGGGTTTTTGGGGTCCCCAAAATGTATAACACTATTGTTGAAGTTGCTACTGCTTTGGTAAATTGAGCATTCAGTCTTCATGCAATATCTGCAAAGGGTTCCCTTATTTCTGGAGTGGGTCTATCGGCAAGAGAAGACTTGTCATGATCCCTCAAGATCCTGCTGGCATCTATATGATGAAGGAGGAACATGGACTGAGTCAAGATAGACCACCAGAGTCATCTGAAAGATACTTTCTACTTGACCTTACACAGGGGTAGAATTCTGCCCACACTGCCACTTCCTTTACAAAGCTTGCACAGTGGCAGCTTCTCACCAAAATCTTATGAGATTCTGTGCACACCGTGAGGTCTTGTGAGGTTTTGGTGAGATCCCGCCAGAAGTTGCTGCTGCCTCTACTCCTACTCCACCAATGGAGGGAGCAGTGGGTTGGAATTTAGTGAACAGGAAGGCCATGATGCTTCATTTTCTTCTTCTTCTTCCAAAATCAGGATTTGTATTTGACAGAACAAGTGCTTCAGAACAAATCAAGCTGTTGTCTGAAGTACCAAATCAGGTTGTGAACTGAATCTTGTGGTTGGTGCACACCCCAGTTCCATACCACAGTTATCATTGCAAAAGAAATCCACACTGTCCACCAGATTCCATGAACCTTCAAATGACAATTCTCATCCATCCTTTCTGAATAATGTTTGATTGTCAAGGGAGTCCTTTAAAAACAACTCCATTGAAACAAAACAAAACCTAAATATATGAAGCCCCATGGAAAAAGCATCCTTAGTTTTAATGGCTCCCCACCACCCGATCCTCAAAATATGATTCCTTATGGAAAGGTTTGTCTTCTAGGGTTATATGTAGAAAACAAGTTATTTCTGGTTTCGTTGCAAATGTTTGGCCCCGGTTATCTCTGTGACTTCCTTTCATTTTAGACACCTGGGGCAGACAGATATGTTGTCCGACAGGCAGAATACTTCATAGCTATTAGGAACATGATACAGTACATGCCCCAGTGACTCCACCACACTTTGTTTCCTGCTTATAGAAATAAGTCAAGTAATGACTTATTAATTGTAACAATGAGTCAATTGCCACTCTGTGGCATTACAGAAACATGAAACATCTTAACATTGCTGTTTCATATATTGTTACACGGGGACGGCAGTTGTGTCATTTGGCAGCAACACAGGATCCAAAGGCAACGTTTGATTTCCTAATCCTGCCACCCACAGGGAGAAGGAGAAGGTGATCTGCTTTGACCAATGGTTTCACTATGCTCAAGTAGGAATATTGAGTTTTCATCCTCTAGCCCCACATTCCTGCTCCTCCTTGCTTCATGGGATAAAGCCTTCTACCCCCACCCCACTTTTGGACTTCAATGGTCATGCTCACATGTCATAATGACCAAGCCCAGTTTTCTGGTTCATTGTGGTTCTTCTTGTGTGTCAGCAGCATGCTGCTACATGCTCCGTGATCATTCCCATTTTGCTGCTCACCAGGAATGAATGGGAGAAACAAATTAGGAAACCACAAATAAGCTTGGCTTCCTGTTTCCTCACATCTGAATGCTCCCCCCTTCCCAATAAGCCAATTTGTTATTGTCTTATGGCAGCCTTTCCCAGCCTGGAGCCTTCCAGTTAACTTAAGGAAGTTCATGGAAGAAAAGTTTCTCATCCCTTTCCTCCCTCCCCCCCACCAGCTTCTTGTGCTCCAGCCTGCATTGTTTATAAAGGCCCACAACCCACCAGAGGATTTTAGGGGCACAGCTGGCGATGGGGTAAGGCAGGTGGAGGCAAGAGGATTATTTCCTTCTCTGAGCTTTCTTGTTTTTGGATCCATGCTGATGAGCATTAAGTGGGATAGAAGGGTGGGGATGTGGCTTTTTAAATTAACACCCAAGGTATTACATATTCAAGACAATGCTAAACGAGTGTGACTCCTTTAAAGATTGCAGCCGCCAAGTGATTCATTATTGTTGACTTACATTGCTACATGGCAATTAATTGCCAGTCACTGGACACATACGAGTTCAACACTCTGCAAAATGTCTTTTCTTGTACATGTAAAAATGCAAAGCTCTTAAGTGCTGGCTAGTGATGACAAAATGATATGCTTATTAGGAAAGAGGTGATGTAATAGGAAGCTGCAATTATGTAAGAGAGAGACCTAAAGATTGAGACAAATGGTACAGGTGGATTCTTTCAAGCCCTTTATGAACAGGTATTTTTAAACCTTTGGCAAAAAGTATATAATACAGATTGTATATAATATCTATATAAACAGTATATATTATTTACTTATATATAATAAGATTTAAGGACACTGGAATTTTGGCTAGTTTGGACATTATTGTTACATGCCACCCCAATCTCTGTGTGGTGTGAGATTACCCAAGGTTTGGTTTCTTCAGAATAATGGACAGTGGTGACTGTGGTGTCTTTATGATATATGGTTTATTTACACATATATACAACCTGAACCTATGATGGAGGGGCTCACAGCCTTAATACCCCAGAAGGCTTTGATTCTCTCTGTCGGGGTGCTTCTCAGCCAAAGGAATACATAAGGCAGATAGTTAAATATCTGTTGTCAAAGATAACACAGTCACTTCTACAGCTCTGGATATCTACGCACACCAATAGTAGTAGTAGTAGTAGTAGTAGTAGTAGTAGTCATTATTATTATTAATAACAATAACAACAACAACAACAACAATAATAATAATAAATAATAATAATTTATTTATATCCCGCCCTCCCCAGCCAAAGCTGGGCTCAGAGCTACAGTGGTGTAGCATGGGGATGGCACAAGGGCAGTTGTCTCAGGCTCAAAATTATTAGGGCCACAAAATTTCAACACCCAGAGCTGCCTCAATACAGCTGTGCACTTCTGATGCTGGGCTCTGTTGAAAGCTGCTTTTCCATGAAGTGGCCTTTCCAGTCAATGGAATGGCTCTTATTTTCTCATCTCTGTTGCTGCGATCTCCCGGGTGATGTGGATGCTGTTAGACAGTTGAATGTGCATGCTAACTTCCTCCATTTCCCTCCCTCCTACTCTCTCCTCTGCGCAGCCCTGGACACTGGCAACCCACGCTATGCTACTGAATGGTTAGGCAGCTATTTCCAGGTCTGTGCTCTATGGAGCAGTTGTAGAAACAGGGCCAGCCCTCCCCACCAGTTTATGTACCTCCCTGCCAATGGGCTGTGTGCATGCAGCCCATGGTGGTGCCTGCTTGGAAACTTCCTTTGCACATCCCTTTTCAGTTCCTTCCTAATTCTGGGAGACAGTGGTGCAGGGGAGGGTGGGGAAGCACCCAGCCCTTCACTTGCCTGGCCTGCCTTTTCCTCTTCTTCCTCTAGCTCTGAAGCTTGCCTCCTGCCTCTGATTCTTGCCTCCTGGCTGGTACCAATCCCCACCAAACACTACCCCCCATCCCCTGAGTCAGACTCCAGCACCCTTCCCTATTGCCCTCACAGACCTACAATTCCCTAAGTGGTTTAACAGACAGTTCCTCCTCCCAGGAAACTGTACTGTAGCTCTGGGAGGGGAATATGGGTCTCTTAACAAGCTCTACTTTTTTTTGGGGGGGGGACCATGACTGGTTAAAGTGGTATGATACTGCTGTAAATTTATAATGCAAATGAGGCCTTAGTAATGCCCTATCTGTTTCAGCGTTGAAGGACTCCTATATAATTTATCATCTTATTCTATAGTTACTGAATCTGATTGCTACGTGTGTCTATCCTTGCCAACTGCTACAAGTGAAAAAGTCCGGACCATAACTGTTTCCAACAGTAAAAATCCAGTGTGGAATCAATCCTTTTGCTACAGGATTGACAGCCGTGTAAAGGTGAGACCATGTGTATTTCCCCCCATGTTGGTCATTCTAATTAGGTTCTGTTAACAAATGAATCTTATATACTATTCCCAAACTCATTCTCTGAGTCTGGGACAACATCTGCATGCAAGAGGGAAGTGGCAGTGGGTTTCGAGGAACTCAAAGGGTTGCAGAAACCCCAAAATATATTTAGTGAAAAAACCTATGTGTGTGTGGGGGGGGACGGGACGGACGGATGGACAGGGAACCCACCACAAAACAGTGTAGTAAAGAGTGATCATGCTCAGCAGACATGGAATAACAACTGTCAGGTGGGGGGCTGAGAAAATTGGGATAGACGGGTAATGGAATGGAATGGAATATCCTGGAAGAAGGCTGATCTGGCTGGCTGGAAGCCTGAGCAGGAGCAGTCCACACTGCAACATCTCACAAGGGAACCAAATGGATTCCACCCTGAATGAGCATAGTGACCCAAAGCATTAAAAATAATAATAATTTAAGCAGTATGCAGGCAAAATGTGGCCATTTTCCTTTAGTAATCCCCCCCACATAAGATGAACTCCCAAAGTGTGCAACACTGCTGATTAAAATTAAGAATTTCATTCATTTTTTCAAGTTTACATTTATAAATGCTTTTAAACAAAACTAAAATAAGCTTACAGACTGTCTTACAATAGCAATCTTCACAAGGCAGTTTACAGAGTGAAATAAAAGCAAATGCATTGTTAAAACAATATAAAAGCACAGCTGAAAATTATATAAAACAATAGAAAAATAGCAGTCTCCAAAATTTCTTTACCTGCTTCTGAAAAGAGAGCAGCAAAGAACATAAGTGAATTTCTCCATGGGAATGAGTTGCCCCAGATAGAGATCAAATTTACCTCCCAAATGGATGATATTTGGAGTTGACATCTTAAAACGCAGCTTATGGAGGAGAGGCCTATAAGTTTTAGGAGTGAGCAGTGGCGTAGCGTGGGGGGTGCAGGAGGGGCCGGCCGCACCGGGCACAACATCTGGGGGTTAGGGTTAGGGTGTGCAAATCCATGGGTTAGGGGGCGCAAATTACTTGCCTTGCCCCGGGTGCTGACAACCCACGCTACGCCACTGGGAGTGAGGAACCAGAAGGATAGGCTGCTTTATTTACATATCCCTCATGGACCCAAAGAAACAGAACTTGCATATGCTAGCCTGCATAGTTCATTTGTCATTTCTTTGAAACTCAAAATACAGTTTTCTAAAAAGAATTATTATCACAATGTGTTTCTATTACTAGAATATTCTGGAGCTAAAAGTCTGTGATGAAGATACATTCACCAAAGATGACCACCTTTTCACAGTTCTCTTTGATGTCGGTAAACTGCAAACTGGGCGAACTAGTCGTGTGAACTTCAACTTGAATCCAGCAGTGAGTGGTGAAATTACACTGAGAAATATACAGTGAAACAACTGCATGCCTGTGACATATTGGCTCAGTTTCCATGGAGCACTAAGTCAAACTGTTGCTTAAAGGACATTACTCTTGCTTTGCTCAGCTTCTAGTTCTGCAGTTGCAGTGAGCTAAGCCATGGCTCGTGGTTTATCTCCTCAAGACAAACCAAGGGATGTAGCCCTCCAACAAACTTTGTGGTTTGTCTGGAGTAAGTCAAACCATAACTCTGGGTTCAGATGATGTCCTATGCCAACCATGGTTTAGGTCTCTGCATTGTAGAAGCAGCAGGACCAGATGAGAGAGCAAAGTAGATGGATTTTCCTATCTGGGAGCCTAGATGCTTACATGCATTCATGTAATTATTGCATTATTGGACTTCACCCTTCATTAAATACTCGCTTTATTGCATTTTGATTCATGTGTGGATTTTTAAATAACATTTCCAGGGCACCCAGGCTGATATGATAATGACCAAAAGTGTGAACTTCTCAGAAATTTTGGCACTCAGAAACTAAGTTTTGTCAACATTTGGTCATTTGTGTGCGTTTTAAAGAGTAAACCTGTTTGCTGATTTTGCTCATGTATAATGTTGATAGCCAAATTATTGCTTAAATGGCTTTTCAAAATTAAACTCTCTTCAAAGTTTAAATTACAATTGGGCTGAAAAGAACATAGAAGTTCTTGAAAATCATGGAGCTTGTCAGTGGGGGAAATGAAAATCCAATATATTCATGGTTGTCTAGTTAATTTATTTTTATTATTAATTATGGAACTATAAAATAAGTCACTAAAGCTTAATTGTATTAGAATCCTTTAGAGTGAGTATGATAAACAAAATAATATTGTGTTTCATATTGTTACAAACAAGAAATGTACTTGCTACTTTTCTTCACTGCTTTTAGAATCAACTTTGTCAAGAACACACTTTCTGGAGCTGAAGGAATAATTGAATTATGTTCAGATACACAAGTGTGACTTTCCAAATGTAACTTTCCAAATGTAAACTTACATTAGCTCAGCTCATACGTAAGGGAAAGCCATGGTCTACTGCTATGTTTATACGTCTGCTTAATCCCCCTCTTAACTTATTTTGTGTACCAGAGGAGATTGGAATACATTGTTCCTGATTTAGAAGAACTTGGTATTCCTTGTGACATCTGAACTCTGGGAAGTGTGGATTGTTTAAACCATGGCTTGAGAACATTCAGATCCTGGTTTAATTTCACTAACCATAATTTAAACAAATCAAAGTCCCCCAAGTTTGAATGTCATGGGGAATACTGGGTTGTTTAAAATTGGAAATGGAAGCTTCCTGTCTCCTCATGGGCCTGAAAGGAGAGGAGAACTAGTGGGACTGTTTTCAGGAAGGAACTAAGGTTGTAGCATCCAAACAGTGTCTACATTGATACTGAAATACTGTGAACACATAAAATGATACTTATGATAATGAGGCATAATCATTACTTGACTCTACAAGCTGGGAGAAGGGTAAAGTGCCAAAAATAAAAAAATTATCAATGGATATGTAGAAAAGGAGATTTTGTATAGGGAGGAGTCATTCTTTTTCCTATTTTTTTTAGACACAGGAAGAGTTGGAGGTAGAGTTCACATTACAGCCCATGTGAGTACAACTCTTAATATTGCAAAGGCTATAATTTATGTGCAGAATCGCATCACTGCGGCTATAAGAGGCAATTATAATTTAATTTGTGTGTTTGTGTGTAACACAGATGTTGGGGAGACTGTGGTTTTAATTGTCGATTAGCAGGGCTTCTGCAAACACATTTCTTGTGTGGCTTAGGAATCTGTTATTTGCTGGTGTGTTTGCCTTGGTGAGAGAAATTAGCTGTGCTGAGATTAGTCAATGAAACCGAAAAGAGGCTCATTTTTTTACCATCAGCATTTGAGCTGAATTATGAGCATACAATAGGATACAAAATACAAAGCAAAGCAAAAAAAAAAAAAAAAAAAAAAGGCTAGCCAATTCAAAATATGGCAGGTTTCAAAAATGCAAATTCAAAAGCATTTCTTCCATGCTAATGAAATCTGGTGTAATGATGTGGTAGCACTTTGAGGGGAAGTGTGTGGGAGAAGCCCTCTTGCACTTGTAAGACTTTGCACTGGCTTCCATTAGCAGAATAGCTTAGTTGAATCTGGTCCCAGGATTTTTATTTTTTATACTAAAATTCAGAGAATGTTATCCACTGAAAGAGTGGCTGTGAAACTGTACATTGGTTCTGTGGTGGCCTCAGTCTTTGGCCCTCTGTGTGTTCCAACCCTGTTTGGATTAGTATATTCACTATCAGGTATCATTCTTCAGGCTGAAAAACTGGCTGCATAGTGGTGTCTTATTTCCTTATAGCATTTTTATCCCAGAAACAGGTGAAACACATAAAACCGGAACCCATTTATACTCTGCTTATGTTTTACTCTTTGTGTCTTAAAAATGCCTGGAAGGGAATTCACCTCAAAATATTTTAAATTGTGTGTCTTTGTTTATTAAAAATGGCACTAACTGCAAATGACCTTAGTCCCAGGAGCTTTGGGAGATGGAGTGCATGCGTCTAAGAGATGCTCCAAATATGTTCAAATAATGTGGGAGAAGTGTGCAAGCGGAGTGCAGCACACCATGTGTACCTCTCCTGGATCTGCTTCACTACCTATATGGGTT
This sequence comes from Podarcis vaucheri, assembly GCF_965113315.1. Lineage (NCBI taxonomy): Eukaryota > Metazoa > Chordata > Lepidosauria > Squamata > Lacertidae > Podarcis > Podarcis vaucheri. The sequence goes on along the minus strand of NC_138759.1, from coordinate 46,352,064 downwards.
GGGAAAATGTGAATCATTAACCTCACTTGTACACCATGCAGTGAAAGAAGTAGTCAGGTGAGCAGCAGTTGCCAATAGTTTTCCATATCCCCCTGCATGGATTCATCACGTTTGAAGTGGCTCTAAGATTTGACACTGGTCCTTCTGAAAGGACAAGGGCATGTGATTTCAGATATTTTCTGACCATGTCTTTATACATGTTTTCAAAATGCAAGGAGGCCTGGCCATTTTATTTTTTAATAAAATTACTTTGGAGGTCTTTAAGCAGAGGCTTGACAACCATATGTCAGGAGTGCTCTGATGGTGTTTCCTGCTTGGCAGGGGGTTGGACTCGATGGCCCTTGTGGTCTCTTCCAACTCTATGATTCTATGATTCTATGATTTTAGATGGGGAAGATAAATCAAGGCGGTGTCAGTGGGGGGCTCAGGTGGGGTGACACTGGTGCTTCACATCTCAGCAAGGCATTGGCTTGGCCACAGAGGGCCCAGGCAGGCCGTTGCTGCCAGCAGCAGGCGTTTGAATGGCGTGGCAGCAACTGGTCTGGGGTGTTCTCATTTTGTCAGCTTGGGCAGTGCAGCCTCAGGCAGACAGGGCAGGGGGAGTTCGTTCTGCTGCCCTTGCTTATCTGCCACTGGAGACAAGTACAGTGGTACCTCGGGTTAAGAACTTAATTCATTCCGGAGGTCTGTTCTTAACCTGAGGTACCACTTTAGCTAATGGGGCCTCTCACTGCCGCCGCGCTATTTCTGTTCTCATCCTGAGGTAAAGTTCTTAACCCGAGGTACTATTTCTGGGTTAGCGGAGTCTGTAACCTGAAGCGTCTGTAACCCGAGGTACCCTTGTAGCTCAGTGTAGTTCATGAAGGCTAAACATCACTTGAAACATCTCATCACAGAATCATAGAGTTGGAAGGAATCACTAACTCTTAAGCAGGTGGTGTTATTTTGACTTTGGTTTAATAATTTCTATTGGAACAACTTTCAGTTTGTATGCCATGCCATTTTTCTGGGAATTTTATGTGTGGATTTGTAAAGGGGAACTACTTGTTCCAAGTACAGCCAGCTCTCTCTCTCTCTCTCTCTCTCTCTCTCTCTCTCTCTCTCTCTCTCTCTCTCTCTCTCCACACTCCCATCACCTGGCATTGGAAATTACCTTTACATTTGGTATTATATGCCATCACAACCATAACAAAATCGATTGATTCAATAGTTAACATTATTTTTTTATTTTACTTAACAAAATATGTATACCACTTACTCGAACAAAATGCCTCTGAGTGCTTTACAAGACAGTACCAATAAGATACAAACATTAAAAACAAGATACACAAAAATAAAATATAACAAATAAAATGAGTCATTTAAAAACATTTACACCTACTAAAATCGCATGTCAACATGAAATGCCTGGGTAGAATTGCTGGTACCAAAAAATGATGAAATTTTGAATTTAACAACAGTTGTCGGTGTGTCTGTGTACATTACAGCATTGCAGCTGCACTTCTTTCTGTTACTACGAGACATCAGTATTTGCTATTGGTGTTACGTGATCCATGAACAAAATTTGCGATGGGTGAACTCTGTTCAGCTCAATTTGTATATTCCAACACATCTTATTTTTCTGGGCCCAGTACCAATACAGTGGTACCTCTAGATACGAACTGGATCTGTTCCGGAGCCCTGTTCGCATCTAGAAGCAAACGTAACTAGTGACGGCACGTCTGCGCATGCGCACGTCACTTTTTGCTGATTCTGCACATGCGTGTGATGTCATTTTGAGTGTCTGCACATGTGCAAGCGGCGAAACCCGGAAGTAACATGCTCCATTACTTCCGGGTTTCCACGGAGCGCAACTCGAATGCGCTCAACTCGAAGCGTATTCAACCCGAGGTATGACTGTATGTGGAAGTTGTGCTGCAGTTCTGATAACATCATGGGGAGTGTGAATGGGTCAAAATGCCATTTCCTTCTCCCATTTCCTTCTCCAACACCTGTAAATTCCTGAATTCTGCCCCTTTCCTTTCACCGACCTTGCTGCAATGGGAGCAATGGCCATTCCTTCCTGATGCCTGGGACACTGGAATGGCAGCAGCAGGGATTCTGTAGGGATGTCCAGGAGCCCTGGAAACCACAAGGCCCAAGGCACTTGGGTTTCTGTCATGAGCATGCTCAGTGGCATCTCAGACTCCTGATATCTCTACTGAGTAGTTATTGTTGTGGCACACATGTCCAGAAGTTTACTGAGCCAGAGAAGAATTTTGGGGGACAAAGTGCTCAGTTCACAAGCTGAGTGCTTCAAGCTGGGAAGCATCATGTTGTGAAGCAGGTATGTAGGAACTTCATGCTTGAGCCAGATGCCATTATTCCTCCGACCACTTGGAACAGCTGTACACAGGGGGTGGCGCTGTGGTCTAAACCACTGAGCCTCTTGGGTTTGCCAGTCAGAACGTCAGCAGTTCAAATCTGTGCGATGGAATGAGTTCCCATTGCTCTGTCCTAGCTCCTGCCAACCTAGCAGTTTGAAGGCACACCAGTGCAAACAGCTAAATAGGTACCACAGTGGCGGGAAGGTAAATGGTGTTTCTGTGCGCTCTGGCTTCCGTCACGGTGTTCTTTTGTGCCATAAATGGTTTAGTCATGCTGGCCACATGACGCAGAAAGCTCTCTGTGGACAAATGCCGGCTCCCTTGGCCTGAAAGCAAGATGAGCGTCACAACCCCATAGTCGCCTTTGACTGGACTTAACCGTCCAGGGGTCCTTTACCTTTTTACACAGGGGTGAGTCATGGAATGCCTTTGCCATCCTCCACTGAGTCTCCACATGGAGGCCAGATTTGCCTAAAGGAGGCAACTGGTGCCCCAGCAGGCAAGGACTGAGGAGGTAAGTTCTTCCTCTTTTTCTTAAGTTACTCCATTGGTGTGTTTTTGTTTTACCTGTATTGCTTTGTCGTGTTTCACAAGTGACAGCATTTTTTCCTCTTGTTTGTTCATAGGGTCCAAAGACAGCCCCGGGTTGCTGCTGCTGCGCGTACTACTGCTCCTCCTCCTGTTCCTCGTGGTGGTGGTAATGAAGGAGGCCTTATAGCAACAGGAACACGCTGGATCCGGTGGATTCGCAGTATCGATATCCCTAGGCCTCCTGGCTTCTAACGGAGCACAGGATTCGAGGTTAATAAACTTTTTGTAGCTCTCCAAGAAGCAAATGGTGCTTCACATTCCTAAACGTAATTTATAGGGCATGTCTATACCAGAAGGCATCCTTTCCCCACTTTGGGGCATTTGACTGAGAGAAGAAGGTTAAAGAGTATGTAACAAGGCATAGAAGACAAACTTCTCACCTTGTATTATGTGAATATTGTGGTTCCCACCAGCCCTTCTGTGGCTTCTTCTTGTTGTGGAAATGGATGAGGAAACCATGAAAGCCCTACTCATGGACCTGGGCTCATAGGAGGGAGTTTGATTCCTAAAAATTGATCTTTGTGGACATGCTGCCTATGGGTGGTTAATTTAACTTTTCTCACTTTCTTCCCAACAGGTTTGAAATTGAGCACGATTATGTATTCCTGGAACAGGAAGAAGCTTACATGAAAACAACAAAGGAAAAAAGCTAAAGAAAAATGTAAATAAATGTAAAAAATGTATAAGATATATATTAAAACATTGACTATGAAGAAAAATCCAACTTGTATGTTTTTTTCTTTTTAGTAAAGTATTCGTCCATTTTTTTAAATATTTGTTTTAGTGCTGCCACTGTTTTTATAATTTATTTTATTGTGTTTTTATTGCGTTCGGAATGGCTAACAAGTTTCTTCATGCTCCACCCTATTGAATCCTCACAGCACCCCTGTGTGGTAGGTTATGCTGGGAGAGCATAACTGGCCCAAGAGATCCAAACCTGAATTTTCCTAGTCTTTGTCCTGTTCTTTGACCACTACACTGCACTGGGTTGTCTCCTACAATATTTACATTCTCACAGCGAGGTGAAGGTGAATTATTTTGTGAACCCATCCAAGTGTTTTTCGGGAGAAAAGACAGCCCTTTAGACCAAACTTCACACCAACTTATGCATTCATTTCATTTTGGTAGAAATGTTTCATATCTGTGCCATTGTAGATACTGACTGAGTTGAATCCTTATGAGATTGTTGTAGTCAGAGATTAATGAATAATTCTGGCATTTGGCGAGCCATGAAAGAAAGAAGTGCTCAGTAGGGCCCACTATAAATTTGCCTGGAGCATTTGGGGCAACTTTTCTTTTTGGGGGGAGTGGGGAACATTTGTCAGAACATTGCTTATAGGTTGTAGCCAGATGGGAATTTTTTGTGCAATTGCTGCTGATAATGGTGCTAGGAGATTTCACATGCTTTTCACACGCCACACACAGGATGTGCCACCCATTGTTCCCTTTTATCATTTAACTTCCAGTTATTTTCCCAGAACATATACAGTACTTCTTACATTTTAGATGTACATTTCACACTGTCTCCCCTTGCATTACCAGAGTTTGATTCCATCTTTTCTTCCGTTGCACACATTCACACTCAACATTAGTTTCTCTCTTTTTTTTATAGTTTTAGCAGAAGCTAAATTTGCTACTATATAACATTAACACTTGGGCTGGATCTAGACACACCAAAGAAGTGTTTCAGTTAAATGCTGTAAATTTAAACAGGGCAACCAGATAGAGAAAAATGGGAATCCATAATGCCATCTGGTGGTACAACATTATATCAATATATTCAATGCATATAAATCACTTTTTCTTTACCAATCTAGCTGAGTCCTAGGTTACGTTATGATGTTCTGTCAAAGGGACTCTCCCTCTCCACTATTCTTTTACACACTATGTTGGAAGTATTGGGGTGTAATGAAGGGTGTAAATTTCATTTTGCCAGAACACATTATGAACCTCAATATGCTTTATTTGAAATATTCCACCGGCTGCTCTTGCTTCCTTTGGCTGAAGACAGTTGATTCATGGCTGCATATGAAACTCCACATGCTATCTAAAAAGACATTTGACTACTAACAAGACCAAAAAATAAAAATAAATAAATCCAGTATACAGACCTGCTAACATTACAATGTCAGGACTTGGCTTACTAGCAGGCCCTGAAACAAAAATTCTTGGAAAGTCTTCAGTTGCTACAAACAGGAATCCACAACAAAGACTAGTACAGTGCTGCCTCGCAAGACGAAAAGAATCCGTTCCGCGAGTCTCTTCGTCTTGCGGTTTTTTCATCTTGTGAAGCAAGCCCATTAGTGGCTTAGCGGATTAGCGCTATTAGCGGCTTAGCGGGCTTAGCGGATCAGCTGATAAGCGGCTTAGCGGCTTAGCGGATCAGCTGATAAGCGGCTTAGCGGATCAGCTGTTAAGCGGCTTAGTGGCTTAGGATCAGCTGATAAGCGGCTTAGCGGCTTGGGAAAGGGGGGGGGGAGGAAAAAACCCCCGCAGGAACTCACAATACATTTTCGTCTTGCAAAGCAAGCCCATAGGAAATTCGTTTTGCGAACCACCTCCAAAACGGAAAACCCTTTCGTCTAGCGGGTTTTCCGTCTTGCGAGGCATTCGTCTTGCGGGGCACCACTGTAACTCAGAGCATGCAGTAGGCCCAAGGTTAAATCCCTGACACATCCAGGTAAGTGTGGGAGAGAGCCTTCCCCGGAGAGCTGTAGCCAGTCAGTTTTGATAATACAATGGTACTTCAGGTTACATATGCTTCAGGTTACATACGCTTCAGGTTACAGACTCCGCTAACCCAGAAATAGTGCTTCAGGTTAAGAACTTTGCTTCAGGATGAGAACAGAAATTGTGCTACGGCGGCGCGGCGGCAGCAGGAGGCCCCATTAGCTAAAGTGGTGCTTCAGGTTAAGAACAGTTTCAGGTTAAGAACGGACCTCCGGAACGAATTAAGTACTTAACCCGAGGTATCACTGTACTGAGTAAGCTGGAGTAGTGGTCTCACTTGGTGTAAGAAAGCTGCCAATGTTTCTATTGTAGTACATACTCCTCTGCTACTCAACCATTGCTACTGTGTCCTTCCTTCTAGCAAATCAAGATAACCAAGTGACAGCAAAAATGGCAATTTTTTTTAGCAGGGGCGATTAGAATAAGATCTATTATTTGATTATAGATGTAAACCTCCAGAATGTATTTTGTATTGTTAAGTTTTTACCTCTGTCTTCAGTCCGTTGTATTTTATTTTATTGCTATGGCTTGTGGCTGTTGCAAATAGATTCTTCTGATTCTCTGGCCCTACCGTTAGGCACAGTGAGGCAATTGCTTAAGGTGACAAATGCTGGGGGCATTCCTCTTGAAGTAAGGGTCTGCTGCCAGTCCAGTCACTTCTCTTTGTGGAACTACATGTGTGTAGGAATGTGCCATCTTGGCTTCTGCTTTAGACAGCAAACTGTCTTGGACTGGCCCTGATCTCCCTGCCACCTAAGAACTGCTTGTAGCAATCCTCAGGGTCCACAGAAGTGGAGTACCTTTAGGAGGTGGGAAAGAGAAAGGGACATTTTCTCCTTCCCTACAACTTGTGAAACCTCCTCATGCTGTGCTATAGCTCTCACAATCAGGAGCAGCTCACGGCAGCCCTGTATTAGAAGGCAAGTTGGTATAAACCACAGAGCACCAAAGGAGCCAGTTGGCAGAGCCGTCTTTTCCACAGGGCTTAGTGGTGCATTGCGCCAGGGCGCTGGCCTCTCAGTGGTGCCCCAGCAAGTGGGGGAGCTGCACGGCTTTGCTGGTGGCCTTTCCTTTCCCTGCATGCCCGCCAGCTGTGCCCCACCAACCATAAGGCTGCCAGGTGTGCAGCTTCCCTCCCAAGCTTCTGTGGGGATCGCTCTCCTCCCAAGGAGGCTTGGGAGGGGCGCAATTTCACTCCCAAGCCTCTGAGGGGATCACTTTTCCACAGCGGCATGGGGGAGACTTGCGCCCCCCCGATGGCTGGCAGTGCACAGCTATGGCCACCCCAACACTGTCCATGGTAATTTGGGAGATCTGGGCGGATATTTGCACCCCGGCGCTGCATCTGCTAAAGACGCCCCTGCCAGTTGGGACTGCCAGTGTCAGAGATGGAATGACTGGATATAAGATCAGCAGAGCAATTGAACACTGACATCAAGAGAGTTTCTAAGCTCTGTTTGTGCTGTGGGTGGGGGGGAAGGACAGCACCTTTGGGGATCTGGGGGCTGAGAGCTAAGTGGCACTGAAAGACAGGCTTTCAGGTAGTCGCTGTTGCAAGAATCCACCCCTCCTCCCAGCTGAAGGTGGAGATTAGGGGTCATTTTGATTATTAGGGCGTGATGTCTTAATGGGTCAGGAGACCTGCCATTCCACCCACCCGCCAAATGCCTTGGAAATTCTCTCATCCATAATGCAAGGGAACATGGAGCTCCAACCACATGATGCAGTGTGGATTCACATTGAATGACTTGCTTCAGAAGTCTACTACACTGAAGTGAATCTGATTCTGGGGTCCATTGCGGAACTAATCTATGACAACATATATGAGGCTAGTGGAAGAACTATAGGAGGACCACCAGCACATCTCCTTGTTCTGTAGCTTAACATCCAGAGCTCTAGAAGAGGCATGGGAAGCTATGGCTCTCCAAATGTTGTTGGACTCCAACTCCCAACCTCCAACAACTGGAGGACTCCAGGTTCTCCAGCCCTGCTCTAAAAGTTAAATGTCTTTTCCAACAGTGTTTACTTCTGTGCATAATGGATATATCTTTACATCTCTGTTTCCCATCTGTCAAATGAGCCTGTTGGCTATAAAAACCTATGCAATGAGAAGGGTATAGGTAGTAAAGTATTAAGGTATAATACCTAACTAATTACAATGTATTTTGTGCCTTAAAGGTCCCATAGAAAATATTAATGGACCGTAATATTTCCATCTGCCATTTTGTTTTTCAGCCCGGATAATCCTGAAAACATCATTACAAATGGAACTTTGGTGGTAATTATTCATTTTCAGAGTCCTTTTCTATGAAATGGCTGCTGTATGCAAACCTTAACCCATATTGTCTTGCAGTAAGCAAGGAACACTCTGTGCTGCTTCTGTACTGAGGGATTAAATTGCTTGCTTCTGCTTATTTCAGCTCAGCTAATGCAGATGACATCTGTTGGTTAAAATGGTTTCAACCAAGTTGTTATTCCTTCCAGTGGTTTTGTTGTTGTTATTCACTTGAACCCATCTCCTACCCCACAACTTGAATGTATCAGCCCTTAAAATATTTCCCCCCTTTTTGGAAGAGGTGTTTGCAATTACGTATGTTTTTCTTCTTGTTGTTGATTAGAAATTACTAGCCTGATGAGAACTATGTAGGCCATTCAACCACCTTGATCACACCCTCTTTGGGCATTTATGGTTACATGGAAAGTAGGGTAATTTGTTAACATTAATCAAGCAGGACTAATAACAGTCATCAGAGAGCTGTCTGGATATGACCAACCAGTTGGGTGACAATGTAATGGTCCAGAGCTCTCCCTCCAGCTATGGAGTACCCATTGTCCCAGAGAGGGACTGTAGCACATTAATACATCACATGCTCTGCATGCAGAAAGCCTCAGGTTCAGTCCTTGGCATGTCCAGTTCCCACAATGGATAGTTTAGGTGGGTTTTCTGTGTTTCCCTCCTTATCGAGCCAGATGCACCTCTACTTGGCAGATTGAAGGAGTGAGAAACAAAGGAGGCAAAGAGTTGAGTTGTCAATAAAAAGGTTTGGAACAGGGATGTGTGTCATAGGAAGGAAGGGCAGAGTAGAATGAAGGTTGGGAAGACAGCAAGACTGGGAGCTTGGTGGGACCAAGCAGAATGCTGGATTTTGTATACTAATTTGGAATAACCAGTCAGATCTCATGCTGCAGGTTTGCAATTATTTGGTTCCATTGATCATTTTGCTCTTTGTTTCCCCATTGTTCCTGCAGTCACGAGAAGTTTCATGTTTGGAAGTTACAGTGGATATTGAGAAGCTGAAGGAACAATACACAGGTGAGGTCATTGCATCTTTAACTTGTTATGTATTTGTTGCTTTAAATCAATAGCTTACAAACACTGGAAGATATATAATAATCACATCTATTACATTTTCTTGACCCTTTACTTGTTTCAGGTTTCAAGGGATAAAAGAAGAATTTGATAAGCTCATGCCTTTCACACGTGATAATGTGTTCATTTATTTTGTGGTTAGGTGTCCCTACCTGAGTAAAGACATTTGCAACTGACGCCACTTTGAAGGTTGTGTTTTTGTGGCACTGTTCAGTAAACTCAAGTACTTTGAGTGGACAGTCCCAAATAGCACTAACCCATTTCACAATGTCTTTATGACTCAGTATTTGGGATTTATCCAGTTTAGTGATGTGTCCACATGGCAGTTTTGAAGGGTAATGAATATCTTCCAAATGAATATCCGGTATTTACATTCCACACACATCCTTTGCTTCATGTACTGGTTCCTTGCGCATCCCATTCATCCTATTGGTGGTGAATGCAGAATGTACAAGAACATGTAGTCCATATAGCAGAAATACCTCCAGAAAGAATTTATGGGAAACTACTGTTTGGCACAGTGGGAGTTGCCTTGTGGTGTTCTGCAGGGTCCATCTTGTTCTCCATGGCATTTAATATCAATATGAAGCCACTGCGAGTTGCTATCAAGAGAGTTAGAGTCAGGTGCCATCAATGTACAGATGACACCCAGCTCTGTCTCCCTATTCCATCTGAATTGGGAGAGGAGGATGAGGTGTTAGACCAGGGCTTGGAGGTAGTGATGGGTTGGTTGTAGGTCAATAAACTGAAGCTGAATCTTGAGAAGACAGAGGTGTTATGTGTCCTGAGTTCTCACATCTGAGAAATGTGGAGACGACCTCTTTTGGATGGGGTTGCACTTCGCTGGAAGGAGCAGGTCCACAGATTGGGGGTGCGCCTGGATAAATCAGTCACTGGAGGCTCAGGTGACCTCAGTGGCTAGGAGTGCCTTTTTCCAGAGCATGGAGTACAGCGGCCAAATCATCTCTGTCACCAACTACTGCCCCTTTGGGACAGAGATGATTTGGCCACCGTACTCCATGCTCTAGAGTCTGAGAGGCATTATTCCTTTTTTGTACCTGAAACATTAGGATACCTCGCATCTTGGATGCTAATGTTCAAAGTGCCAGAGAGGTGGTGTCTCAAGGTCTCCAGATTTCTTATCCACTGCCACCATTCCTGCATTTATTGCCACTGTCACCAGTCCGGGTGAACTGGAAGAGAGCTGTAGGAATTGGCTAAATAATTCTTCTCAAATGTGAATTATCACGAGCTGCCATTTTCAACACCCCATTTTACCTGTTGTGCATGGGTCTCCTCTTAATTCCCAGGATTCTGAATAACTGGATCATAGACAAGATTGATTTTTGGACAAAACCTTTTTTGAAGCAAGTGAACTATTTGTGCTTCACTTTTTTTCTGTTTAGAAGGTGATCTGACATTAACAATAAAGGGTTCCTATGAGGAAACACAGAAGATTCCACTGGCTCCAGACACCAGACTTAGTAACAGAACTGTCATTCAGTTCCACTGTATCAAGAATCATCAGTCAAATTTGGAGATCATACTACCTAAGAAGATGCAGTGGTCAAAGGTATGTTTCCTTTGATAATAATGCATAATTATTAGTCCATGGAGGTGCAGGTCAATTCTGTGTCCAGGGCAGCTGTTTACCAGCCCCATCTGGTACGCAGGCTGAGACCCTACCTGTCCGTGGACTGTCTCACCAGAGTGGTGCATGCTCTAGTTATCTCTTGCTTGGACTACTGCAATGCGCTCTATGTGGGGCTATCTTTGAAGGTGACCTGGAAACTACAACTAATCCAGAATGCAGCAGCTAGACTGGTGACTGGGAGCAGCTGCCAAGACCACATAACACAGTCTTGAAAAAACTACATTGGCTCTCAGTACGTTTCTGAGCACAATTCAAAGTGTTGGTGCTGACCTTTAAAGCCCTAAACAGCCTCAGTCCAGTATACCTGAAGGAGCGTCTCCACCTCCATTGTTCTGCCAGTCCACTGAGGTCCAGTGCCGAGGGCCTTCTGGCAGTTACCTCACTGCGAGAAGCCAAGTTACAGGGAACCAGGCAGAGGGCCTTCTTCGTAGTGGCACCTGGCCTGTGGAACATCCTCCCACAAGATGTCAAAGAGAACAACAACTACCAGACTTTTAGGAGACATCTGAAGGCAGCCCTGTTTAAGGAAGCTTTTCGTGTTTGATGCATTACTGTATTTTAATATTTTGTTGGAAGCCGCCCAGAGTGGCTGGGGAAACCCAGCCAGATGGGCGGGGGATAAATAAATAAATAAAAATAATATTTAATGTGGTTTGACTGAAACAAATAAAGGTGGGTGGGGGAGATTCATCACCAAACTCTTACCCCCAACGTGAAAAAGCTCTATTTTTAAAATGTGTGTATATTGTATTTAATGTATACAGCTGGATTTAGAGGTTTTAGAAACAAAAACAAGGGCTGGATTCACAAATTTCATTTAGCTTTCAGAAGTGGTGCCCATCAGCTTGTGATAAATATGCCAATGTTACTGTACCTTGGGGTAATGTAGAAATTTTGTGTTAAATTTCTATACCTTCTTTTAATTTTTGTTGGTGTATTTTTAGCTGGCTTCATTTAAAGGAAACTCAGAAAGTAACATCTCAGTGGTTTTACCTTTGGATGAGCTTCCCATAGAAAAGACAATAACATTAAGAAAGGTAAGTGCTTTATCTTTACGAAAATATTGAATTTAAATAATTGTCGGTGGGTGTGGGAATGCTATAGCTCAGTTTGCAAAGCCTCTTTTAACTCAATAGAACTTCTGCATAAACATGTGTATAACTGCACTGAAAGCAAGATGTATTGGTGATCTGCTTTAGTGTGAGGCAACTTCCTCTGTTCCTAATATTTATCCAGAAAATAAAGCCCAATTCAGGAGCATCACTCTGCTTTTTCCTAGCAGAAAGATGGATAAATTTGTGGCAAGTGAGGCCCAAAGAACATGTAATTCAGTTGCTAATCTGTTAAGCAGGTGGGTATTAAGTAAATAGTGCCAATTACCAACAAGGTTAAGCCAGCTGTACTCTGCTTCTCTGAAGGAATAACCCAAACAAGCAGAAGGTTCATGATGTTTGGGTTATTCCTTCAGAGAAGCTGAGTACAGCTGGCTTAAACGGGCTCTGAGCTATCCTCCTGCTGTGTTTTGGAAGCGATGCTAAAGCAATGTATTGCAGGTCAAAGGATTTAGATGTGCTGGCACACACGCAGTGAAAATGATGCCGGACCCAATCCTTCTAAATCATCCAACAGAGGGTGATGGGTTGATCCAACATAATCTTGGTTGCTGTTTTATCTGTCTCAGCACAAATGCCTAGATTTGCAGTAGCAGTCCAGCTGATCCACAACAGGACTGCTTTGTTTGTCATGCTGTGCTCTTAAAAGGGCAGAATAGATTATGATATGCCTGAGGTTTTACCCATCTCTTGATTTTCAGGACACAACGTTTGATCTGCATGTGAAGGCAAAAGACTGGTAAAACATTGTTTTTCTTTGCCCATTTCATCTAAGCTTGTGCAGTTTTGTTTCTTCGTTTTTCAGGAAACTATGATTTTGAATCTCAGAAGTGAGATCATTCAGGAACTAATTCACACACTTTGTTGCCCTTTCTGAATCTAGAGTGAATTTCTCTTGCTCCGATCTATAAAAAGGCAACCTTATAATGCTTAAACATAGATGAAATTAACAGGGCAAGGGGAGTCCTAACTTTGACTGAGCAGAAATGGTATGTGTCAGGGAACTGACATCAGAGCGAGAGGCGAAGGGGAGGTTCACAGATTCTGCTGGCGAAGGACCCAGCAGCAGGGGGAGAAACAACTCAGTAGAGGGGGAAGCTAATCAGCGCAACACCAGGGAGAAAGGGGGGCAGATGGGGGAATTGGAGGGAGGGCTCCAGGACTCTTCACTGGACATCAGTGAGGAGAGCCCAGGTCCTCTGCTGCCCACGCCCTCCCTGCGCAGAAGACTCCCACGCAGTGAGAGGAGGAGGAGACTGGGTGTCAAACAACTTTTATGTTGGAAGAGGTTCAAGAAACGCCCACTGACGGATTCTGCCAGCGACTGAGGCAGCCGCAATGAGCAAGGGCTGTGCAGTCAGAAAGGTTTAACAAGGCAAATTAGCCTAGAGAGGCACCAGTTTACGCACGAGTAACTCATAGCCATTACAGTATGTTTCAGGAATGTTTTGGTAACACAAGAAAGCAGTGGTGGGCCTGGGCACTATGGCACCCTGGTGCAATGCCAAAATCCCGCCCCCTCCTCATGCTGCCTTCTGAAAGGTGGGCAAGGAGGCACCTGGCTTTGGGAAGGAGGCACGAGGGCCTTACATGTAAGTTACATGAAAAATATAATTGTATTTTTTGTTTTGGTGTTGTTTTGATTTTGAATTACATATGGAGGGCACCATAATCTTTTCAGTGCTCAGGGCAGGGGCGAAGGAAGGCATCATGACACCCGGGGAAGGCATCATGACAGGGCACATGTGCGTCGTCGCTACGTACGACGCATGCACTGTAGGTAGCGCCGCCTCACATGTGCTGTATAGAGGTTTGCCGCTGGCGCCACTCCAGTGCCATACGGACAGTGCTGGGATCCCTCCGGTGCCACAGCAGCCACGAACACGCCTGTAGCGGCGCCGGAGGGATCCCAGCACCGTCCATACGGTGCTGGAGCAGCACCAGCAGCAAACTGCTATACAGCACATGTGCAGCGTCGCTACGTACATCACAAGCGTGCAATGCCATACATGCGCTGTATTTAGCAGTTTGCTGCCAGTGCTGGGATCCTCTGCTTGTGGCTGCAGCCACGAACAGAGTCTCCTCCAAAGGCGGCTGCTGTGGCACGATGGCTGCTCACATCGCCGCGAGCCCCCATGGGGTGACTTCTTGTCACCCCGCAGGCATGGAACCTGGGGTGTACCACCCCCCATGCCCCCCATTGTGACGCCACTGACTCAAGGCCTCTAAGATCGCCACTGCTGATGCACTGCACTATAGGTACTGCACTGTTGATGTAACTGCACTATAGGTGCAAAAGTCAGATTAGCTTTAGTAAGACTAGATAAATATAGTATAGATGATTTTGGAGCAGCCTTTTGTATCACACAACTGGCTGCTCCATTTTACCTGCAGTCTCATCATTGTTGTACCCTTGGCAAGAGCCATAGTTACATTCTTGTTGGAGGTGGCATCCTCGTGGATTTAGGGGAATGCGACCAGTTTGGTCCAGTTTGGTTGCACTGGGCGTGGAGCCTTGAGGGCAGCTTGGAGGTGCCACCACTATGATGTAGAATGGAAGGAGAGAGGTGTGTGAGCCAAATTTTGGTGTCACAGAGGGCTGCCACTGAAAGTTGATACTCCAAGGTCCACTACTGCTCATGATAGTCAACTAGGTCAACTATGCAAATCATCTGAATTGCGATTTTGGAAGCAATGCTAAAGCAATGTATTGCAGGTCAAAGGATTTAGATGTGCGCCTGGCCTATGACTTGTGTGCAGAAGAACAAAATTTCCTTACCAAGAGAAGGAAATATGTTGCTACAGCTGTGAAGAAGATCCTCCAATTAAAGGAAAAGGTGCAGGATGATGAGGTAGGTGACACAGGATCTTCTCATTTCCTCTCTTTCTACAAGAAGGTTAGAGTAGCCAGCTGGCTCCACCATTCATGAACTAGTGCTAGATATCTTGGGGCAGGCTGCAACCTAGGAATGGAGGAAAAATTCAGGGGGGGGGGGTTGCATTTGAGATTGGGAAAAATGAGAAAAGTAGAGTGGATAGATGTGTCCATTCCTACTCCCTTCTGCTGTTTATGAATGAAGACACTACAAGCTGAGTTAATGGTCAATTAAACTTTATTCCTGATGCTGCTTAGGAGCCTGCACAGATCAGAAACTAACTTCTCTAGCCATGCCACACCTCTGAGTCAGCTCTGCAGAAGCTGGCCTCCTGGGTCATAGCCATTTCTCTTAAAAGGATCACATGCCAGATATTTAATTATAATGGTTTATCAAGGCTTGTAGTTCATAGGGTGGAACACACATTGATGCAAAGATGCCCAGTTCCACCCAAAGCTTCTTCTGATGCCATTGTGTCCTGTATGGCCAGTGGACGAACAAGAGGGAAACAATATGCTGTTTTGCTTCACCTCACTCAATGCACATAATATTCCGGACTGCTAATATTATGCTTAATATGTTAGGTAACTTCTATAAACCTCTGTCAATGCTAAGTGCACATGACAGTACCAGTGTTGCAAAGCACCTGCCCTATCTTTTCTTTCACAAACATGGTACTTTTGGAATAAGGTCCAGCAGCTTACTGTTCGTTCTCTGCTTCTGTGTGTTAAACAGTTGCCTGTGGTGGCAATCATGACAACAGGTGGTGGGACCAGGTCATTTGCAGCAATGTATGGAAGCCTTCTGGGTCTGCAGAAACTGAATTTCTTAGACTGCATTACGTATCTCACAGGCTTGTCTGGCACAACATGGTAAGGAGGGCTTTTCTTGAAACTTACTATATTTTGTATGCCCAATGCAGTTTGCTGTTTTATGTGGTCACCCAGTATTCAAGCCAACGCATAAAGGTTTCCATGCTACCAGTACTACCTAGGTCACAGGAGAAAATTCATTTTTAAATAACAGTGTTATGACTGATATTTACTTTGCGCTTTATGAAAAATATAGGGCTACAAGGCTTTGCAGGCACAGCGAACCCAGATTCACTGGGGGCAGGGGGCATAAGAACCAATAATGACATGGCAACAGCTTGGGACTGAAATGGCCACAACTTTATGAATACAGATATTAGCAGGCTTTGGTATAAGCATTGGGTATGTATCCTGAATCAGTCTATCCTGATTGCTGGCTGATTGCTCCTTTAGGGTCAATCCTAGGCTAAAGCAACCCTCCCATAATGCAGATCAAATGGGGTGAACTGCCAGGCTACCACGTGGGAAGCCTTTTGGCCCATTAGCCCCTGTCTGGGCCTTTGGACAAAACTTTCCCCATAGACTTCTTTACCAGAGTACCATAAACATTAGTTCCAGTTTAGACTAAGGATCCAACCCAATGCCTTTTCTGCCAGAAGGTTGCAACAGGTGGTATGAGGTAGGCAAAATCTCCAGACAGGCAAATTCCTTCCTGGTCCTAAATACAGCATCTGATTAATTCCACAACAAGGTGAAGCATGTGCTCTGTTAGCTTACCTTTGTGTGGGGCCAAGATATACCAGATGGGCAGATGGGATCTTCGTTGCCGACTGCTCTGCCCACTCCCGGCGCAGCCAGAATGTAATGTGTGGAAGCAGACCAGATATAGGTTCCCTCAGGTCCATCTCCACAACCACACCCCCTAGACTGGCAATGGTTGGCCATTTTGCATTTGAAATTCTGGTGGGAAGTCCCAGAAGACCCTGTGACCAGCTGAGGCTGAATAACACAACTGGTGGTCAACTCCTGGCTTCCTCGCAGCTGTGCCAGTTTGCAATTGCCACCGCTGCTAATATGATAAGCAGTCTTTTCATTAATCAGCTAGATCATTCAGTCTGAAACTTTTTAATTCACAAAAATACAGCTGATTAAGGCATCATTAGGATTTTTAAGATAAGTGCTCATAAAAACTGCAGATGGCAGGCACCATCTCTAAATAGGCATTTGCCATTGTCACACAGCTTAGAAGAGGAGGAGAAAAGCCCCTTTCACTAAAGGAGTCTGTCTGGCAGTGACCCTTCATCTATGGAATACCCTACCCTGAGAGGCTTAGCTGGTGCCTACTTTAATATCTTTTTGAGAGCCAGTGTGGTGTAGTGGTTAAGAGCGGTAGTCACGTAATCTGGGAAACCGGGTTCGTGTCTCCACTCCTCCACATGCAGCTGCTGGGTGACCTTGGGCCAGTCACACTTCTGTGAAGTCTCTCAGCCCCACTCACCTCACAGAGTGTTTGTTGTGGGGGAGGAAGGGAAAGGAGAATGTTAGCCGCTTTGAGACTCCTGAAGGGGAGTGAAAGGCGGGATATCAAATCCAAACTCTTCTTCTTCTTCTTCTCTCTCTTTCCTTAGTCCTTTTAATATCTCTAGCATCTTTGAACACCAATAATCTGCATCTGCAGAATGACGACAATAGCATAACCTCCAACATTTCTCCGATGAAAATAGGGACGTCCCATTCTGTGATGATAATTTTACTATTTATACCCCACACATCTTACTGAGTTGTCCCATCTACTCTGAGCAGCTTTCAACATATATAAAAACACAATAAAACATTAAACAATAAAAAACCTTCCATATACAGAATTGCCTTCAGACAGCTTGGGGGTCAGATAACTCAATACCCTCCAACACTTGTCCAATGAAAATAGGGATGTCCTAAGGAAAAGTGGGTCATTCTGGGATCAAATAAGAAACTGGGATGGCTTCTCTAAATCAGGGATGTCCCTGGAAAATAGGGACACTTGGAGGGTCTGCCATAGTTGGGCTGAGTTGTTGTTCTTTGGATTGCTGGATTTGATTTACCTGTCTCTATTGAGTTTCAGCACACTTATCTGGACACATAATTTAGTTATGGATACTTGTTTTTAACATTTGCTGCTTTTATCTGTAGCTTATTGATTATTGTTTTATATTGTTAGAGGGGCTTTTTATTAAGCAGCTTTGAAATTATTCTAAATAAATCAACATAAATAAAAAAAATATTGTTGTACTATTACTGGATTGGTTCATTGATTTAGGGTAGTATGATCGAGTTGCTCTATTTTTTTAAAAAGTCATTGTTTCACTGTGTATGTTGCTTAGCCAAAAAATAAAATAAAATAGGTGACTCATGAATTAAATTAATAAAATAATGTTAAATAATACATGTGTGCCTGACCTAAATAAAAAAATACATGTGTGAATCATCTAAGCCTTTTGCCTGCCAGGATGAAGGTGTGTGTGTTTGTGTGTGTGTAGAAATCTCTGACGTTTTTGTACCTGAAGTGTAGCCTACTGGACAAAGGTAAGAGCTATAACCATTGATCCTCCCACTTTTACCTCTGGCCATGCCCATTGCTAGCACCTAGTCCCTGGGAGATGGCTCATGGAGGTTTGTGGCCTTCAAGCATTGAAAAAGATTACCCACTTTTGATCTAAGTATACTTATTGTTTCTGAAAAATTGTTTTTATTCATATGCAGATCTATGCAAATTTAATTTATAGAGTAATAAACTAAAAGCACATTTGATTTTTTTTTAAAAAAAATTATTTGGCTTGCAGCTCTTATGAAAAGCTAGAGTTTATCTCTCTCTGAACTTGAGGTTTCTATGCTATTAGTTGCATATCAGTCTGATAGTATCTTTCAAAACTCAGGACTATGGGAAATTTGTATGAAGATGCTGATTGGTCCCAGAAATTCCTGGAGGAAGCCATTCTCAAAGCCCGGAAGCAAGTGACAAAGTCCAAGCTTAACTCCTTTTCCATGGATAAACTGAAGTATTATTATAATGAACTGAAACAAAGAAGCGAAGAAGGACACAACACTTCATTCATAGACCTCTGGGGGCTTGTCATTGAATCCATGTTACATGATGAGGTAACTGTTGTATTCCCCACCTCCCTTCCATTTTGAAACATGGTGGTTAATCAAGGGGAAATGGAGGTTTATACACAACAGAGGAGGAATGCAAAGAGAATAATAGGTGAAGGTCTGGGAGCTATTAACCTCAGTGGTGGACTGAGATTATTAAGAGGTGTAGGCAGAGCCACTACACCACGGGAAATGTTCTTGATGGGACAGGATCCAATAATGACAAGAGCACCCAAACTCAACAGTGAGGGGCTCATCAGGTGTTTCCTGAGGATCACAGGGCACTTTATTTCATAGAGGGCACTGTATTTCATACTCCTGTGTAGAACACACTTATGCTTTTAATGTTGACCTAGTTTTCAGCTGCATTTCCCCCTGCATTTCAATGTTTTGATATGCATTTTAATATTGTACGCTGCCTTGAGACTTGACATGGAAGCCAGTACAGTGGTACCTTGGGTTACATATGCTTCAGGTTACAGACGCTTCAGGTTACAGACTCCGCTAACCCAGAAATAGTACCTCGGGTTAAGAACTTTGCTTCAGGATGAGAACAGAAATCGTGCTCCGGCGGTACGGCAGCAGTGGGGAGGCCCCATTAGCTAAAGTGGTGCTTCAGGTTAAGAACAGTTTCAAGTTAAGAACGGACCTCCAGAACGAATTAAGTACTTAACCTCAGGTACCACTGTATAGAATTGTTTCAAACAAACATAATATGACAATATAAAAATGTGTGCACATGATGGCCAAGGCATCTATGCAGACACATATTCAGATCTTAGATTCCATCTCAGTTTTAAACTAATGAATCTATAATTTTGATCACCGTTGTTCTTCTCTCTCATTTGCAGAAAGACAATAGTACAATCTCAGGTCAGCGAATGGCTGTGAATGAGGGTCAGAATCCCTTGCCCATTTATTTGACTGTCAACCTTAAAGACCAGTACAGTGCTCAAGATTATAAAGGTAATGTTGCTATTATAAATCAATAAGGGGTCCTCTTTGTTGTTCTACCAACCTCAGAAGCTCAGGGAAAGCAGTGGCGGCCCAGGAAAAATGCTTAGCCAGCTCAAGTATGGAAACACCTGTCTTTGTGGTTAGAGTGACTGTACTGGTATATAGTTGTGTGTAAACAGAGATTGGAGTTCCATCCTCTGAACACTTTCCAAATTGCTTGCTGTAAACTTTCCTGCTTCGGCAAGAAATAAAACTCTACTTTTAGAGAATTCTTGGGCATCACTTGTTGCTGCTAGCGAGTAAAAAGATTTGGCTGTGCAAGTCTCTTTCCCCACATCAGTAGGGGAAATGGAACTCCATTTCGTTGTCTTCACAGAGTGGCTGGAGTTCACACCTTATGAAGTGGGGAACTTCAAATATGGAGCCTACACCCATTCAGAAGATTTTGGTAGTGAGTACTTCATGGGACGACTGATGAAGAAGCTTCCAGAAAGTCGAATCTGCTTCATGCAAGGTGCTAAGGGCGGGGGAGGATCAATTAGAAAGAAAATAGTAGTTTAGACAAAGTAGAGCTAGGATCAATTCACTTGCCCTAGCACCCAATCATTTTCTTGTAGTTCCCAAATGTCTAAATCAGTTTTGTTTTTTGTTTTGGCTTTACTGGCAAAGCTACTTCAAGGAAAGTTGATGTACTGAGTTATGTAGGCAACACAGTGCAGTAATATTTTACACAACACATTTAAATGCAGTGTGAAGGTTTACACGGATAATTGTTCAGATTATTGTGAGTTATTCTGAAAAGCAAATATTTCTCCCTAGTTTCAGGTTTAGTTTAGTTTATTATTTCTATCCCACTTCAGTGTTACTTGGTTTTTTGATGAAAAGCAAGGGACAGTGATGATCAATAGTGTATTCCAAACCAGTCGTATGTGAATCTTGACTAG
This sequence comes from Podarcis vaucheri, assembly GCF_965113315.1. Classification (NCBI taxonomy): domain Eukaryota; kingdom Metazoa; phylum Chordata; class Lepidosauria; order Squamata; family Lacertidae; genus Podarcis; species Podarcis vaucheri. Next base: position 46,331,520 of record NC_138759.1, on the reverse strand, counting down.
GGTGATCAGAAGCAAAGGAGGTCCGAACTATACATTAAATAACTGAGGGCACAAAGACATGTTAGCAGGTGGAGCTCATCATGTGTTGCAATTCTCTCTGCTGCTCAATTAGAAACTGGCATAATTTCCTTAGCTCAATTTAGAATCCACTAAGCTTTCTTAGTGAGCATTTGGACATGTGTGTTTGTTTTCTGAGAGAATATATGGAGCAAATATGCTGATATGACTGCCCAGATGCACGGGTAACCAACAAGGTGCCCTCTAGATGTTGTTGGGCCCCCATGGGAGTGGTAGCCCAACAACACCCAGTTGGTATCACGTTGCCTACCCTGGCTTTGTGTATTGTTCCCTGGTCATTGTTCCCCCCCCTCTCAAAACAGATATACACAAGAACAAGATGATGTTTTGGACAGGATGGGGAACAATAACCATATGAACATTTTCTAGCAATGGCCTCATTACATCCATACTACAGGGCTGAGATCCATAGCCCTTGCAGGAATCCATTTCCCAAAGAGAATTACAAAACAGTTTTTCAGGGTGAAACCATATTTCACAACTCTGGATGCCTTTATACAATTAGTGAGCTCCAGTGCAAGGCAAAATACCCGTTTCCTTCCAAAGCTTCACCTGTTTAGTATTTTGAAATCTCTTCCATTTCACAGGGATGTGGAGCAGCATATTTTCCATGGATTTCATGTATTTCTGGAATTTGGCTCATAACTCTGAAGACTTTTGGAGCAGGTGGACAAAAGACAAAGTAGAAGACATTGGTAATGTGACATCCTTGCTTCTTTTCGGTTTTTCTGTTTTGTAAAATAATTGTTGACACACTCCTGTTTGATAACAGATTTGTGTAGACTAATTACTTGTTCCAATAAAAGGAGACAGGAAACATTATTGTTTGATTCCATTAAAACAAAAAATGCCCACCCAAGAAAGTAATCAGACACAGGAGAAGACATTGATCCAGACAAAAAACCAGGCCCAAATTCTCCCAGTTCCCTTGACAACTAGTGTGAGAGACCAAATCTACTTAAAACCTAGTCTATGGAGGGTTTTTACCTTTCCGGCGTGTTCAGGCTATGTGCAACAACAGCTCATGAATATGTGTATTTAAGATGCTTTATTTATTAATTGGAGGTATTTTTAATTCACCCTTCACTTGATGGTGGTACATACCTCAACAATGAAAGCATCATTAGCAGTGTATAATTAATTAATCATCAGCAACATTAGTAAGACTCATAGAAAAATCACCAAAAAAAAAAAAGTTCAATCAATGTGAGGCAAAATATAGCAATTCTTGATCCTCAAGAGCCTAGACAAAGAGGTGTATCCTTGTCTGAAATGAAACAAAACAGTGTTGGAGCATGGCACACCACAAAGTGATAGCTATTCCAGAAGTGTTGCCACCACAGAATATTATTTGTGGCAGTGCTTGCGGTCCAAAGCTATCTTAGGTTTTATTCCTAGCACTTTATCGCCTCGGACCATTGGTCCATCGAGCCTAGTTTTTCTTTTCTGTTTGGACTGGCAGTGGTCTTTTGAAATCTTGGGCAAGATATCCTTAAATCCTTTTACTGAAAGGGCTGAACCTGTGACCTTCTGCGGACAAAAGAGGTGCTTTTTCACTATGTTATTGATCTTCCTCAAGATGTCATTGTTATCAAGGGGCATTAAACATCCCTTATGTCTTTTGCAGATGCTTCTCTTTCACCCTCAGGACCACGAGATCTGGAAACCCGCAAAATCACCCCTCAGGGCCAGCTATCTTATGGTCTCCGAGATGTCTTAACAGGACGCCCAACAATAGCAGAATATCCCAATTTCCTGAAAGGCTTCCAGTTTCATGAGGAATACTTGAAGAATGAGCACTTTTCTGCGTGGAAAGGCACAGTAATAAACCTACATTTGTGGTTTATTAAACCTACATCTTGTTGGCTTCTCAGTTGTCACTCAATATACAAGAACATTTGACTCAGGAAAACGAGTAATCTAGTTTTGTGTTAATTAAACTAGGAATTCATTGTGTGGCACAAGCAATTCTCACCAAAGAATCACTTCCATTTGAACCTGGCAGCTTGCTCCACCACAGACATTTTGGAAGATTCAGAATACAAGGCCAAAGAGGCTCAAAGAGGCTGGAGAACCAGAGGAAAATTATGCACAAAACAGCTGTGGTGATATTTCACTGGTTATGTGATTGATTTGTTGCCACTTTTTGCCTTACATTTCATAGTTAACCCTAGAAAAAAAGTTCACATTTTCAGTTACATACATTTCTCACTCTTTGCGCCCCATATAACTTCTTCCAACATTTTCAGGGGTGAATAGCAGTGTTTGCTGGGAATGGAAGAATCTCCCCAATTTGGTTTCTCATTTCCCAGCCTTTTCAGTACGCCACATTTCAGCATGTTTGCATATTTTTAAAAAGGAAATTCCTCATGTTCCCTTCAAAAAACCCCTCCGAAATAACTAAGGACAATAAAGTAACATTCACAATACTATTTAACAGCTCTCCCTCCCCCTAAAAAATCCCACTGGGGATCAGCAAAGGTTAAAATGGTAATTAAAAAGCACTAATACACAAAGTTTGGATGAAATTAGAGGACATTCCTTTATTTTTTGCCTTGGGAGCTTTTGTTGTTTTTGCACAAAGTTGACCTGCAAATTTGCTTTTCAGATACTGTGGTGGATGATTACCCTAACCAGCTAATGGAAACAGCAGAGCATGCTCTGTTTCTGGTGGATACTGGATTTTTCATCAATACCAGCTACCCACCCCTTCTGAGACCTGAGAGAAAAGTGGATCTTATACTGCATTTAAATTACACTGGGGGCTCACAGACCTTGGTGAGATCTTTTAATTGTTCCTGTCTTTCTTCTATAAGCTCCTATGCAAAGATTAAAATGCAACAGGCGCACACTGTGGTCTGGCCATCTTTCAAATCCTACAAAAGTCGTGCAGGATTTGAACAAAGATATACAACAATGTTCTTGCAGCACAATGCTTTCTGCTTTCTCAATTGAAATCTCTCCCACCTCCCCACATGTTTGGAGGTTTCCACCAGCTCTCTGGAGCACACGTGGAAAGAAGAGGAGGGAAAATGCCATTACATAAGTGGAAACCCTTATACAGATGGAGCGAGTTACTTAGATACCACTCTAGGCTGAAACAGACTTTGTTGGTGCAGCATTAGTTTTGTGTTGTATTTGATTTTCACAGCCCATTTCTTTGTGATTTCTCACCTAGAATTTAGACCAGTTTTCCACTTATATTGCTAAGCTCGGAATCCCATTTCCCAACATGGAGCTCAGTGAGGAAGACAAGAAGAACCTGAAGGAGTGCTATTGGTTTGAAGATACAGATAACGCGGCAGCTCCTATCGTGCTCTTTTTCCCACTGACAAATGATACTTTCAGAAAATACAAAGAACCTGGTAAGTTGCGAAAAGCCACTGAGTTTCCCAACATCACAATGACTAGTCACACTCCAACAATGCTCTTCGCTGACTAGACACTCAAGTATTCCTTTGGTCAAATTGTTAGTCTTTCCATGAGCACCAAATCCTATAAGTAGAAGTGCACTGAACCACAACTTTACAGGTTGATTGTATCTGGCCTAGTTTTGAGCACATGGTAAAGTGTCTTTGCTCTACAGCCAGGTCTTAATTTTATAATGACCAACGTGCAGATGCCTTTGTCATGGTGCACTGAATTGTCTGCATGTGTTATAAAGCAAGAACTTAGGAGAATGGTGGAGAATGGAAGGAGACACAGGGAGCTGTGTAGGTGGAAGACTCTGATCATAAAATGGCCACTTAGGTGATTTTACTTGAGTGAGTTCATTGCCAGCCTCTGGTTCTCAACAAATGGCCCATCAAGCTGACAGCTGGAGCTGTCATATTTATTTTGGGCAAGCTCTGGTGTGATTTCATGCTGAGGTTTATATGCCTTTAGAGTATTCATACATTATAGGAAGATGTAGTATTTAAGCAAGGCCAATAATATTACCCTTCTTAGATTAACATGAATGGATGAACTCTGCTGTTTTGGCCTAGAGATGAAAACCTTGCTGGTGAAACTCTTGGTGGTGTTCTTTCTACAGGTGTGGAACGCAGCCCCACAGATATGGAAGAAGGCAATGTGGATGTCTCTAGCTTTCATTCCCCATTTGCTACAAGAGAGGTGACCTTTTCAGAGGAGAATTTTGACAGATTGGTGAAACTGACTGAATACAACATCCTGAACAATGAGAACAAGATTGTCGAAGCCTTGCGTGTAGCTGTGGAGCGGAGAAAAAAGCGGAAATTATGAGTACCACTGTGGAGGGTCCTAGGCTGCAATCCTAAGCAGATAGATGCTGCTACTCAAATTCATGTTGTAAATCTACATGAAGAGAACATGAGACCTACTGCAAGATATTTGTTTATTGAAAACGAGATAGCCATGTTTCCTTGTAATATTGGGAACACATTCTTTTAGGTAAGCTGCATCATAGTATAATTGCAATACAGGGATACACAGCCCTCCTTTTACAATAGATTATTTTTGGGAATCTATTCTCAGATGGACCAGAAACTCTGAGAAAGAATGAAATTATCTGTCTGCGCAATTATACATTGTAATCTTATACATTGTAATCTTAAATCCTCCTGCTTGATTTTCTCATTCATTTGATGTTTTTCTCCTCTGTGCTTGGTTTATTTTGTTACTCATGTTTGTTGTTGTCATGGTACAGTATATATGCATGTCTTTTTTTAATGGAAAACTCAATAAACTCATTTTAAAAAGAAAGAAAACCGGGCAGTCATTACAGTTGCGCATACACACGAACAAATGATTCATACACCCCAAGAGAAAAATGTATATTACATAGAGAAGCAAGCACGTTAGAATAAAAGGAAAACAATCCTTAGCTGTTTGAGAGATACAGTGGTACCTCGGGTTAAGAACTTAATTCGTCCTGGAGGTCTGTTCTTAACCTGAAACTGTTCTTAACCTGAAGCACCACTTTAGCTAATGGGGCCTCCCGCTGCTGCCGCACCACCAGAGCACAATTTCTGTTCTCATCCTGAAGCAAAGTTCTTAACTCGAGGTATTATTTCTGGGCTAGCGGAGTCTGTAACCTGAAGTGTCTGTAACCTGAAGCGTCTGTAACCCGAGGTACCACTGTACAGCAGAAGAGGTGCTGTCTTCACTTTCATGTGAGAAAACCAGAAAAACCATGCACTCAATGCTCTCAAGCTCTTTTAAATCTCAGTGCATTTCTATAGTCACCGAATTTTTTGCTCCATAAGATGCACTTTTTCCCTCCTAAAAAGTATGAAGTGACTGTGTGGTCAATCGCTGGCTCCCTTTCTGGCCCTGCCCCCTTGCCCAGGCCTCCATTGTTGAATGTTCTGAGGAGGTTGTTTCCCCAGCGACATGTGACTGGCTGATTAGATCATCTGTTTGGAAACTGTAGAAATGGCTCCCTTTCCTTTCCTAAAGAAGCTGCAGAACTGTGAGTTGAACCCCATAAAAACAGGCTTTTTTCCCTTTGCAAAGTAAGGTCAACAACTTTGAGCTGATCCTCAAAAAAGGGGCTTTCCCCCTTTGCAAAAGAAGCTGCACACCTGTGAACTGACCCCCTCCCAAAAACGGGGCTTTCCTCATTTCCTCCTCTAAAAACTAGGTGCGTCTTATGGTCAGGTGCGTCTTATGGAGCGAAAAATGGTGTGATCACCCAACCGTACAATTATCCCATTACCTACTTACTTCTGTTAATACCTAGCAATCTGTTTCCTAGTAAACATTTTTCTAATTCTGATGCAGAGACTGCCACGTTCTATTTTTAAATCTCGGCTCTCAAAGCATAGCCTGGAATTCTGTGAGGCATGTCCAGGTTTAGAGGACAGGAAGCTAGTAAAGAACTTTAATGTCTTTCTCCATCAAGATCAGCAACAGGAAGCTTGTAACTCCACCCAGATACAACTAAGGGCTTATCCAAACTTCCTCTTGTCCTGCTGTCGGTTTTCCATGTTCTGATTTAAAGCTAGAGCAGGTTTTCCCTGGGAAAGGAGCATGGTAAGCAGGAAACTGCTCTGACTCATGCTTTCTCGGCATGGCATAAGATGAAGTGTTGTTGAGCCCCAAGTCATATGCCTTCTAGCCTTTGCCAAGCAGGTGCCTGCTATGTATTTTGAACAAACTCCTCTTAGCCCCCACTAGCATGTGCTGCTTCTTCCATCAGTAGATACCTCAGCTGGCTGCGGCTGACTGGAGTTGTCCAAAACATTTGGAGGGGCACCAGGTTGCTGAATGCCAGACTAGACCATAATATTATAATGCATGGAATCCAGTGGGATTTTTGTGGGCTTTTGAAACAGCAGATATGTGTGCTAATGGAACAGAAGAGGAGGCAATTCCCCTTTCCACCCAAAGCCCACCTTCTACCCTGTTCTGGGGAGACCCCCAACTCTCTGGAACTGATTTTCGGGGGGTGCTGGGAGCTACAACAGGGATTCCACCTAATGCTACTAGCTGTGTCATTATTTTTGTCCCACTGCCCTGTCTCATCAAGCTGGCTGGGCAGGTTTTTGAAGCACTTCAAAATCGGCAACGTTTATGAAGACAATGAAGATAATGGGATGCATAGTTACACCGTGGCAATAAGGTCTTTACTGTTCCATCTTCAAATCTCTGAAAAAGCTTTCCTCTGTGTGTAGCCTACAAAAACAACAAGACAAACCCATGGATGCTGGACACCTCCCAGTCTTTGTTGTATTTCTTGATACTTCTCTCAACTCTACTTTTATCCTTCAGGCTGATTTCTTAAGCGCGGTTGCCTAACTAAAGTTCCAGGTTTCTAGTCTCAAAGCTGCAATTAGATAGCTGTTTTGCACCTTTATTAACATATTCCCACAACTTGCATGGACAAGTATGTGTGATACTTAATTATTATTTTTTTTAATATAGTGCTTTGTCTTGATATTCTGAAGCCAAATGACCTGAAACCCATGTACAAAGGATGTGTGAGGGGATCATCTGAGAAGAATTAGATGAAGGCCTTGGTTCCTATCTGGCCTCTGACCCTTGCATGGTCTTCCTGTTTGATCCTGGCTATACAGTTCTACATTCTTATGCGACTGGAATGATATGGGATGGGGAGAGGGGAAACAACAGCCACAACATCACCATCGAATGAGAAAGTACCCAGTCCCCCCCCCCTGCTAACAATGAGTTCTGGGATGTTAATCTGTCTCTAAAACTGGAAAAGAGACTGGTGTTCTTAAATCAGGGATTCGGAGGGTGCTTTCAGTCAGTCACTATTTCACAGATGTGGTTAATTTAGGGGCAAATTTGGTTTGTGCAACTGAAACAGATTTAGTCTCTTGTGCCACAAAACCTCTTCAAAAGGGGGGGGGGGTCCCACATGGTGGGATGCCAGTGGGATTATACCCCAGTAGAACTGAGGTATATCAATGGTTTCATTGTTTTGGAGAAAGTGTGATTCCTTGCACATGGACTACCACATGTGATAGAGCTGTCCCAAAGTAGTAGTAGTAGTAGTAGTAAATAAATAATTTATTATTTATACCCCACCCATCTTACTGGGTTTCCCCAACCACTCTGGGCAGCTCCCAACAGAATATTAAAAACATGATAAAACTCTGAAAACTTTCCTAAGCAGAGCTGCCTTCAGATGTCTTCTAAAAGTCAGACAGTTGCTTATTTCCTTGACATCTCATGAGAGGGTGTTCCACAGGGCAGGCGTATCTACCGAGAAGGCCCTCTGCCTGGTTCCCTGTAACTTCTCACAGTGAGGGAACTGCCATAAGGCCCTCAGAGCTGGACCCCAGTATCCAGGCAGAACGATGGGGGTGGAGACACTCCTTCAGGTATACTGGGCCGAGTGTTTGGTGAAAGGGTTTTTCAGGAAATATCAGATATAATGGAACAATTGGTGGTGGAGGTGGAGCTATCCTAGGTCCTGTCAAATGTTATAGCCCATGTGTTATAGCAGTGTTATAGCCCATGTGTTATAGCAGTGTTATAGCCCATGTGTTATAGCCCATGTGTTATAGCAGTGTTATAGCCCATGACTAACGTCAACTCATCATCATTTACAACGCAAGGCTGGTGGCCCAAAGTGTGATTTAATATGTGATTTATTGGGTTGGCTGAGAAGCTTCCATAGCCCAGAGGAACTGCAAAATGTGATAACTTTATGGCAATGTGGGGGGCCTTCATGACATTTATTACCAGACAAGGAAGTGAATTAATTCTGCCTGAGTACCAGAAGTCATTTTGGAAAGGTTTATTGCCATGATATTTGTTAGCTTAATCTTAATAGTTATCTTGGTCACGTGCCAGTATTTGGATATCTAAATTATGTTTCCTAGTGATGTTTCAAATTATGTAAGTACAGGCACTATATTTTGTTCCAATGTATTTAATTTAATAACATTTAAATATTCATAAAACTCACTTTCCTATAAAGTATAACAAGACAATGTACAACATAAAAATGAAATACTATGATAAAAGCAGTAAAAGCATCAATAATATATCAGTAAAAATGGGCTTGTAAAAAAATTGTCGTTCAAAATACTTGTCTGACCAACACAGCTTTTAATAGGTGGATGAAAGAAAGCAGAATTCCTTCTGATTTTTTATTGGCAAGGAGTTCCACAGGATAGAACCTGGCACACAAATGGGCTGGGTCTTGGTAAAGTCTGCCCAAACCTCAGGGGCTTCGGGGACCACTCAACATGCTTCAGTAAAAGACATCAAAATCTTGAAATTGCTGGTGGTTTTTAATATATGCTTTTATTTATTTTTTAATAAAAGAAAAGCAATGAGAAAATGTGCTGGAAAGTGAGGGATAATGAACAGTTGACATGGCCTTGTATAACCTTTCCACAAACAAATCATAATGAATGCTCATTAAATAACTGATGCCATATTATCTCCCCACAAACTTTGTGCAAGTCATCCAGAAGTGACTCAAGTTTATTAGGAGGTTTTTTTAACCATGCAACTCACATAGAATGGAATCTAAAGCTAAAATTTGCTCTTCTCCAAACACTCCAGCCTTGCACTACCTTTCCTATTTCCCCAGGTCCTTTTCATGTCTTTCACTACAAATCCCAATAAGCAGTTCGCCTACCACAAACCAACAAAGAACAATGGATACCCAAACAACAAACTGTGTTCATGGAAGAATGGGGCAGCTTTCATTCTGGAAGCCAAAGATAGGACACAGCTTCTGAAGCTCCTCAGATCCAAATTTAGGTCATCTTAACAAAATAAAAGTGTTTTCATCCACTGTGAAAGGTTTTTGACACTCCTTCTACATCGATGCTAAGAGTCTGTATGCTGCTGGGGTGGTGGTGGCGGCTCACCTGGGAAATGTATCCAGTACCTTAGACAGCTCCCCATCATCAGCCCCCTTTAGTCAATTATAATCCTATGTTACTGGGGAAAAGGAATGTTGCCTCCTTGCTTTGGGTTGAACTGTTCTATCAGCCTTCACAATGTAAAAAAAATAGGGGAGGTCCAAAATTGGCAAACCAATTTGGGGAAGTGGGGAGCTGGTGTTTTTTCCACCATAGAAGTGAGCAGCAGCAGCAATGTTATCCAGCCCTTTTGGTTTGAAAAAGTGGCTTTGGGCAATGGTGGCTCAGTTGCTGCCACTGCTGCCAAAATACAGCTTTTATGGGAAACCATTACCAATTGTGAGAGTATTTCTGCTCCCACTTCATGAAGCACCAGAGAAATGGGGGTTTGGGAGGTTGTAGAACTTGCCACGCAGATGACATCACAGAAACAAGGGTAACGCGACATAAAATTCCTAAATATCTCAATCCAGCATACCCTCTTCACATACTTTCTGGGTCCTTTCCTCCCTTTCCCAAATTTAAAAAGTTAGTCGTTTCTTTTTGCTATTAGTCCGTTGCTAAGGGATTTGTCTCAAATTCCCTCAGTCTTGTATTCATTAAAGCTACAAGTAAACTTTTACTGCATTTGATGATTGCTCTTAGCACATGAGTTTAATGAAAGAGATTGCAACACATTGAGAGAAATTAAGCAGGGGTGGAGCTGTGAGTTAGATTGTAAAACACCTGCTCAACAACGCCTGAGTTTAAAGGCTGTAAACTTGCTTTAGCCATTGCTGCCTGCTGGGAAACTGTTGTGGAATCTAGCAGACCAGGGCTACAATGGGGGCATTTTCAAGCAAACAACAGGTAAGGAGTTGGAGAATACCAACTCAGATCCATTTTATTTGATTAGCTGTTTGGGCACTGTAAGTAGGGATTTGTCTTTGCAAAGATTCTTTAGTATGCTTTTTCTCTGCTATCTCCAGCTTTGTAAAACATTTCTTCTTAGGCATTTGTGGGCTATACCTTCGTCTTGATCAATAAGTGCTGGATAAGAAAATGGTCAGATTCCCACTAATGGTTTAATTCGTAAAGATCCACTCAGACTGTGGCTGGGCTGAAAGTGTGAGAAGGGTTAAAGCTCTTGAGGCAGTGATGAGCTCTTGTCAGCTAGAACACAGTTTATGTAGCAATCATGAAACATTCACAGAGTTCGAGTTTGTGGGCCAGGTATACTTGATGATGCATCCTATCCTTCCAGAACAGTATAATCTGAAGCTGTCAGCGTGGGAGCAGTGCAGAGTTTGCCTCTGACTGAGGGAAAAGTCACATTTCTTTTCCAGAGGAAAGCCCCATGTAGAACAGCAGTTCCAGATTTTGTGTGTATACAAAGCTGAAGTTACATTAAAATAAACACTAGATGTTCATGCTTTAGAATTCTTAGCTTTCTTTTGTGCTTCTGTTTAAAAAACATGTAGAAATCTACCAATAACACACAGGAACTGAATTTTCAGCATGGTGAGAAAAGTTGCTTTTAGATTAGCAAGGGAAGTACTTATGTTTGCCTTAGACATGGGTGGTGGAGGAGGAGTTGCACTATAAAGTGAAATAATTACAAGTTATGCCCAGGGGCTTGATGCTCTATTGGCAGCCGTGTTTATCCTCTTTTAATTGATTTCTTCTTCTTTTTCTTTCACTTTCTGGCCACTACTTCAAAGCATAGTCCATGCATTTTCCAGATTCAATTTTTACCAAACTGCTTAGAGTGCACAAAGTTGGCATTTTAAGAGTTCTCTGGATTTATCTATAAGTATCTCCACCAGGAATCACCTGGAGCAGGGCACTTCTCAGAACTTTTAAGGGTTGAAAGGACCATTAATAACAAACCATTATATGTATATTTCCATCACTCCCACCCCATGCTATTGGATAATATCTCAGGTCAGCTTTGGCCATATAAAATAATAGTATGATAAGTGGCAAGTTATATCAAAAGAATAGCTGTGGCCCACCTGCTAATTCTACAAAATATGTATATTTGATGGAGTACTGGTGGGGACCCAAATTCACCTTATTCAGAAACAAAATGAGATCAGTCACCCTTCTGGATGACATCCATGACATCTTCTATACTCTGTAGGTTAGCCCCCATTGATTAGGCTAATGGTGAAAGTTGGTAAGTGGCTGCATAGCAATGCATTGTGGTTTTATCAATATTTGGGCACTCAGCCTCTCCAGTCACTGTGTAGGCCACTAAGAACTGAACAGAGAAGCTGTAAAAGGCATCAGAGATAGAGCTGGCAGAAAAAAATGGAATTGGTCATTGGTTCAACTTTGATGGTGGCTACAACCAGGTTGAAGAGCAAAGCAGCTTGTGGAAGCTTATAGGTGCCCACTGATTTGTCCTAGCAATTACACATGCTTGGTGAAAGGTCCTTGAAAAAGTCTGAAGGACCTCAGAAGTTTTTAGAGCATTACTGGAGAAGACATCAAGGAAAGTGTAGTGCTTCTGTGAACTATGAACATGGATGGGAAGCACTTTTGTTGCAATAGTTATAGGCAAGGGCAAACGGTTTGGTGGGCTAACCAGAGCTTTAGGTAATATGAAGTGAATATGCATTTCTCTGAGCACAAACCCTTCTCAGATTTTGGGCTGATATAAGAGCCAAGAATGGATATTTTATACCATGCTGGCAACCCACCAAGCTCAATAACCCTCATAAAATAATAATTAAATCTTTGCCTGACCTTTCTTGGGTATCATTAACAGCCTCATCATTCATACCAAACTCCAGTAGCTGTCATATCATCCTCAGTAACTTCCACATCAACAGCTACTATGAGATACATTGTCTGCCAGAAAGTAGGAGGTATCTGGCTCTATCCCTTGCCAGGAAAACTAACTTTGCTGGAACAGCCCAGAGTTGTGACACAACTGGCAGAAAGAATGACATGTGACAAAGTCACACAGGATGTTGCAAATGCTCTTAGTTATCTGGCAACAGTCACTGTATCAGGTGGATCATGGTGCAAAGGCATTGATCTGTGCCTACATAACAGATATTTTCAACTGATTGCATTTTGAGTCACGGGGAGATCTAGTTTTGTCCTGTAAACCTTACCAGACATAATCATGTGAAAAGTGTGAAGTTCTCTCTGAAGTAAAATCAGCTTGGGGCTTGCCTAGCTTCATGTGTGAACCCTGTTTGGCCCACCTACATCTTTACCTGCCCAAAATGTAGAGCAGCAGGTTTGCTTGGTTTAGCCAAAATGGTCTCCCAGGTCAAATGCAGAGGACTAGTGACCCTAATTAGACCCACATTCCAAAGGTTCCTCAGCATTCATTTAAAATGAAATTCAAGGTTCAAAATAAAATATCTTCAGAGAATCTAAGGAAAGTTGAAATTCTCCGGGTAGAGTTCACACATCTGACTAATATTGCCTAAGGTAGAATTCTGGGCAAGGTGTGTACTTTGTTTGGGTGGGGGAGGGAAATATGCATAATGATATGGTGATTTTGGAGAGAAATCAGTGTTTATTATCTGGTCAGGAAAGTTTCCACAATTCTAACTGCATTTCCTCACAAGTGGAGTTAAAGATATATTTCAAGGGTCTTGTTCTGGTGACACATTTGTAGAAATTCTGGGGAAAGTGTTCTTTTTAGCACACGGCCAGATAGCCAAAGAACTTGGGTGCTATTTGCTGAAAACTCCTCCCTCCAGCATAGGGACGCGGGTGGCGCTGTGGGCTAAAGCCTCAGCGCCTAGGGCTTGCCGATCGAAAGGTCGGCGGTTCGAATCCCCGCGGCGGGGTGCGCTCCCGCTGCTCGGTCCCAGCGCCTGCCAACCTAGCAGTTCGAAAGCACCCCCGGGGGCAAGTAGATAAATAGGTACCGCTTACCAGCGGGAAGGTAAACGGCGTTCCGTGTGCGGCTTTGGCTCGCCAGAGCAGCGTTGTCACGCTGGCCACGTGACCCGGAAGTGTTTCCGGACAGCGCTGGCCCCCGGCCTCTAGATGTGAGATGGGCGCACAAACCCCAGAGTCTGTCAAGACTGGCCCGTTCGGGCAGGGGTACCTTTACCTTTACCTTTACCTCCCTCCAGCGCATGACGGTGTGACCAACTCAGCGGTGTTAGTAAATTGTCTGCTAGCCAAAGCTGCTCATTTGGGCATCTGCTAAAAGGCAGTGGCAAATGGCATCTGCTGTGATATGCATTTGGGCCTAGGTTGTTCAGTGAGAAGGCAATAATAATAGAGAAAAAAATCAAGCTAGCTGCATTTTTAAATGATAATCTGCACATAATCCAGCTCCCATCACCACAACCAGCTTGGTCAATTGTCAGCAATGATGGGAGCCCTAGTCCAGCAATATCTGGAGGTGCTTAGGTTCCTCACCCTTGCCCTACTGAAACTAAGCCTAAGCACTGAACCAAGAACACATCATTCCCTAATCCATCTTCTTCCCCTTCGATTGTTTTCTCTTCTGCATTGTCTTTTACATTGGAAGTTCCTTGGGGCAGAGACCTGGATGTGCCATTTTGGTTTGTTACTCTGGATAATGATGAATATCTAGATGTGGCATGATATAGAAAAATAATTGATTAAATGGAAAATGTCATTATTTTCCTTCACAGTCCTAGGTTGCCAAAACTTTCACCTGTACTGCAGCCCTTTAGATACATTTGAGGCTTCAGCTAAGCATTTGTAGTCGTTTCAGTGGAACTGAAGAATAAATATAAGAGGAGGGGAATGCCTCAGTAGGCTTTTGCACATTTCTGGAGCAAGGATCAGATTCACCTCAGTCATGAACTAGTCTGGCTTTGCCTGTGTCTGTGCAGGAATGTTGTGAAGAAAAGTTATTTAAGAAGCCCAGAAATTGACTGCTTATTTCCCCAATAATCATCAAGCGTCTTTGTACTGTGTTAAAAAATTAATTGGACAGAAAGGTGTAAGATGAAGACTAAAGGCCTTTTGGTTACTATGACACTAAAAAAAAGTGGTTAAGAACACAAAGACCTTTCAGTTACCAGGGCCTGTCCTACTATTAGACAGAGTGAGGAGGCTGCCTAAGACTGCAAATGCTGAAGGACAGAGCTGTTTGTGGCATGCAGCCTGCTTTGTGCCTCCTAAATTGTCAATCTGGGCTTCTTTAAGAGGAAAGTCAGGATATAAATTGAATGGATGGATGGATGGATCCTCACTTGTGGTGAACCTTGCTGTTAAAGTAAGATTCAATTCCTAGTCCAGTTGACTTCCATATGCGGAATGAGATGAAACACAATATTGTGCTTTGCCTCAGGCAGCAAAAAGAATCTGCGTTATCACTATTTCATAACTAGAGTAGAAGGTGCCAGGGAATATAAACCTATGCAGTGCATCACATGGTACACCGGGCTGCAGTGATGGAAAAGGATACAAAAGGGTTAAGGAGGAGGATGGGAGTGGAGGAGAGAAGCTAACCAACATGTGCCATCCTAGATCCATCTGCAGCAGCACAGGCAGATGCACTCATGGGCTAGCATATATTATTGTAAGAAGACTTCAGACAATATGGCGGAACAGATTTCCCTTGCTTGGGTTGCTCTAGCTACATCAGTGCGACCTAATGCCTCATTGCAGCAAGGCATCTGTGAGTTTTTGCTGGGATGGGCTTGCGATTTTGTTTTTCTTCCTCCTTTCCTATGCCAGGCTGGAGGAGGGGGGGCGATTCTGTATCCTGTCAAAAGTCAGCTAGATGCCATCTTTACAATAAGCTAAATGTTAACCCATCCTTCATGTTTGATTTTGTTCTGCAGACAGAACCTGCTCCCTGCAGTCTTCTCACCGTAAAGGTCATAAAAATGAAAAATCTCCGGAAGGCAGACCTGCGTGAGTATTTTGGTTGTTGTGAGAGCTTCCTTGTCATTTTAAGAAGCCTAGAGTCATAATCATACACATATATTCATCACTGAATGATTTTTATATGCATGCCTCACAAGTCAGCATTTATATTCAGTGCAAGTAGAGAATCATTTGCAGAACCAACTTAGCTCAAACATATAGAAGGAAAAAGTTGTGTTATGCAGGATCTAAACTACACCCAGCCCTATGCAAATACAATTTGAAAGTACACTGGTACCTCGGTTTAAGAACAGTACTGTTTAAGAATGATTCAGTTTATGAACTTTGCAAAACTGAAAATAGTGTCCTGGCTTGAGAAGTTTACCTTGGTCTAAGAAGGCCACTTCCACCTTAAGGAGGAGGTGGTGTTGTGGGCTCTCACGACCCCTCCACGTGCGACTGGGGGATTCCCAGCTGGGTCACTGGCCAGGCCGACCAATCTGGTTGGTCTGGGGTGTGTGGCCTACCCGATAAAGGCAGGACGGGAGATCTCTCTCTTTCCGGCTTTCCCACCCTCCCGCCCTTTAAGGTTTTCATCTCTTTTGACCTTGAAATGGACTTCAGTTGGTCACCGTTGAGGGGCCTGGTGGGAATTTTTCCACTTGGCAAATTGGCACCAGCCACTTGGATTTCGCCTACCTCGTAGCAAATTGTCACAACTTTTTAAGGTTTGGTGGTTAGGCATTGGAATATTTCTGGAGAAGAGAAGAGGGGAGGTAGTGCCATCACCTGCCCTGCATATTGAAGGATTCCGTTAAAGGATTCCATTAAAGGATTCCGGGGGGCGTGGTCCTGTCCAAAGCCTAGGGAGGTTAGGGCCTAAGGCACTACATCTATCGGTGAACCCTGGGGGAGCTCCTAGTTGATGCCAGTAGGACTCCGCCTACTGGTGGTTAACCCTTCTCGGACTCCCTGAGATGGGCTGGAGTCAGATATAATTGGTTAGATCCAATGCCTAAGCTAATACCACTCATCTGTAACCAATGAAATTGTGGCCATTTTTAGCCCATTAACCTTAAATAGTTGAGTCATGTGTCTTTATTCAACCAAGGGGGGGGGGAGGGTCAGGACTTTGCCACGCAATGTAATCTGAATGGTGGAAGGGCAACAGTGGCTGTAGGCCTCATTAGGGAAAGCGTGCCTTGGTTTAAGAACGATTTTGGTTTAAGAACGGACTTCCAGAACGGATTAAGTTCGTAAACTGAGGTACCACTGTATCTTTACTACTTAACATGAGATGATGGCTTGATGAAGCAAGAATTGATCACGCATAAGTGCATCTTTGAGCATGGATCTTTTATTTACCAAAAGAGCACCGTCCACATGCAATAGCAGGCTTGAGTGAACCCCAACGTTGGCAGAAAAACAAACATCTTAGGCTTGTGGGGAGGAATCTAATGGGAAAGCTCCCCCAACAGCTCAGTGAGAACTGAACATACTCAGTCATCACAGGATGCTGACTGATGGGGGATTGTTGTTGTTGTTTAGTCGTGTCTGACTCTTCATGACCCCATGGACCAGAGCACGCCAGGCACTTCTGTCTTCCTCTGCCTCTCGCAGAGGTCAAACTCATGTTAGTAGCTTCGAGAACACTGCCCAGCCATCTCGTCTTCTGCTGTCCCCTTCTCCTTGTGCCCTCCGTCTTTCCCAACATCAGGGTCTTTTCCAGGGAGTCTTCTCTTAGTGGAAGGAAAACCAGGGGTAGTGGAAATAGAATGGAGTTTCCTGGAAAAGGGCATGATTGGCCAGCTGAAAGTGGAATGTTCCACATGGCAATGTTTTACTTCAGGTTATACTTGTTTCTCTTTATTTTTATTCCAGGAGTTCTAACAAATACCCAGCCTTGGGAGAGTGTATGAAAATGCCTCTGGGGGGATCTGTCACTAGTTAGATACCACCATACTTGGTGATATTTCAGCTGCTGCCTATAAACCATTTACCTCCAAATAATGGTGGCATAGTCTCTGATGTCTGTGGGATTTCAGGGAGACTATAGTAACAAAGAGCATGACTGTTGATTGCAGTAATTGGCAAGTTGTCTCTTGTATGTCGCTACTGGAAGCTTGTGATCAGCAACATCTCCAAGCCTCATTTTATGTGAAGTAGCCAGATTAGCATCATGAATAATAGGAAGGTGTTGCGCAAACAAATTGTGCCAGTAAAATGGGAGCATTGGTTGGAAAGGATGTGCCCTGGCCTTATTTTTTTTATTTTTTATTTAAATGCAGCAAGCTCTAAATGGAAAAAAAGTGTGAGGTGAAAAGAACCAGAAGAAAGCAGAAGACTTTATTCATGTAAACTTGTTTGGGCAGTTGAAATAACATCTGATGCAGAAGGTTTTAAAATGGGAAGTTATTAAGCAAGGTGCTGGCATCTGAGTCCAAAGCTAAATTGAAAGACATTGCTGATTCACAGGATTATGAGAAAAAATTAAATTATACAATATTAACCGAATGATCTCATGGCCTGGAGTACTATATACAATTTAGGACTGGGACAATTTAGGACTAGAACTGTATTCTTGCTAACTGAAGCTGATCCAATAGCTGAAAATGAAAATTTATTGATGAATTGCAAAGTAGATGTGAGGCTATAGCCATATACACCACCTGCTGCACTTGGAAGTGTAACTCACTGGGTTCCTTTAGCTATATTGGCTCCATCCTCTTGTCAGTCTCTGTCAGGGAGAACAGAAATAGGCTGCTGGAAACTCATTGCTCCACAATTCAACAGCAAAGCCCTCAGACTGCCTCCCAGACAACACTGCCTCTGATGGACCAACCTGCTTGTCCTTGGACATCTGACTTCTCTTGCTGTGCAGAATTATTAAATTCAATTGAGCGGAGCATAACATATTCTTTTATTCCCACAACCATTTGATGGATGACACATATGTACTTCTAGCCTTGATCTTAATAGTGGTTAGGGAGGAGGTGAAAAGGTAGTGGTGGGCTTTGTGGCGGACAAGTTTACTTAGGACACTAAATTGTTCAGGTTTTTAAAAAAAACAAAAACAAAATGAGATTGTGGAGAGCTCCAAAAGGATCTCTCTAAACTGGGTGAATGGGTAGTAAATGTTAGTTATAAGTTTAATGTGTTTAAGAGTATTGTATTTAGAAATGCTGTATGGGAAGGCGGGGCTTTTTTGTGCCTTAGGCACAGAGGTAGTGTTTTTCCATTGTGAATGAGCTAAACATCTTGTGGCTCACCTCATGACCCATCACAAGACACAACCAAAGAGAACCCGTGGAAGTCTATTTACCTGGAGGTTGCTTGCAACAGGCAGAAGCAATCAGTCAGATACAGTGCATTTTTTTTTTTTTAGATATATAGAGACTTAGGAGCCAATTCCTAGGGGCCGTGGAGGGTTTGGCCCCCACAATAAAATATTTGAGGGGCTGGGCCCCCACAAAGTTGATGGACATTCCCATTCAATCATGAGACTGATTATGCAGTGTGGGGCTTATTTGGGCCCCCACAATATTTTATTCAAGTTGGCACTCCTGTACAGAGAAACTTCATTTTACTAAAGATGCTTAATATCCCACTTTGGGAGCAGATAAAGGAACTGAAAATCATTGCTTATTTTTGCAATGTATAATTTAAGTTACAAAATCTAAATGTTACAAAAGAACGAAGTGTTTAAAACTGTTCTGAGGTAAAGTTTTAAAATTCTTTCTTGTGGTGGAGTGAATTGAATTCTACACAAGGTCCAGATCAGAGGTATTTGTTGTACAACTCTAACAGTAAAATGGCTAATGAAATTCTATATGAACAAGTGTAAAGTAATACATGCTGGAGCAAAATATATATATCTTAATTTCACGTACATGCTTGTGGGGTCTGAAATGGAGGTGACAGAACAGGAGTAAGACCTTGGGGTCACAGTAGATAGCTCAATGAAGATGTCAACCCAGTGGGCGGCAGCCATTAGAAAGGCATATTCCACGCTAGAGATAATTAGGAAAGGAATTGAAAATAAAACTGCCAATATCAAAATGCCATTATACAAATCTATGGTGTGACGACATTTGAAGTCCTGTTTTGGTTGCCTCACCTCACCTCAAAAAGAATATTGGAAAAGGTTCAGAACAGGGCAACCAAAATGATAACAGGGATGGAGCAGCTCCTTGATGAAGAATGGTTGCAGCACTTAGGACTTTTTAGTTTAGAGAAAAGGTGAGTAAGCGGTGATATGATAGAAGTTCATAAAATCATGCATGGCATTGAGAAAGTAGATAGAGAGGAGTTTTTCTCCCTCATAACAGTAGAACTTGCAGACATCCAAAGAAGCAGAATGTTGAAAGATTTAGGACAGAGAAAATAAAGTTATTCTTCGCACAGCACATAAACTATGGTGCTCGCTCCCCCAGGAGACAGTGATGGCCACCAATTAAAATGGCTTTAAAAGAGGCAAATTCGTGGAGGAAAAGACCATTGATGACTATGCTGTTGATGCTCTGCTTCCATGGTAAGAGGCATGTCAGTTGCCGGAAACCACAGGACAGAAGAGTGCTCTCGTGCTCATGTTCTGCTCCTTGGTTTCCTGCAGGCATCTGGTTGGTCACTGAGAACAGGAATGCTAGACTAGATGGGCCATTGGCTTGATACAGCAGGCTATTCTTATGCACTTACATTATTATGTTTAATTGGCTGGAAACTGCCGATCACTTATCAGCAATGTTCTGTTGTGTTGATAGCAGCAAAAGTATCCATCTGCTGACAGAGAACAAAAGCAGGAAGGGTTGCTCTTGAGATGGCTTAGTGACACACTCACCATGCAGCTACAAATTAGCTGTATTTCATGGCATCACTGTAGCATCATAATGGTATCATGCTCATAATGGTACTGTGTGATGATTCCCATTAGGTGGGATAATGCAATCAACATTAAGAAGCCCTGTTTTTAAAAAATTGGCACAGGAAGAATTGCCAAGTGCATTTAACTTTTTGTGTGCGCGCTTTTGCCTAAGCCCTGGTTGGAATTTATAACATTAACATCAATTATTCTGAAATATCTGGCCTCCTGATCATCTGACTTTACACTGTTGGCAGAGGCAGATTTAGGGGGGCGTGACCAGTTTGATCACACTGAGCGCAGAGTCTCAGGGTGCTAAACTATGCTTTAGAATGAAGCATGAGAAGCTGCCCCCCCCAATTTTGGTGACACACAGGGAACTGCTGAAATTTGAGACCCCAGGGTCTGTCACTGCTATTGGCAACTGACAGCAACTGCCACAGTTATGTCTGAGCTCTGATATGCCTGAAAGGATCCCTGAGGACTACTGAACTCTGATGTTAGAGGCTGATTGAGATTCCACTAATTATTGGTCTGTATGCTTTACTCAGTGCCCAAGGTCTAAGTCTGGGTGGAGGCGAGGAAGAAGAACCCCACCTATTGAGTCTTGACTAGTGACACGCAAAAGAATTAGGAATTGGAAAACAGGAAGAGATGCTATTCTATAGGGAGCCATGGGGGTGGATGGATGGACAAGGTATTGCTTGCATGATTGCAATCAGATTGATCATCAACATACCTGAGAACTGGGAAGGAATGTTGTCCCAAGTCAGCTGGGAAAATCACTGAGCTTTCTTTCCACCCACATGTCTATGAGGCTGCATGCTGCAAAACCTGTTTAGTTCCAGTCACAAGTGTCTGCCTTTGAAACCTAGACTTATTCTTACAAGCCTTTTTGGTAATATGGTACACCTTGGCCCATCTAGACTTATGCTAATGATATAAGCTTACTACTTCTCTTCAGTCTGTTCCTTCCCTATCCATTCAATGTATCTGCCACACTTCTGAAGGCACTAGTTGTTGATTTGTGGGTGTCACATTTGAATATGCTGTATGTGCTCTTAAAATCCAACACATGTAGATCCCTGGATTTTATCTGGGATATCGGTCATATTGTTTAGGTAGAGTGTTGGATTTCACAGGTGTATGGCCTATTCAAACGTCATGGATATATAGCAAGGCACCAAAGCCCAGTTGGCAGGAGAGAGAGCAAGGCTGCCCTCTGCCCATATGCAGATTTTGGGAGTACAGAATTCCAACAAGACCATACTAAATTCAGTGAGCATTGGTGACATTCTGTAGTCATGTGGGCTTTTGGCTCGCTAAAGATCCAGTCAGGGTCTAACTGGAAATGGGGAGATGACCCAACAGAAGTTTGGGCAGAAGAATTGCTGGCAATGGCTATATAGGAGCTCAATCTCCTTTGGACCTTGGCTGGCTTATCAGCTCCCCTTTGAGCTTATTCATCTTTATCTCTAGTCTCCACAACATCTGCTGGTCAGGGATCTTCATCCTAGACAGTCCCAATTTTTCATTCTAGACAGTCAGCCCAGAAGGATACCATAGTCCATGCTATCCACAGCCACCAAGAGTTAATTGAGAATTTGCTCAGTCACACTCTCCCGATCCTTTTCTCAGCATGTCATTTATCAGTGCACAAAGGACCCAGGCCTGAAACCAGATTTAAATGGATCCAGATAATTGGCGATATCCAAAAATATCTGGAGTTTCAGGGCAATCACCCAAGAAAGGTATGTTTGTGACGAGCTAGTTGTTGCCTAACCTCAAGGTCCTTGGAATGCTTTTTTCAAAAAAATGAATGGGACCACATATTCACACAGAAGGTATTGATAAATTAATTCCCATAACCAGATGGGGAAGGGGCAGAAGAAGGAATAGCCTTCAATTTCCCTTTCACTCTTAACCAGCTTGTCAGCCCTCCCTTTACTGAATCTGCCCCTGCCTGTAATAACTTCAGTTGGGTGCTTTTCTTCCTTCTGAGCTGATGCAACTTAAAATTGCACAAGCATCTAGTGAAACAACTGAGCAGAAATCCAAAACCATGGAGCCAAGAGAGTGCAATGTATCAAAGGCCAGATAAAACCAAACTAAACACATTTCAGTTTAGCAGTGGGAAGATAAAGTGCCTCATAGATGCAGAAAGATCAGACTGCAAACTAATTTAGCAGCAGCTGCAGATAAAGTAATTAATCTCATGAAATTGTATAAAACTCATTACAGAAGCAAGAGACAAAGTACATAAGATGCTGCAAAGTTAAATGGCAAGATGAGATTCCAATTTTCTTTTTTAAAAATAATTTATTATTGTTTTTCAGTTAAGCAAAAGCAAAGAATGAGAAAAAACAAAAACAAAATATCCCTCAAAGTGAAATTTCCAGTCCACGGATGCTTTTTGAAAATACTATTTCAAATCCATAGATGCTATGAATGAAAGGGTTTCTTGTGATAGTGTTAGAAGTTTTGCTGCAGCATGGAGATACCCCCTTCCATCCCCCCAAATATGGCTTTCCATACAGCTTTGGACAAGTATGATTTCCATGCTAAGGTCTCGTCTCACTGAAAGGGATTGAAAGTGCATAGAAAGTGCTCCCAAATGCTTTTTGTGTTTGTTTTGTTTAGCACAAACTTCACCAGAATATTGGACTTGGTGATCTGTTCTACTCCAGTTCTTTTTGTTAATTCAAATCAACAGTTTTGGCATCAGGGTTTGTGTTAATTAATTTTGTTTGTTGCATTAAGTATTTTTTTGATATGCAGTTGGAAAAAAATATAGGGCTCCTGACATGTGTGATCTCTTGTAATGAATTCCTTGCTATTGTCTGAAGTGCTGTGTAGGACAAACATTCCTTAATCTAGAACTAAGATGTGGTTGCTTTCCGGGAATGCACCACAATAAAGCTCCAGCCCTGCTTGTATAAGGAATAATTAGTACCTCGTTTACTAGCTTTGGCAGTGTCCGTGATGCCATAAAATATAAGCTGCTCTGCACTGCACTGAATGTATTGTATAAGAGTGATCTAAGGGCCCAATTATGTGGGACGTTGATAATGCTGTTCGCAGAATGGGATTTTGGTGTGGAAAATATAGGCACCTGAGCTCTTTATCCCTAACCATGAACCAGATTCAGACTGGGGGCACCACTCCTGAAATGCAAATCATCCAGATCAGGATTTTTGGGGAGGGGGAGGGGTGCCAAGTGCTAAAATCCTACCCTGTGCTAAGGTCCCAATTGGATTGTGTTCATAGTACAGTGGTACCTCAGGTTAAGTACTTAATTCGTTCCAGAGGTCTGTTCTTAACCTGAAAGTGTTCTTAACCTGAAGCACCATTTTAGCTAGGGGGGCCTCCTGCTGCCGTCGCGCCGCTGCAGCACGATTTCTGTTCTCATCCTGAAGCAAAGTTCCTAACCTGAAGCAGTATTTCTGGGTTAGCGGAGTCTGTAACCTGAAGCGTATGTAACCTGAAGTGTATGTAACCCGAGGTACCACTGTACTGGTTATTTCTGCCAGAAAAACCCTGTTTTCAACCTGACATGAATATCTGAATTTATATATAATAAGCACAGCTTAAACACTGCACTGATGGTTAAATCCTAAGCATATTTACTCAGAAGGAAGACTCACAGAACTCATTTGGAGTCATTCCAAAATTTAACATGCTTAGGCTTGTGCTGTAAATACTTATGAGTTGCATATTGCTATTTTATTGCTAAAAAAATCACATCTTTTGCAATAGTAACCCAGTCTGATTGCTACGTGACTTTGTGGATGCCTACTGCGTCAGTGAAAAAGACTAGGACCCAGACCGTGAAGGACAACAAAGACCCGGTGTGGAATGAAACATTTCACTTTAGGATTCAAAATGAAGTAAAGGTAAGGAGCTGTGCCAACGCTCTTAAACAGGAATTGCTACTTATTTAGGCAATCACAGAAGCAGAGGACTGGGAACTGCACAGGTGTCACTTAAAATCACTATGGAGATACTCCCAATATTTACTCTTCCCAAGTGTTAACATAATACAAATTCAAACAGGACTGTTCTACTTTCTGGGAGATGACACATACATAATATTAAACGGTTAAAAGTTTAGAACAGGAATTACCCCTGGATTGACCTCCTTGGATGGGGATGAGGAACCCATAGCCCTTCAGATGTCGTTGGACTACAACTTCCATAATCTTTGACCATTGACCATTGACCATAATGACTGTGGCTGATGGGAGTTGGAGACCAACAATATCTGAAGGGTCACTGATTTCCCATCCTCACCTCTGGGGTGAGGCATTTGTTACTGTGACAAACATCTTCAGCGTAGTGAGGATGGTTATACCAGTCAGGGCCTTGGTTGGGAGCAGGGCAAATCTGAGCTGGATGAAGGTTAAGTTCACAGCTGGCACTAAGATAAATTGAAGTTCTTATCCCAGCAAGGGCCCAGGAAAGATTGGAAGGTTTATATCCTCTAAGGCAGATCCTCTGTTTTCCTGGTCATCTTCTGGATCACAAGATGTCCTCCTTTGGCTTCTCCCTCCTCCTGAGAAAAAACCCAGCTATTGAAATCCTACGGCTGTTGGATAAGTACATCTCCACTGACTGTGGATGTCTTGCTGGACTATCTGTTTTGAGGGGTTAGAAGAAAAGAGGGAGAGTCTGTATCAAGGGGAAGAAGGTCCAGAAAGGGGCAGCACAGTACATTCTGATACCTGAGGCCAAAGACCCATTTGAAGCTGAAGGACAGTGGATTGGCACTGAATCCTTCAGCACTAGTGGTGGGACAATTTTATTCACTACAGCTGAGGGCAGCAGTCTGGCTTAGGAGTTGCAGGGCAAGCCATGTGGTGTGCATACAGCTCAGTCCGCTGACACCTTTCTATTGCTTCCTGTCCACCAGTATTTGCCACGTGAAGTACTGCCTCACTCTGACTATTGGTAGGGCCAGCCCTGAGTTCACGTCTGGGGTGGGGGACATCAGACTGCTCAGTTGTGAGCTCTTTGGGGTCTTTGGTGCTCCTGGAGTCCCACTCCTCTTCCTTGGATGAGGTGCCCCTAGAGAGAGAGGCTAGTCTATGAGAGGTTCTAAAGTTCTTCTCTGGATTTCTCTAGAACATTCTGGAGCTTAAAGTTACTGATGAAGATAAGCATACTGCAGATGACCATCTCCTCACTGTTTTCTTTGATGTTTCTAAAATCCAACTTGGTGAAACAACCCGCCTGAGCTTTCAGCTGAATCCAAAAGTGAGTACTGCAAATAAAAAACAGGCTGTGGAAAACAAATCCACATTTCTCTCAATTTTCAATAAAGTTCCCTTTCAGCTATTAAGCAATGGCACCATATAAAAGAATTACACTTGCTTTGAATACACAGACAACAACAAAAGAGTTTTGTGGCACCTTAAGGACTGACAAATTTTATCATAACATAAGCGTTTGTGAACTATGTGTTGTGTGTGTATACACACACAAAAAAACCATATGTACTTGGGTATAAAAGAAGAAGAAGAATCTAAAGGCTAAAGTTAAATGGCAATAAAATGGAAAAAAGTATAGCTTGATAATTCATGCACACGAAAGCTCATACCAAGAACTAACTTAGTTGGTCTTTAAGGTGCTACTGGAAGGAATTTTTTTATCCTGATAATTCAGTTAGTTTAAAATTATGCAAACCTACCCTTCACAACAACTATGGTTAGTTATTTTAGCATTACTTAGCTGTGGAAATATAGTGAGATCTTAAATGTATGCAAAACAAGCTCGGTGACCCTTCACAGCAGTGGCTGTTGATAAACAAATCATCCACCTATAGAGGATTACATATCTAATTGACCTAATTGAATACAGTGGTACCTTGGTTTACGAACTTAATCCATTCCTGAAGTCCGTTCTTAAACCAAATCTGTTCTTAAACTGAGACACGCTTTCCCTAACGAGGCCTCTCGCCGCTGGTGCCCTTCCACCATTTGCTTTCCATTTGTAGACGGAGGTAAAGTTCACAAACCGGAACGCTGCTTCCAGTTTTGCAGAGTTTGTAAACCAAATCGTTCGTAAACAAGTTCTTAAATTGAGGTACCACTGTAGAAATAAACATTTTGATACTGAATACACCAGTGATTCCCATATCAAACATGTAAAGTATGAACAGTGTGTGCGTTTCTTTAAACATCTGAGTCCAGTCCAGACAAGGCAATGTACACTGGGACCCAAAACCAAAGAGTGTTAGTCACACTCAAGTCCCATTGAATTAAATGTGGCTAATTGTTTTTGACTGAAATTAAAGGGATTTGAGTTCTATATTTTTTTCCTATTGGGACGGCAGCCAAAGCTGCTTGGGCATCACCAGTGCTTCCATGTGGTATGGAGAGCAAGCTGTCTTGGGACATAATTGGGCAAGGCACATCAGCACGGCCTTTTGTTAGTAAGATCCCACCTACCCCCTGGTCAATGGCTCCCGCAGTGGACCTGAGAGGTATAGCCTAGGGACAGCTGAATAATCTTTACCAAAATGCTCATTTTTAGGGGAAACTGCTTGCAAAGATGTGTATATTAGTCAAAACTGCATTTAAAAATGTGTTTATTAGCAGAAATCCACACTAAAATGCTGACAAATTTCCAAGAGGATTAAAAAATAATAATCTCAAATTTCTGCAGACATGTGGAGAACTGGATTTATGACTGGAAAGATGAGAAACTGAGAAAACCAAAATGGTCAGGTCCTTCCATCTCTAGCTGCCTCTGAGGTGACTTGGCTTCTCAGTCCTGCCCCCTGACTTCCACTCATTGAGGGTGGACTTCTGAGTTGCAGAAGGAAGTTGTAACCCTGGCTGGACAGGATTCTAGCTCCTATGGAATATTATGCTCCAGGTCTTCCATAGCATGAATGTCCACAGCTCAGGGCATGAACTCCCTTCACTTGACTAATGTGTGAAGTGGGCTTTATTATTCAAGAGAATGTGTGAACATGCCGTCACTGTTTTTGCTTTTTAAACTTTCAGGGTAAGGAGGAACTAGAAGTTGAATTCACAATGGAGAGCAGGTAAGAACAACTGTTGTTGCACATACCATTAACAAAACTGCCATGCAAATATAGCTTGCCTTGTATCTCTCTTGGTACAAAACCTTTACTATATATCTAACTAGGTATTGCTGATGGTGTGTATTCATATTCTATTATTGGGGCAATAATGGTCACTGAAGGATCAATGTGGCATAGCAGGGGCTAACATATTGATGGGGATATAGTAGCATTTGCTAAAGGGCTTCAGCACTGGCAATTTATAGGGAGGCTATTGAAGGCATCAAGGAGATTGCATGATAGAACTACTCCTTTACTGTTTCGCCTCAGTCGACAGATGAAGAAACCTTGTGACTGGATGCTCCACATAAAACTCCTTGCATACAGAAAACTAGAGATCAGGGAGAAGAGTTCCTGCACAGCATGTGCCATGATATTCCTGATCCAGAGCCTCACATGTTCTACAGCAGTGTTTCCCAACTTTGGGTCTCCAGCAGTTTGGGACTACACCTCCCATCATCCCTAGCTAGCAAGACCAATGGTCAGAGATGATGGGAATTGTAGTCTGAAAGCAGCTGGAGATCCAAGGTTGGGAATGTCCAGTAGCACCTTAGAGACCAACTAAGTTTGTTTTGGGTATGAGCTTTCGTGTGCATGCACACTTCTTCAGATACACTGAAACAGAAGTCACCAGACCCTTATATATAGTGGGAGGGTGGGGTGGGGTTTTTCTCAGGAGGGTAGTAGGAGATGGGTGATTGACTCAATGGGTATGGTAAACCTGTTGACCACTGTTAACGACTGCAATTAGTCCTACAGGAAAAAGCAAGGGAGAGTATGCAGATGATTAGCATATTTAGCATTGTAATATGCTTGTCCTGAGTTTTTGTTACTTGATGCAATTGGTTTAGCCAGAAGTTCCACGTTACTTGGAAGTCTGCTTCTTTAATTGCTTTTCCAGCTTTCCTTTAGGCCCCTCACACTGATGTGTCCTTTGGAATGAGCATTTCAGAGAGGCTCCCCAATTCCTGGCATCTCCCCCTCTCCTGTTGTTCGCTGTCTTGGGCGTCCTCCTGAGCTCATAGCCCTCCCCTCACTGGAAAGCACACCGTTCTTGGGGAAGGGGGCGGCAGCTCAGTGGTAGAGCATCTGCTTGGCGTGCAGAAGGTCTCAAGTTCAATCTCCAGCATCTCCAAGTAGGACTGGGAACGCCCCCTGTCTGAAACCTGGGGAGCTGCTGCCAGTCAGTACAGACAATACCCAGTATCAGGCAGCTTCCAATGTACCTGAAGAACTCCGAAGCTGAATCAGGATGCTGCCCATGCTGGGGATGGCATGTCCCTTCTTGGCCTGGTTTTGTGAATATTTGGCTGTGCCAAACAAGTTGTGGAGCCACTAGGAAGCCGCAAAAGACACAGAAGCTTTCAAATGAGAAAACAAAATACAAATAAAATGCCATCCTTACAGTTACTGGAAGAGTATAATTTTCTTTTCTTTTACCTTTCAGCCCAGATGTCCCAGAGAAGATATTTACTAATGGAGTTTTAGTGGTAAGTTTATTAATTCTGTTTCTTTATCTGACCAGCTAGTAGAGCTTAGGTCTATAAAGTGCAGGCACTCAAATTCTGCATACCTAAACACAACTTTCCTGTGCATGACAAGCTGGAACTGGAATTTGTGCTACTTAGCTCTCCCACTCAATTCCCCCAAGGTGAGGAAGCTCAGACTGGAACAGAGAAGCTTGGTTACAGTTGCCACACTCCACCTCGCATTCCACCATCAGATGAGTGCCACCAAGTGGTAAAAATCAAAGCATGCTATCCCTGCCTGAAGCTTCCTAAAACACTGAGATTGGGACATGCCAGTTGATTTAAGCTTCTGTGCGCCTAACATTTCCCCCTGCGCTGCCTAGAGAATTTAACAGACTCCAACATGTGCTGGCAGAATATTCATAACTATAAAACCGTGTTACATTGTTGGTGCAGAGGTGAGGAACTGCTGAGCTGCAGGGTGTTGTTGGACTACAACTCCCATTATCCCTGGCAATTAGTCATACTGGCTGGGGCTTATGGGAGCTAGATATCAGCAGCTTCCCCCATTCCTGCCCTAATGGATATTGCCAGTAGACTGACAGAAGAGAAATCCTTGCAAAGGAGCCTACAATTTGGGCTACTTTACTAGTCAAGCAAAAGATTGTGCTTAGGAACCCCTCATTTCTCCCAACAGGTCTCCTGCTATCACCTCCCTAATGATGAGCTTAGACACTGCTGCTTGAAGGTGTTCAAGGTGCCTTCAAGTATCAGTCTTTAAGATACCCACCCTGCCCCAGGCTTTTCCTAGGAAAGAGTGGGTGGGTGAGAGTCTTCTTGCCCAAGGGCTACTAAGCAAAGGAGTGCAAGATGCCTTTCTCCAGAGGCATTCAAGCAAACCCCACCATTCTGGCCTTTCCTGCTTTCACAGGTTTGGTCTTGTGTGGCTGAGGCACTCCAGTTGCCTTGGAAACAACCCCCAGCCTTTCTCCTAACTTAGAAGATGGGATCACTGGACAGCTGTAGAGCTGATCTTAAACCACCTCTGTAGGTTCAAAGTTGGCATAAGCATGGCCCATTGCTCACCAGAAGGTGGCGACAAGTTTGTCACTAAAGCAATCCAAAGGTTTATGTTTGTTCCTTCATTGGCAAAATGCTCATCACTATGATGGGCAGATACTGTATCTGCTTTCTTTCTATTCTAGATTCCAAAACCATTTCTGTGGTAGTGGAGACAGAGTCTGTATATTGCAAGGCAGTCTAGAATTCCTTTTTTGGGGGGTTGGGCCATCTAGTATCGGAGGCAGGGGGCAGGATTTGTTTCCACGGTAATAAAGTCCCCAAGTGCTGTGGTAATATTTTTTCCATAGGTGTGAACATCCACCAATAAATTCTGACTTACCCTGAATTTTGTTCCTTTCCTAACAGTCTTTTCAGCTGCATCCTATTTACTTGGCTCATTGTGGATGAGCAAATAATTCATTAAACTTATAAGAGAGATTACATTTTATGTAATGCTACATTGCATATACAGTGGTACCTTTGGCTGTGAATGGGATCCATTCCGGACGCCTGTTCACAACATGAAAAGAGCACAACCCGCAGCAGCGCGTCTGCGCACGCATGGGTTGCGATTCACCGCTTCTGCACATGCCCGTGACGTCATTTTGTGCGTCTGCGCATGCGCGAGCGGCGAAACCCGGAAGTAACCCTTTCCGGTACTTCCAGGTTGCCGCGGGACATTACCTGAAAGATCGTAACATGAAGCAAACTTAACATGAGGTATGACTGTAGTACTCAGAGAAGCCAGAGTTAAATCTATCTGAACACATAACCTTTGACCTGGAAGGTTTAAGTGTGGGGACTGGCTGTGGCTAAAATTAAGCCCAAGTTTATTACATTTGCATCATAATAGCACCTTACATAGCAATACCAGGCTGCGGCATAAAAATCTATATTTGTTCTAAATTCACTCTTTGATTCTAATTTTAATCCTTTACAGGCGCGTGAAGTTGCCTGTTTGGAAGTTCAAATAGATGGGGGAAGAAGGAAAACAGGTAGGCAATTTTTAATTGGGGTTGGGGGAGTGCCTTAGTTCAGTGGGAGGGCAGTGGTACACCCAGTTCAGTCCCTGGCATCCCAAGTTATTGTTGGGATAATCTCCTGTCTGAAGCCCCAGAGAACTGCTGCCAGCCGGGATGAACAATAAAGAGCTAGATGGACCAATGGTGTATGGCAGCTTTCCATGTGTATATGTAATATAAAATAAGAACTAGCTAGTCGGCCTCTCTGCAAGCTAGCTGGTGTCGCCTCCATGCCTAGTCTTTACTGAATTGCTGTGAAGTCATAGAACATTCATGACCATTTTAACTGTAGTCCTATTCAGGCATTATGCCTGAGCACAAAATCTCCACACTAGTACCCCATGCTTCTCTGTATCGAGCAGAGAAAGTCTGCAAGGGAGGATTTTACTTAACATGAGTAGAACCCTCTATATCAGTGTTTCCCAAACTTGGGTCTCCAGCTGTTTTTTTGGACTACAATTCCCATCATCCCTGACTACTGGTCCTGCTAGCTATGGATGATGGGAGTTGTAGTCCAGAAAAAGTTGGAGACCCAATTCGGAAAACACGGCTCTACATGATAGGGAAGAAGAGCTTGGATTTGATATCCCACTTTATCACTACCCGAAGGAGTCTCAAAGCGGCTAACATTCTCCTTTCCCTTCCTCCCCTACAACAAACACTCTTGTCAGGTGAGTGGGGCTGAGAGACTTCATAGAAGTGTGACTAGCCCAAGGTCACCCAGCAGCTGCATATGGAGGAGCGGGGACGCGAACCCAGTTCACCAGATTATGAGTCTATCGCTCTGAACCACTACACCACACTGGCTCTCTGCTGGCCCTGGCAGGAAATAGCTTTCAATTCCTTTCCCCTGGTTCCTTCAAAATCTGCTGCAGTGGGTTGGAGGAAATCTGAGTACTGCCTCCTTTCCCCCTCTTGTGAGGGTTCTCCTCTATTGCAGCGCCATCACTTCTGCAAACGGGAGGTGACCCTCCATTCGCAAAAAGGGTACAGTGGGTCCCAGGCTGCTTCCAGCATCTATAGCCTATTTATGAAAGCCATTTTAAATCAATTTTTTTGGAGGGATTATTAACATATAGATCTCTGTATTGCTTCCCCACCACCACCTTTCTGTAGAAAGAAAATTCACTCTTTCCGTGGGGGGATCCCATGAAGAAGCTCAAAACCTCACGTTGCGCACCTGGCTTTGCCGTGCTGCTCCTGCTAAATTTCACTACATCAAATATAACCAATCAGAATTGGATATTGAACTGCCGAGGAGACAGCTTCTTGCGGTATGTTGGGGTTTTTTGTCTCCATAATAAGGCTGAGGGGAGGCTGAGCCACAGACATTCGTCAGGTAGGAGCCAGGAAGCAGAGGTGAGAGCTGAGACGATGAAGCCAGAGGACACACCAAGAGGCACAATAAGTCAGTGCTGGGCAAGACTATCCTTGCCAGCTTGTATTGGAAACCTTTACAGAGAAGCCCTTCCTGGTGAAGAGAGCCATGGCCAGTCTTGGGTGGGCCAGGACATTTCAGTACAGTAACTGGCAACTCTTCAAGTCAGTTGCGTAGGAAGGGGTTTCGGTACCTGGGATGGCGGGGGTGTGGCACATCACCAGTGGGGGCGTGGCACGTCACACGCGGGGTGTGTGGCATGTCACCCATGCGAGCTTCCCAATGGGGCAGTGCCTACCTGTGTGCACGTCCCAAGGGGGTGGCATCCGCCTGAGTGAGCGTCATGCCAATGGGGCGGCACCTGCCCACCCGAGTGTCCCAAGGGGAGGTGCCTGTCCATGGCGATGTCACCCCCCCAGGCTGGCACCCGGGGCAAACCACCCCCCTGCCCCCTTCCTCTCCCACTGCTTCAATTGCCCAGGGAGACACTTTACCCTCATGGTTTACCACCAAGCAGCTGATTCCTAGTTTTAGATTAAGGAGCCCCTGAAAGAAAATATCAACTGCTTTAGATGATTTTCTCCTAGTGATAAATTTCATTTTATATGCAGGCCTCCTCAGAGACGAATGAGTCAGCAACTGTTCCCCTGAACACTCTTCCTATCAAAGAGCAAGTGACAATACCACCGGTGAGACTTCCTATTGACTCCTAGGGATAACCCCCCCTCCCACATTAACACTTTTTTCAAATAATGGGACAATATTAAGTGCATTCACACACACACACACACAAAAACCCATCCCATGTTAACTCTTTCTTGTCATTCACTTGAGGTAAATCTTTCCTATGAATGTGGTCCACATTGTCTGATTTATATTTAGCTGGAGTCTGAATTATATTAATGCTTTTGGCACATTTCAGCATCAAATGCAGGGCACATGGATAAGAAAGTTTCACAATTTCCTGCCTGCCATAAATTATGGTGTAAACTAATCCATACTTTCATTATCACTCAAAGCAGGACAGTTCATATTTATTTAATTTGCTTGATTTGAAAACAGACTTTTTATATCTCCCTCCTCTACCCTTTCTATCTTTACAAATGAAGATCTGTAGTTATAAAACTCCTCATATCCCAAGTTCATATTCATCACCCAGTAGATATTTTATCTATTGCCATCACCAATTTTTAACTTCATAATGAGGAGCCGATTGGTTCTTTCATTATTTGGGCCATTGTTTGGGCCATTGTATCAATGCATTGTTCTATTTTGATATTCTGATCTACTAAAAAATACAGCTTTGGGAATGCAGGTCCAATTCTGCATGGTTAACAGGAAGATGGCAGTTGCCACCTACAGTACATGTATTTTGGGTTACTTTTGGGGAGGAGTAGAACCACAGAGAAATTTAAATACTTTCTGGAACAGACAGAAATGAATACTCAAATGTCCCTTGGTACTTAAAAATATATATTCAAGCTGAACTGGATGTATCTCCACCCAGGATTTGCAGAACCTTCTGTCCACTAATGAAGGGAGATCATTTTTGCATCTTTCGGGGGTTTTGCCACCCAGCAGTTACTTTTAAGCAAAAGATGAGAATAATCCCTTAGCATCTCATTAAAGTGTACATTTTCAAAAACAAATGTTTACCTAAACTTTGGCCTCCCACACCAAGCATCTCTTTTTTTTTTGGGGGGGGGGATGATCTTCCTCCCAGACATTCAAAATTCAAATGTAAACATTCAGTTCATTCCTCATGTATATATATATTTTTTATTATTTTCCAGAACAAAACATTTGATTTGAGTGTGAAGTCAAAAGACTGGTAAGAAAACCTCTTCTAAACATGAGCCTCCCCAGTCACATGTATTTCCCCTCACTCCTTAACTACTTTGCTTTTATATGGAATCTCACAAACCTATGATGTTTTGAATGTCTGGCTTGAGGTGAATTAACACCAAAAACCATTATGTGTGAATGTAAGAAATACATGCATCTTCAAAGCAATTTGGTACCAAGTTTTTAAAAACCGTTTGTTGTCCAGGTGATCTGTCTTGAGAAACAGTTCTTAAGATGCTTAGCAATTACGTGGACCAAATGAGACACAATCCAGCTGTTATGCACTATGATTTCTATACGTTTAAGCACACTTACTTACCTTCTGGATTCTGTCCATTGCATTTAAGTGTGTCCAGATTTTAACAAAACCACATTATGGGCATTGCTCAGAAAACATTGCTCCCCGGAATCATATGCTCGGTCTTCCCTCCCCCTTCCTTTTTCCATAGAAACCTTGAGCTTGAGCCTCCACTTCCCTGCCTTTTTATTTACATCCTGCTTGCTTATACAGCCAGCACCACGCACCTGCTCCAGGAGGTGGCACTGCTGTCAGATTCCTCCTCCTCGGTCTCCGTGTTGCTGTTGTAAAACTAACCCATTGGGGAAGAGGGTGGAGACGTAACCTGGGTAGAGCAACAGCATAAATTTAAGGCTCATCCAGCACACACTCAAAGCACATGACTTCCCCCAAATAATCTTGGGAACTGTGGTTTAAGGGAACTGTGGGGGTTGTAACTTTGTGAGGGGGAAATTATGGTTCCCAGGATTCTTTGCAGGGAGTCATGTGCCTTAAATGTACATTTGATGTGTTGTAAAGGTATGGTATGGGGACGCGGGTGGCGCTATGGGTTAAACCACAGAGCCTAGGGCTTGCCGATCAGAAGGTCGGCGGTTTGAATCCTTGCGACAGGGTGAGCTCCCGTTGCTCGGTCCCAGCTCCTGCCAACCTAGCAGTTCAAAAGCACCTCAAAGTGCAAGTAGATAAATAGGTACCACTCTGGTGGGAAGGTAAACGGCGTTTCCGTGTGCTGCTCTGGTTCGCCAGAAGTGGCTTAGTCATGCTGGCCACATGACCCGGAATCTGTATGCCGGCTCCCTCAGCCACTAAAGCGAGATGAGCACTGCAACCCCAGAGTCGGTCACGACTGGACCTAACAGTCAGGGGTCCCTTTACCTTTTAAAGGTATGGCGTTAGTTAGTTCTGCCTGTCATTGGCTCTGGTTCCTCTTCCTGTTTGCTTTCCATTTTGTCAGCACCGTTGGACAGCAGCCACCCCTGACAGCAACCTATTCAGTTTGTTTAAAAATCAGCTTGTGCTTCAGCATGAGGTAGGGGCAAGACTGCTACTGCTGCATTCTACCCTGATGGTTAGGAAAAAACCCCATTGTGCACACACATGTGCACACTCGAGCAAATGTTTCTTTGATAGATTTCAGCCAGCAGATGTAGCAGGTTTTAAAACTGTCTGCGTAAATTTCTCTTGGCCTTAGGACTCAGGGCCTGCTTTTTAAAAGGCCGAAAAGTCTTGATGTGCGTCTAGGATATGATCTGTGCTCAGATGAAAAGAATTTCCTACAGAAACGGAAGAAAGTGGTTGCTGCTACTCTGAAAAGTCTTCTTCATTTAGACCAAGACCTGAAAGACCATGAAGTAAGTGGATCACAAGAGTGCCATTTTCTCCCTACAGATCTTGGTATCTAGTGCTGCACTGAAGCATTTTTAGACTCTGGTTTTATGATGGGAAATTGGCTCTGTGGTGTTAGTCCTGTGTATTTCTTCACTACTACAAAATGTTGTGACCCAGTCTTGCTGCATCTTAGAACCTTCTGCTTATCATGCTAATGAGGCCCTGGACTTATTTATTAAATAAAGTTTTAACATGCCTTTCAGAATAAATTATGCTGCCAAGGCAGTTTATGTGTCAGCAAATCAATACAGTAACATTATACAAAAGTTAAAAAAGTTACTCTGCAATCCTATATTTCTTGGGAAGTGGCCATAGGAAACTGGCCTGAGATCTGCAGATGAAGGGCAGTACACAAATTTGATAAATAAAATAATAACCAATAAAAAACTGGTTATTTTCTTGCGCTCAACAGGTGCCTGTGATTGCTGTCACAACTACAGGAGGTGGAATGAGAGCATTAACCGCTATGTATGGCACCCTTTGGGGTCTCCAGAGACTGAAGCTTTTGGACTGTGTTTCGTATATAACAGGCTCATCAGGGACAACATGGTAAGGGATGAGAACTGTGATTTGTGTGAGCTACTTGTGCTGAAACCCTTCTTCCAATATTGCGTCATTATTTGACTACCAGTGAAATCAGAGGCAATTATTAGTTGATTTCGTAGCACACTGTCACAATTAAGTAGGTGTACATAGTTTCTCCTTTGGTTTTCCACACCAGCAAGGAAGTGCTTAAATTTTGTGAAACTCCAGAATGCCCTTGGTATTGTGAGTCTATGCAGAATAATTTTTCCTCAGTTGCTCCGTGAGTCAGTTGTTTGGTCAGGTCACAAGGCAGGACTAATAATTTATTACCTGGGAGTAGAGAAATGAGAACAGTGCCTCTCAGTATATGCAAATTTCCCCCCCCCCTCAATAGCAGAGCGAGTTTATTGGTTTCAAAGAACACAGTGAGCTGAGCCAAATTTCCTAACAGTCTAATACAACACTACATATGCCTGCTCAGGATTAGACCCCATTGAGTTCAAGGGGACTTACTCTCAGGTGAAGAAGAGTGGTGAAGAGCGGGAAGAGTGGTGATTTGTTGATAGTTGATGGGCTGCTGATCTGTGTTTTCTTTTAAAAGGACATTTAAGCTAAACTAAAATTAAATAGCATATTTTAGATGATAGGGTGACTGAATTGTTTTTCCAAAGTTTGTCTCAGTTCAAGCATTCAAAGACAATATGTTTAACTTTCAAAGATAACACCTGCCTACAAAAGTGAGAAAGAGTGGCGGCGGCGGGAGTGAGAGCCCATTTCTTTCGAAATTCCACCCACCCTTTACTAGTGAATGGTTGAAAAAAAATGTATTGCAAAAGGTTCTGCACAACACTACTTGTTTACTTAACCTGTATTATACAGTCTGGAATAAAAACAAATCATATCTCCTTTCCTTTCTTTTCCAGGACGATGTCAGATTTGTATGAAGATGCTGATTGGTCAAAGAAAGATCTTGGGGAGATCATCAAGAAAGCTCGAATTCAAGCAGCCAAATCTAAAATGAGTGCCTTTTCCTTGGAAAGCCTAAAAGCTTACCATAAGGAGCTATGCCAGAGGACCATAGCAGGATATAAGACATCCTTCATAGACCTTTGGGGACTCATGATCGAAGCCATGCTGAATGATGGGGTATGCTATATGTGTTTGTTTTCAGAAATATTATCTGTTTCTTCCTTCAGAATTATTTGTATCATCTGAAGATCTCAGGGCAGAGGAGAATAGAATCAATACTTTGCCAAATTGATGCATAATGTCATCAAAATACACCGTTGCCAAATCTCAATTACCATTCTCAAAAGCAGGGGCAAAATGAGGCTTTATTTCACCTGGGTCAAAGACCCAGTTTGGCACTCCCTATGCACATTTGCATGCACACACACATAGACTGG
Source organism: Podarcis vaucheri (assembly GCF_965113315.1). Classification (NCBI taxonomy): domain Eukaryota; kingdom Metazoa; phylum Chordata; class Lepidosauria; order Squamata; family Lacertidae; genus Podarcis; species Podarcis vaucheri. The sequence goes on along the minus strand of NC_138759.1, from coordinate 46,293,993 downwards.
GACCCTCAATGGCGCCCCTCTGGAGGCTTCACCCAGGGCAAAACACCTGGCTAGTCCCGCCCCCCCCCCAGTAGCTACAGCTCTGCCAAACGCTTGGGTGAAAAACTACTCCCTGCCTCTGTTGCTTTACAGGTTTTCTGGTGATGACCACTGATTGCAGCTGAATGCCAGGGTTGGCTCTCAGGTGCTGGACAAAGTCAGGATATTTCTGATGGTTCACTTTATTATTAATCATTTTAGCTCCGTGCAATTTGCAGTTGGTCCGACAGCCAAAGTCTATTCCCACATTGACTTCAGCAACAAAATTCTTCCCTTTGGATGAGCCAGCTGCTCTTCTTCTCTTGCTTTGCCCTCATGCTAAAAAAATAAAATAAAGGCTATACCATATTCCCCTGATATACTGTAGATGGAATAAGATGGGGTATGGAGGATGTTGCCTTTGGAAAGTGCAGTCTAAGCAACCATATGTGTCTAGTACAGAGGTGACATGCAAACTTTGGTACCCTCTGTATCAGCTTTCCCCAATCTGTTGCCATCCAGACACTGTGGACGGCAACTTCCATCAACACAAGTCAGCATGTCTGCAAGTCTGGGATGATGGGGGTAGTAGCTCAGAGCAAATGAAGGGCAGCAAGTTGGGACAGGCTGTTCTATACTGTCCTTTCATGGCTATTTTTCATGCTGTGCTTTGAATTTATGCTGGATCCTTTAAAAATATGCAATACTTAGGAGGGATTTTTGTTGCGATTGCAACCTGTAGGGACAAGGCCAGCCCTTGCATGATTCACAGGGAGGCAGCTGCCTCAGGCGGCAAATTCTGAGGGGTGGAAAGTAGATAGGAATCTTGCTGTGTGGTCTGCCCTGCAGCCCCTAAGCTAGCTAGCTTGCTGTCCTAGGGTGCAGTGACCCTAACCCATCACTAGTGATTCAGTTACCTGTCTAGTCAGATTTTGTGCACAAAATGGGAAATGCACCATCTTGTCCTTTGCCTCAGGCAGCAAAATGGCTTGGGTTGCTCCTGTGTAGGGAGGAAACATGTAGCCTTTCCTTCTTTAACCTGTATCATGATTGAAATCCCCCCTTAAAGGCAGAAAACTGCTAGCTATTTCATTTATTATTATTGTATTTTTACTACCAGAGATGGGGAGAGGTGCTTGTGGAATGTGTTACCTCAGGTTTCAAAACAACCCAGACAGCTTTGGGTACTGTGCACCTCGATTTGAGAGCTGGATGATACCATTTGCTGTTCACCTGAGGCAGCAAAATGTTTGGGGTCAGCCTTACAAGTTCCTATTTTTCCCAGAAAATCAAATATATAATGTGTATTTATTTTCCCTACAAAAACCCAGAACAATCACCATAAACTCTCAGATCAGCGACGAGCATTGAGCAAAGGCCAGAACCCTCTTCCAATCTATCTGGCTTTGAACGTTAAGGACAATGTTACCACAAGAGATTTTAGAGGTAATGTTTTCCCAACCTTTTTCATATTTTAAGATTGTATGGCAAATTACATGGTCAGGTATGCACATATCAGAACCAACAAAAAAGGAAAATTCATCTTCTGGTAACCATACAGAGGACTCAAGCTGAGCTCAAGCACATGGGCAGCAGCATTATTCTGATCCTTTCCTCCACACCAGGTATAGGGAACCTTTGGCCCTCCAGATGTGGGCGCTTTTCAGCCAGAACTCACCGGAACTCAGTTCCGGCACCTCTCTGATGGGCGCCATTGCCATTATAAGAGAACAAGGGAGGTGTTCATAGGAGTTCCGGCACCTCTTTTTCTAGAAAAATAGCACTGGGCATGCATCATACCTGGCCATTGGCCTTGTTTTCTAGAATTGATGGAAACTGTTGTTCAGTCACATCTGGAGGATCCAAAGTTCCCACTACATGATACAACTGCACCAGCACCCATCCAGATTGTGATGAAGGATAACTGGTGACACCAACTTAACTTTACACTACAAGTCATTTATTAGACCTAGAATGGCCACCTGTTGAAACAGGATACTGGATTAGGTGGTCCTTTGACTCAATCCAACAGGGATCTTCATATTTTCTTAACCAACTGTGTAGATTTAAAAGAATTTTCCATTGTCACTGTTTCTGGAAGGGTAGCCATGTTAGTCCGTCTGTCCTGAGGCACCCTTGAAGGCTAAGACACTTATTATGGCATAAGCTTTCATGGACCATTGTTTACTTTATCAGATGTATACAGCATTATTCTGAGTGGCAAGTACATGTGGCATGTATACTTTAGGGAGTGGGGTGTAAAAATGCAGAGAAGTATTGACTGTGATAATTACTTTGTTGACAGTGACCATTCACAGTAAAACGGTAGCTGATAATACAAACATCCTGGGATTGGTAAGCCAGTAAACACACACATTGTGATAAAATCCGTTCTGCTATAGCACTGAACCCTCGATGTACCATAATTCAACGGTTGTCCTCTATGTGCACTGCAGGACAGGCAGTGATCCTATATATACACTCCCTGGTGTATCTACAGTAGAATGCAGCAGTGACACCCTCTTCCTTCTCATGGTGCCACTGCTGCTTGCTGGGATTGGGGACAAGGCAGGGGGAGGCAGCGGCAAGGGCAGGAGAGCTATGGGCCACCCCAACCTGGAGTTCCTCTCAACTCACAGCCTCCTCGTTCTGGAATGTGCAGAGCCACAATCAGGAGGGCACCCTTACTGCTCTGTCCCTTTCACATGCTGCTACTGATGAATGCATAAGGTTGGGGAAACAGAAGGCAGTCACATTGTTTTATACTTTTTAAATACTGCGTATGGCCCACGAGGAAGACATTGGCTTGGAATGTGTCGGGCTGAATAAAACACTTCCTTGTGTCTCTAAATACTTCCTTGTGTATCTTTTGTATTTCCTGTAGGTGTTAAAAAGCAGAAATGAGTTGCAGAATAATAATAATAATAATAATAATAATAATAATAATAATAATAATAATAATTAATAATAATAATAAATTAATAATAATTAATAATAATTTTTATTTATATCCCACCCTCCCTAGCCGAAGCCGGGCTCAGGGCGGCTAACAACACTAAAATAGTGCAACATTATAAAAACATTATAAAAATTAATTAAAATCAAAATTGATGGCAACCATAAACTAAAGTTTTGTAAAGATTGCCAAAGGAGGGAGTCAGGCTGTGCCCTAACCAAAGGCCTGGTGGAACAGCTCTGTCTTGCAGGCCCTGCGGAAAGATGTCAAGTCCTGCAGGGCCCTTGTCTCTTGTGACAGAGCGTTCCACCAGGTTGGAGCCGCAGCCGAAAAAGCCCTGGCTCTAGTTGAGGCCAGCCTAACCTCTCTGTGGCCTGGGACCTTCAAGATGTTTTTATTTGAAGACCGTAAGTTCCTCTGTGGGGCATACCAGGAGAGGCGGTCCCGTAGGTACGAGGGTCCTAGGCCGTATAGGGCAGAAGTTGTTATTTAAATACCTAATCCTTTTTGATGAACACAAATGGCAGGGTTAGTCAAAACTGAAAATAAGCATAATCCCCTTGTGTGATTACTTTCAACTGAGAAAGCTTCCCATTCTCTTTCCATAGTATAGTAAATGTGTTGAATGTTGGCTTCCTTGCAGAGTGGGTAGAGTTCACACCATATGAGGCGGGCTTCCTGAAATATGGGGCGTTCGTTCGTGCTGAAGATTTTGGAAGCGAGTTTTTCATGGGGCACCTGATGAAGAAGCTCCCAGAATCAAGGATCTGCTTTATGCAAGGTGACTTTTTATGTCTGGGGTGGGTGGGAGGGAGGACATAACTTGACAAGAAGGTAGGCGATGATGCATTTGGTAATGCGGGTACAGCCTGCACTACTTGGGGAAAAATGCGGAACACTGATGCATATCAGGTTTCTGTTACATTTCCACACTCACTGTGTCTTTTGTTTTCATTGCATTATGGAGGGGTGGAGGCAAACTTTAAATTCTATAGATTATGCTTAAATGATAAAAAGGCGAATTCCATGCTAGGGATTATATGGAAGGGGGACAGAAATGAATCTGCCAGTATCATAATGACCTTTTACAAATCTATAGTCTAGCCACACTTCAAAATATAGTTCCAGTCACCCCATAGCATAAGAGGAGGATCATATCACACACCCATCTAATCCAGCATCCTGTTTTGTGACCAAAAAAATGCCTGCTACCAGCAAATGACATTTAGAGGTTCTCTACAGACATTACGTCTAGCAGCCATTGATGGCCCATTAGTCTGGTGCAGCACAGCTTTTTAAATGTTGTTACTACTTGCAGTTTACCTTCTTTCTTTCTTTCTTTCTTTCTTTCTTTCTTTCTTTCTTTCTTTCTTTCTTTCTTTCTTGCAAAATGTTAGTGTTCCTCATTCTGTGTAGTCCTATCCTGATCCATATCCATATACCATATACATATATCACATCAATGTAACCTTAGGGAAGGCTTTCTAACCTTGGGTCCCCAGATATTGTTGAACTACAACTCCCATCACCCCTAGCTAGTAAGGCCAGAGCTCAGGGATGATGGGAGTTGTAATCCAACAACATCTGGGGACACACAGGTTGAGAACCGCTGCTTTGGGGGTTGGTGATAGTTCAAAATATCTGGAAGACGCCGGGTTAGGAAGACTACACAGATTGTTTCAAATGCAGCAGTAAACAAGCCAGCTGGTCCTGGCCAGGAAAAACCCAAAACAAGTCACAACAGGAATATATATAAATTCAAATGAAATGTAATTTGAAATCTGGGACATCAACTACATTTGTATACTAGTTTAAATTGTGCCACTGTTTTGGCCCAGAATAAGAGGGTTGAGATAGATAATTTGCTGGACCAGCTTCCAGTTCAGGATACAGTTTTGAGAAGAGAATGGTTCTACTTCATTCGTCTCTTTCTTCCACAGGAATGTGGAGTAGCATATTTTCCAAGAATCTGTTGGATGCCTGGCATGCAGCTGACAATTCAGAGGACTTCTGGAACAGGTGGACCCAAGATAATATCACTGAAATTGGTAAATTATAGTCCACGCTCCATGTGATTTTTGATGTAACCATATGCAGATTGGTTTGGGGGCTGGCCTCTTGCTGCGTGGAAATACCTCATTCTGAACTTTGCAGTGCAAGTGCTTTGTGGAGGTGCATAAGATTACCTTGTTCCAGAATGGTAGATACTCATGTCTGAGCATACTCCTATACATGGTTGGCAGCCTGAATGTGCCTTTCATTTTCACCCACCTTGCACACCTGTCCCGCCTCTGTGGTCACTGGCCATTCATGGATATAATGCAAACTTTGCCAGCCTGGGGCCTTCCAGATGGCTTGGACTACGTGTCCCATCAATCCCAGCTAGCATGGCTATGTTGGCCCAAATAAAATCTAGAAATCAAGCATGCAGTTTGGGTCTTATGGGTATTAGATTTTTGGTATATGTGTGGATGTAATATTTCAACAGACCTACTGAAAAATTTTATTCCCATGTGCACATTTAGTGGTTCAGAGGAAGTACAGCCATACTCACTCTCTCCGCTGTGTGTGAGTAATTGCTTATCTACTAGGCCAAGGTGACTATAGATAATGGTATCTATATTTACCCCAAGAGTAGAGGTCTGATCCTAAAATTCACCCACCTTTTAATTAGCTCCCCTGAATCATTTTAAAACAAACATATTGTACACCATCCCTATCCATGTATCTGTTTAGTTTAATTAATTTTATCTTTCTTTAGACGAAGAACCTGGTTTTTAAAATAGGTTGTTCCTCATCCCTTTTCATGTACCTGTTTACCTTAATTAACTTTGTTGTTCTTCAGATGAAGTACCTGATTTACCAGAGAGACCTCACGAGATGCCGACTCGCATGTTCACTCCAGCAGGCAGCCTTTCCAATACTCTACGGGATATTTTGACAGACCGCCCAGCGGTGTCAAAGTACCATAATTTTTTAAAAGGGTTTCAACTGCACAATGAGTATGCACAGGATCTACAGTTTTCTAAGTGGAAAGGTATACCCATAGCATAAATTTCTTTTGGAAATAAACAATTTGCATAGCATAGGCTAAATCAATTACATTTTTTCTCATCAAAGAGAATTCATTTCTGCCATTATTACTGCATCACTGCTCCAACTGTTGTGCTTTGAGAGAGAGAATGAATGGGCCAGGATGGAAGGCAAGGGGATAGTGGAAACTGCGCTTACTCCTACTAGGTGAAAAGACTCTTTCCTTTCATCTGCAGCTCTGGAATGGTTCCTCACCTCTGGCACATCATTGCATATGGCAGCAGCTGCTGCCTGCACCACTCTACATAACTGAAGCCAGCTCTCACCACTAGCACAAAGGGAGTAGAGTCCTTTTGTGTCAGTACTGTGTGGAGTGTGCCTGACCCTGGGCAAGTGACCTGTGTCGTGCTGTGCTATGTTGAAAACACTATTTCCCCGCATTCCGCAGGGGGATGATCCCGAATTGTCGAGTATGACTTTTGGATCTCCACTGGCCTCCAGATATTTATTACTATTACTACACCTACAATGTAAACTTCAAGTCATTTTTAGCAGGCTTCACGTGATAGTTGCAAGTTGCTTTCTACAGGCGTAGCTGAATGCTAAGTTGTTTCTTTAACGAGGCCTGAAATGTGTGAGAGCCATTAAGGGACTGCTATGTGTTTGGAAGAGGGACGCGAGTGGTGCTGTGGGTTAAACCACAGAGCCTAGGACTTGCCGATCAGAAGGTCGGCAGTTTGAATCCCCGCGACAGGGTGAACTCCCCTTGCTCGGTCCCTGCTCCTGCCAACCTAGCAGTTCGAAAGTGCAAGTAGATAAATAGGTACCACTTCGGCGGGAAGGTAAATGGCATTTCTGTGCGCTGCTCTGGTTCACCAGAAGCGGCTTAGTCATGCTGGCCACATGACCCAGAAGTTGTACACCGGCTCCCTCGGCCAATAAAGCGAGATGAGCACCGCAACCCCAGAGTCGGCCGCAACTGGACCTAATGGTCAGGGGTACCTTTACCTTTATGTGTTTGGAAGGCCATAATACAAGATTCATGTGCAGATTCTGGGAATAAGGATGGCTTACTGCAAGGTGGGGAGCAGTGATTGAGGTCCAGCTTAGCTGCAGCTGATCCATGATGGTCTTCTGGTCCCTGAGTGGCCAATGGAGACTGTCACTTCCTCTTCCACCGGTTGTCTGGGCTGCCCCAGTGTTTTGGCCAATCACGAACAAGCCAGGAGACATGGCTTGGTGGGCATACAACAAGGAAGTCTTCACATCCCTGTCTTCCAGCTGCTATTATCCCTAGGCTTAAAAAGAGGCCCAGACAGGAATTTTCCTCCAGAGAAATTGGGCCTGTCTGGGGTTTTTGCCTGCCCCATAGCCGTTGTCACAACTTGTTGGCGGATAAGGCATTGGGTTGGATCCTTAGTCAAGGCAGAAGGCAGGGTTTGGGAGTCTACCTTCTCGCTCCAAAGAATTGGGATACCCCATCAAAGGGGTCCAGGGGGAGGCGCTGCTAATCCAGATGCCACCAATGAGCCACAGCACCCCCCTTCCATGGAGAGATCACCCCGATTTGATGTACCGGTATGTCATTCTTGACCCAGGATTAACTGTGCCAAATAATCAGCAGACAGGTTGGATGATTTGGAATACACATCCAATGCCTAAGCCAAAACCTACTAACATCTGGGGTCAATAAGGATGTGGCCTGTTTAAATCACAGGATGTTTGTCCTGTGATTATTGCACCTTCCCAACCTTGCTCCCTGGTTGTGGGCACACTGTTCCTGGGCCTAATCAACCACTAACTTCCAACCTGTACAAAATGCATGTGTACATAAATACAGGATGCAGACTGTATGTGTGTGTACTACTTGTATACCACAGGCTCAGTGTAGAAGAACATATACAGTTCAAAGACATCTGAAGGCAGCCCTGTATAGGGAAGTTTTTAATTTTTGATGTTTGATTGTGTTCTTACATCTGTTCAGAGCCACCCAGAGTGGCTGGGGCAACCCATCAGTTGAGTGGGGTACAAATAATAAAATTATTATGTGGAGCAAGACCAGCAAATGCGATTTGTTCTTCTTTGCCACATCTGTTGTCTTATTGGTGCTAGTTTGTGACAAAATTATTTTTCTGAAGGGGAGCAGAAAGGCGATTGCTTCTGGATTTTGTTGGTTCTTTTCGTTTGAAAGCCAATGCCTTGTTTTGTAGATACTGTGCTTGATGAATCCCCTAATCAGTTGAGAGATTCAGCAGATCACCTAGAACTGGTGGATACAGCATTTTTCTTTGATACCAGCTGCCCTCCACTTCTGAGACCAGAGAGGAAAGTTGATGTCATTCTGCACTTCAATTACACTGGAGGATCACAAGCTAAGGTTAGATGGGTATATTAATTTTTACTATTATTAATTCTTTTTGAAAGATAATCCAAATGTATGTATTGAAAACAATATCCAGAAATTAATAACTATTATTATTAAAGTTCTAAACAATCCAGTTAATATCATAGTTCAAAACCAAAGGAGGTCTGCCACAACATTAGGATTAAAATGGTCTTTTAATTCATTATCAAAAAGATCTCAACTTTCCAAGGTTGGAGTCAGCTATTTCTGTAGTCAAGAAAAGTGCAGTTTATTTCAGAAAAAATTCATATGCTCCTAGCCTAAATTTGGTTGCAAAAAATTAAATGTTTACTGTTCACATTTTTCATGATTCTTATTGATGCTGTTGGTTTGATTTTTTTTAATTAAAAAGGTATAAAAGTATAGGAGAGGCAAATTAGTTATGAATTTAAGCGCTTTAAAGTTAATAAACACGCCTTTAGGTTAAATTGTGTTTTTCTTAAGTCTGTTTAAGATTTAGAAAAAAGTTATTTAAAAAAAACCCAATGTTGCTGAATTTCAAAGTCAATTTCAAAGTTTCCTTTTGGCTCTAGTGGTTCCCTCTCATGACAAATTAAATGCCTGTTTTGACAGCATGGACAGTTTTCTGTATCTTGTTTTGCATCCCATCATGATCACATTATGTTTTCAAATGAAATTACTGCTCGTCAAGGACTCCATGGTTGGTTTCTTCTTTGGCCCCTGCTAAAAATGCTTCATTTTGCAACCCTAGCCTTTGGAGCGGGCCTCTACATACTTCACAGAGCAAGGAATCCCATTTCCCAACACTTTGCTGAATGATGAAGAAAAGAAAAATCTAAAGGAGTGCTACGTGTTTGAAGATGCACACAACCCAGATGCTCCCACAGTGATTTATTTCCCACTAGTGAATGACACCTTCCAAAGATATCTTGCACCCGGTGAGTTAATGGCAGCCAATATATAACAGAAATAACATTTATATCAAGTACTTCATCCAAAACAGATTTTACACAATCTCACATTTTCTTTGAGAAAGTCCTACTGGTTTTAATGAAGTTGAAATGTGTTTTGGTTTGTGAACTTACAGCTCAATCTTAATCATATTCAGAAGCAAGTGTGATAGAGTCCAATGATTTCCTAGCTAGCATGCTTTATCTTACAATCTGATACTTCATTTAAATCGTTGCACAATGATTAGGGTGGATTTTTCTCAATTAAGATCTTAGACCATATTTTTATAGTGAGGTGAAGTTAGGTAGGCTTGGAATATTTATTTTTGTAGGGCAACTCCATGAGTACTGACATCATAATCTGGAACTGGGAAGGAATATTATACACCGGAAGTGTAAATTTTGGACATTTGTTTTCCAATCAGAACTAATAATAATAATAATAAATATGTTAGTCACTTTCTCTTGCGCAAGATAACTCAAAGCAATTTACAACCCAAAAAAGCTTTCCACATCCCCACATGTTATTAAAATTATATGAAAATTGCTATATTATTGCTGCATTCCACCTTTCTGCCTTAGCTGTATTTCATCAATAAAATCAATCACACAATTAAACATAACAAACTATTTGAACATTTCCTGATCATACAGAAGAACTATTTTCCTGTTTGGAATTGTTCTATGGCAGGGGTCAGCAACCTTTTTTAGCCGGTCCACCGTCCCTCAGACCATGTGGTGGGCCGGACTATATTTTGAAAAAAAAGTATGAATGAATTCTGATGCCCCACAAATAACCCAGAGGTGCATTTTAAATAAAAGCACAAATTCTACTCGTGTAAAAACACCAGGCAGGCCCCACAAATAACCCAGAGATGCATTTTCAATAAAAGGACACATTTTACTCATGTAAAAACACGCTGATTCCTGGACTGTCCGCGGGCTGGATTGAGAAGGCAATTGGGCCACATCTGGCCCCTGGGCCTTAGTTTGCCTACCCCTGTTCTATGGAATCTAAAGTGCAAATAGCTTATGTTCCTGACTCAAGGTTACACAGTAATCTTCTGAATGCTTCCTTCTGAAACATTCATTAATTTACTGATTTGACACTTGTGTAATTTTCCCTTCCTCTTGAAGCTCAGAATGGCTTTCTAGCCCCATAGACTAAATGAGGTAGATTAAAATGTAAACTGAGAGTTGGATTTGGCCTAAGTCCACCCACATAGCTTCACATCTAAAAATCTGAGCCTGAGTGCCCAACATCCAAGACAACAGTCTAGTCTTTGAACCACAATCCCATTGGGTCAGGAAGGAACCCCCCCCAAATGAAACTTAGATACAGGGTTGCTGCCCTTCTTGGCATGCCTTCTGATTCCGCTGGCTAAGCTTTGGAGATGATCTGTCTAAGGACTTGACTCCCTTTTCTTCTTTTCTTCTGTAGGTGTGGAACGTAGCACTGCTGAAATGTCACTGGGCAATGTTGATATCTCTAGTGCCTTTTCTCCATATTCCACAAGACAGGTTTCGCTGCAAGACGAGGATTTCAACAAGCTGCTGAATCTAACTAACTACAATGTCCAGAATAATGCAAGCACAATCCTTCATGTTTTGCACAAAGCAGTAGACCAGAAAAAACAGGCCTGGTCATCTCAGGCTGCCTCATGAATACACCTTTCTTGTAGGGATGGGGGGAGAAATTCAGTTACCATTGAAAGGTGCCAGTCTGCACTTTCCAAAAGTATATGCAAACCAAAGCACAACAAGGCTTCAAAATTTGCACTTCTCTGAATTTTGCAATGCAGTTCTCCAGTCAAGTAATGTGTACAAAAATTCATATGCTAGGATAAATTATGCATTAAGTGCATATAATAGTGAAGCAATATGTACAAAAGTGAATTACATATGGGGAAATTGCTTTGCAAAAAGTACGTTAGGCAAAAATGTACAAAATTGCGTCTTAGTAGAAATCTGCACTAAAATGCTGCTGAATTTTCATGAGTGCTTTAAAAAAATGCAAACTGATGTGGAAGGTGGATAAATGAACTTAAGACTGAAACAATGCGAAACTGAAATTGAGAGATTTGCCCATCCCAACTTCCTTGCCAGCTTAAGAAGAAAACTTGTAAGTGGGGAAGAGATCTAATAGCTGATCAAAATGGTTGTTGGTTTTAAAGGAACTCAAATACTTCAAAACTGACTACTAATTTTTTTTCTTAGTTTTTTCCAACATGGGAGACATCACCTAGCCAAGACAAGGACAGATAGCTCTTTCTCAATGTTTACTATCATTGCAATGGTTCTAGTATGTAATTGGCAGAGTGGGATGGGGAGTTCCATCTTTGCACTTGATCCCACAAAAGTTTGGATCATGGCATACAGACCATTGCAATTCCTTCCATATTTTCAGTTCCCTTATTATTCAGATGTTTCCCTGTAGGCATAAATATTGATTCTTTACTATTCTTTTTAAACCAACCAAGGTAGTTTTCTCACAGTATTTTCTCTCACTCATTTGAAAAGGGTGGTTAATCTTTCATCTAGATACTGTTAAGACTAAAGTGTTATTTTTAATAACTGTGAAATACAGCCCATAGCACACTTATATAAATGCCAGATTGAAATCATGGTTGAAAAATTGAGTTACACCCTAGAGGGTTGTTTATCTCACAGGCTGCAACCTATATGCTCTTATCTAGGAGTAGTCCCATTGAATCCAGTGGCGCTTCTTGCTGACTCTGAGGAAACATGCAGGATTGCACTGTCAGATCTGTTCTCTTACCTAATACTAATTCATTGTTGCAGGCACAAAGTTACAGCTACCGTATTTAATCTTGTGTGTGGTGTGTGTGTGTTAATAGGCTACATTTATCTCTTACTCACATGTCTTTTGTTTTAAGAACTGGTTTCCTGTATGATGGTAGATGTATATAGTCAGCTGAAAAGTTTAAGGTTAGGTAACTGCTTTCATGTGAAGAAATGCTAAAATCAAAAGCATGAACAAACAACAATAAAATTTTGCCACCTAGTCACTTCATTATTTTTTCTGTTCATGAGGTTTGCTTTTCCTGCTTGGATGCATGGCCTGGTTTGGACTCTTTAATTATGAAGGGTGTAGCAAAAAGTGCCTGGCTTTTTTATAGGTTGGAGCCACACACACATAATTAATATATTGTGTACTTTTTCATTTATAATCTGTCTGTCACCTCAAGAGGCACTCAACTTCACTAAAAAAAATGCTTAAGTATTTATTTTATGAGATCAGCTATTCACTGCAAGGTCCCAGTGTGGGTTACAGCAAAAAAATATACCCAACTACAAAATATTGGATTCTTATCTCATTATACATGACTAAGCCATTTCTCACCTTCTCACCCCTTGCCTTTTCCTGTAAGACCTATTACAGTCGTTAAGAGTCGTCAACAGGCTCATCTCAGCTATCTGCCAATCTCCGATTCCCACCACCCTTCTGAGTAATACCCCTCCCCACCTTCTCACTATATAGAAGGATCTGGCAACTTCTGTTTCAGTGTATCTGAAGAAGTGTGCATGCACACGAAAGCTTATACCAAGAACTAACTTAGTTGGCCTTTAAGGTGCTACAGGAAGGAATTTTTTTATTTTGACTATGGCAGACCAACACGGCTACCTATCTGTAACTACAAAATATTTACAACCATGAAATGAGAAAAGTGTAAAAACACCCACAACAATTTAAAAAACAGTTCCTTGCATAAAACAATGTAAAACAATTCCACATATAAAAACATACTACAACCATTAAAAAAGTCTATATACAAAAAGAGTTTAAAATAGTTAAAATACAGAGGCTGACTCAGATTGCTACTAAAAAAGTTTGTTGGAAGAGGGATGACTTTAAGAAGCACCAAAAGGCTTATAGTCGTGGCTCCTAATATTAAACAGGGGAGAATTCCAAACAGCAGGTGCCACCACACCAAAGTCCCAGTTCCTATATACTGCAGAATACAGTGGTATCTCGGAAGTCAAATGGAATCTGTTCTGGAAGTCTGTTCGTCTTCTAAAACGTTCAGAAACCAAGGCGCAGTTTCCGATTGGCTGCAGGAAACTTCTGCAGTTAATCAGAAGCTGTGTAAGCCACATCGATTGTTTGGATTTCAAAGAACGTTTGCAAACCGAACGTTCGGTGTTTGGGAGCTGAAACATTAGACTTGCAAGGCGTTTGGGACCTAAGGTATGACTGTATTAGGCCAATGGACCATCTAGTCCAGTATCCTGTTCTCAGTGACCAACCAGATGCCTGTGAGAAATCTGCAAGCAGGACATGGGCACAATGGTACTGTGTCATTCTGTGGTTCCCAGCAATGAGTAAGGCTTTCTGTGGTTTCCAAGGGTATGAAACACATATATGGTAGTATTTCCACTGCAAATGTACCTCATCCCACAAACTGAAATATCTATTTTGTGGCTAATGGCTCCTCCATATAGCCTGTTTATTGAGCATTCATCCTGATTTATTGCACAAAGCTTTCATAGGGGTTAGACTATGCCTCACCTTTATTGGGTATTTGCTCTGATTTGTTTGCAGTGTAGCCTTATTGGAATTCACTGATTGGGTCAGCGTTGCTCCGGGACAGGAGGAAGGAAGTCCAACGACACCTGAGGTTGATTCAAAGAAAGAGTTTATTCTGCTCTCCGGATAGCAGAAGGCACTTGCATGATCAAGTCCACAGCAAGTCCAAAGAAATGACAAGTTTCATGCAGTATATATATCCTCCAGGCACCCTCTCCCTCCTTCCAGCCACGTCAGCTTGTATACATAGGTTGACATCACATATGTTCCTGCTCTGGCACTCTTAACCACAAAAGGGATTTCCTTCCTGCACTCCTGACCATAAAAGGATATTCCTGTTCCTACTCCTATTTTGGATCAAGAGGTTACTACTTCCGATAACATGCTCTGGCGTTAGTCCCAGACTTGGGTCTCTGCGTCATTTGTGGTCAGGACATAAGATATGTCTGTGTAAAGTCAAGGCCAGTCTTGACGTCAAACTGATAAGGGAGAGAGCTGTGTTCTTGTTTTGCATTTGCTCAACGGCTAAAATTTATGCATTTTAGCTAAGGAGAAATGGGGGTTTTGGTGCAGTTTGAAAACTGCCTGCAGAGTCAGTTTTGGGTTTTGGAAACCCATTCCTTCAGCAGGGTAAGTTATATAACAATGAGCATCCTGATTTGCTTGCAGGGTGTTTATATGCCATCCCTTTAATCATTCTTTCATTTCACATTTGCATGTTGAGACCCCGAGGCCACCTCTGCATTGATGAATAAGACACAAGGACACGGATATTAAGTTAATGGTTATTGGGCAAATTTAGGCCACAACTTTATCGGTTACAGAATGTGAGTGGTATTGGCTTAGGCATTGGAATTCACCTGACTATATCTGACTCCTGCCCGTCACACAGGGAGTCCTGTAGGGGTCAACCACTGGTAGGGGGAGTCCCGTCAATGTAAAGCAACTCGAGCTCCTCCTGGGTTCCCGACAGGGTTGTGGCAAGACCCTAGCCCTGCCCCGGACTTCGGACAAGATCACACCCCCTCCCGGATTCCTTTAACGGAATACCCTTAAGCTTGGAGGGGCAGGTGACGGCCACACCTCCCCTCCCCCATCATAAGACCAATGCCTAACCACCAAACCTTACAAAGTTGTGACGATTGGTACGAGGGAGGCGAAAACCAAATGGCCCAAGCCAATTTGCCCAGTGGAAAAATTCCTACCAGGCCCCTCAACGGCGACCAACTGAGGTCCATAGCAAGGCCAATGTCAAAACCTGAAATTAGAGAGGGTGGGCGGGAGATCGAGGAAGTGAGCCAGAAGGAAGTTCCCTGGCTTGCACCTTGGTTTGAATGGGTCCTGGTCATGCCCTCCAGCCAGCGGATTGGCTGGCTGGAACTATGGCATGGCTGGGACCTCCGGGTGACGCAGGACTCTGCCCCTGCCCCCAGAGGGGAGTGGGTGGGCATGTGGTCCACCACAACTCCTCCCCACTGGGAAGTGGAGTGGATTTTTCAATGCATTACCCCATCAATTTCCTAACCACCCAAATTATTTTGTAAAAAAAAAAAAGGATTTTTTGGTGTGCATTTTAAAACTTTTTTCAGATTAATGCAGAATGAATTTACAGGTGAACACATGTGAAAGTGACAGACTGGAATAATAATAATAATAATAATAATAATAATAATAATAATAATAATAATGAAAAATAATTTTATTATTATTATTATTTGTACCCTGCCCATCAGGATGGCTTCCAGCAAATATAAAAGCATAATAAAACATCACACATTAAGAACTTATAGGGCTGCCTTCAGATTTTTTCTAAAAGTTGTATAGTTATTTATCTCCTTGACATCTGATTGGAGGGTGATCCACAGGACTGGTGCACTATCAATAAGACCCTCTGCCTAGTTCCCTGTAACTTCTTGCAGTAAGGGAACCACCAGAAGGCCCTCAGTGCTGGACCTCAGTGTCTGGGCTGAACAATGGGGGTTAAGATGCTCCTTCAGGTATACTGGACCGAGGCCATTTAGGGCTTTAAAGGTCAGCGCTAACACTTTGAATTGTGTTCAGAAATGTACTGGGAGCCAGTGTAGATCCTTTTGGACGGGTGTTATATGCTCCCAGTGGTTGCTCTCCGTCACTAGTCTGGCAGCCACATTCTGGATTAATTGTAGTTTCCAAATCACCTTCAAAGGTAGTCGCACATAGAGCACATTGTAGTAGTCCAAGTGGGAGATAACTAGAGCATGCACCACTCTGGAGAGACAGTGAGCAGGCAGGTAGGGTTTCAGCCGGCGTACCAAACGCAGCTGATAGACAGCCACCCTTGACACAGAATTGAGCTGGAAGAGATTGATGGTGCAATCCCTATGCACACCTACTTGGAAGTAATTTGCATTGAGTACAATTTGTAACTAAAGATGTTGGAGTGCACTGTAATTCATTAATCCCTGTGTATGGGTGAGTGTCTTGTTTCTTCCAGTAAGCATAGCTGAGGGGAATTTTGTGCCAGGATCAAAGGAGGCTAACATGCTTATGGCATCATTTATGAAAGGCAAAACCAATCCTTCTCCTTCATGTGTACAGTGGTACCTCGGGTTACAGGCACTTCAGGTTACAGACTCCGCTAACCCAGAAATAGTACCTCGGGTTAAGAACTTTGCTTCAGGATGAGAACAGAAATCGTGTGGTGGCAGCACGGCAGCAGCGGGAGGCCCCATTAGCTAAAGTGGTACCTCAGGTTAAGAACAGTTTCAGGTTAAGAACGGACCTCCAGAACAAATTAAGTTCTTAACCTACTAGCCATTTTTTTTAAGAGACTGATGATTAATCCTCCTGCTGCACCATTTTTGTACAAGAGGACCACTCAAGTAGACTTTTTGTGATTCACCTTAGCAAAGATACCCTGTTTTCTTGCATAAGTACCTTGGCATTTTGTAAAACTTCCTTTTTCCATTTTTTAAACCACTGTGTGTACATCTTAGCTTTGAAAAAGAAGCATTGAGCACATGTATAGCTATTTGCTCACAACAAAACTATGCCACCCAGTAAATGGGACGAGGATATCATGTCACTTGTCTACTAGTGGAAGGACAGGAAAAGCAAGAGAATAACACTAAGCAAACATCTTTTTATTGGTGGATTTATTGCAGTTATTAAAAACACAGAACCCATGGCATTTTGCAGGTCCATCAGAAGAGTAGGTAAAACTAATTCTGGCTCAATATAAACACAAAAGTAATATGTTTAAAACTGAAGGGGATTTCATTAATACTAGGGAATACCTCTTCTTTTGTGTTATTGTTCCCTGGACACATAGACCATTGTTATACATGGCATAACAGGAAGGGCACAGGATTTGTGTATCCTCACCCAGCAGGGTACCAAATTAGTCGTTGCCTGCAGTCATTTTCTGCTCTAAAGGCACCTCTTTGCTGCTGCTGCAGGAAAGCAAGGGCACACAGCACAATATAAGGAAGGGTCAGAACAAGACCCTGGAAAGGGGGAGGTGGAGTTTGCCTTTGCTGCTGCTGTGATGCAGCAACTACAGTTTAAACATGATCAAATTGTAATGCTTTAAAACCTAGCAGCTTACTACCCTTATCCCTTAAAAACATAGCTTCAAAAAAGAGAAAATAATAGACTGCTTGACCCCATGTTACATGCAAACAGGGCAGGCAACACATTCAGCAGCTGCCCCATCATGTTGCGATTGGCCCTTGTCCTAAGGACGAGTTGCAGAGATAAATAGACTTAATTTGTTATTATATCTGTACTTCAAGTCCGATTTGGCAGATCTCCCCTAGAAAGACTAATGTTTGATGCAACCTGTCTGAGAAAATTAATGAGCAAACGCCCAGATTTAATTTCACTGGAACTGAGTGAAGATGGCATCTGCCACCAGAGAAAGACTTTTGGATTGAATTGGCATAAACACCAGCGTGTGAGGACATTCTGCAAACAACAGACTAACCAGCTGCAAAAAAAAAAAAAAAAAGAAAAGAAAAGAAAAGGGAGAGTCATACAAATTTCACACAGAGGCACATTATTGTTTATTTCAACTCGCCTGAGGAAACGGCTCAGAGGCCACGAAAGAAGGAAGGATAACAACAGGAAGATTTAAAGAAGGAACTATTGGAAACTCAAGGCAGTAGAAACATAAGATGATTGGAACCCCACTGAACTTGAAGCATGGGAAGCCCCAACAAAAATGTATAATTTGGCAGAATATTTGGACTATATGATATGTATTTGTGTAATTTGGAATACTTAATGTGATTTGATTGGATTGTTAAAATGGAAAATTTAATAAAAAATATTATTATTATTTTTTAAAAAAGAGATTGGTCCTTGTCCTTACACACACAACTGCCCACTCCCCCCCTCTCTCACAACACTCACTTACTTTTAGGATATTAAATTGCAGACTCTCCAAGTGTCCCTGTTTTCCAGGGGCAGTCCTGGATTTACAGAAGCTGTCCTTGTTTCTGATTTGAGGATACTCAACTCCTCAATGGGAGCCATCTACACATTGCTAAGGATATTTGAAGGCAGAAAGAAGAAAGATAGCCAGGTCTGCTGTCTCAAGTCTTTCACCCTTTTGTTAAGCAAACAAGATGGCCAGTTTCCAGTCCTTTTTACACTAGCATGGGCAAGGTGAGAAATAGGCAGGAACTCTGGGGGAAAGACAGGAATTGCTCATTGATCCTGGAATGTCCCTATTTCCCCCACCAGTGCTGCCCCTGGCTGCTGAGATCAGGGGAAAGGATGAGCTGGTAGCACCCTGTTGTCTTTCCATGGCAGCTGCTGCCAGTTTCTTCCCTTGGGCAGCTCATAGCAGCTGCTGGAGAGGGGGCGAGGAGGAGGAGAAGCTGCCATCACCAAGGCCCAGCCCCACATGACTCACTGGCTCTGAGGGGTGGGCAGAGGGCAGGGCCACTCTGGGCAGGAAGAAAGGGGGAGTGGGGTTGAGTGCAAGGAGTCTTTTTTTAAAAAAAGACCCGCACCAACTTTGTGTGTCTGCATCTGATCTTAAAAAGGTAAAGGGACCCCTGACCATGAGGTCCAGTCATGGCCGACTCTGGGGTTGCGGTGCTCATCTCACTTTATTTGGCCAAGGGAGCCGGCGTACAGCTTCCAGGTCATGTGGCCAGCATGACTCAGCCACTTCTGGTGAACCAGAGCAGCACACGGAAACACCGTTTACCTTCCCGTCGCAGTGGTACCTATTTATCTACTTGCACTTTAACGTGCTTTTGAACTGCTAGGTTGGCAGGAGCAGGGACCGAGCAACGGGAGCTCACCCCATCATGCGTATTTGAATTGCCAACCTTCTGATCAGCAAGTCCTAGGCTCAGTGGTTTAACCCACAGCGCCACCCACGTCCCTAATCTTGTGTGTCTGCATCTAATCTTACCACTTTCCAAAAAATTATTATTGGTGTATGTTATGCTTTTGGTAAATCTAGAAGAGAAGAGAAAGGGGTTTTCTCAGGACATGGAGGGTGTATGCACTGAGTCCTGTTGGTGTAATGGTGGTCGCACTCACCCTTCTGATACAAAATGCTTTGCAGGGGTGGGGTGACAACCAAAAAATGGGGGGTGGGTTGAGTGGAGTCAGATTTTTTTTTGGGGGGGAGTAAGAAATGTCCCTAGTTTCATCTGAGGAATGTTGGAGGGCATGAAAGCCTTTCTACTCACCTTGAAGTTGAGGCTTAGAATAACATACCCTCCAACATTTCTACAATGAAAATAGGGACGTCCCATTCCATAATGATAATTATACTATTTATACCCCACACATCTTATTGGGTTGCCCCAACATTTTGGGCAGCTTCCAGCATAACAAAACACTAAACATTTAAACAAATATCCCTAGACAGGATTGCCTTCAGACAGCTCTGGGGCTGGATAACTCCATACCCTCCAACATTTCTCCAATGAAAACAGGGACATTCAAGGGAAAAGCGGGACATTCTGGGATCAAATCAGAAACCAGGATGGCTTCTCTAAATCAGGGATTTCCATGGAAAATAGGGACACTTGGAGGGTCTGGAATAAGGAGTAGACACTTAGGCCATATCCTCTTTTTCCACAGACAGGGCTGGGTTGCCCAACTAGCTGCAGGCTTGGCTTGTTGTCAGTTGATTTCCATACCTATAAAAGTTTTCCCTCTGCAGGCATTTCCTTGTTTATCTGGTTTAAATTTGACATGGTGCCCCTAGCTTAATCCAACTAAACATGTCTGGATCATTTGTCAGACACCATGGTGCAAACAGTTTTATTATGGCATAAGTTATTTTGCACTGGATTCCACTTCACCAGATCATTATTTATAATTTATGAAAGCTTATTCAATAATGTGTTTCTTAGCCTTAAAAATGCAACTGGACTATTGTTTTGTTTCTGCTGTAAGCCATGGCTAGCTGGTTTATCGCAATAGCTAGTTAGCACCTGCTTCCCCAGTGCAGAATCTTTGCTCATATTTAATAATATTATTCTACGACAGTAATTCAGCCTGAAATAGAAACTCTTCATTGCCAGTCAGCCACATGGAATCACTGCTATGCTTTGAACAAGCGGGATGAAACAGGAGCTACTGGCTCTCCACCCAAGATAATTATCACTGTAATATTAAGAGCAGTTGCAGGTCTGGCTTTATCAGAATCAGTAGCCAATGTTACGCTCCAGGCAAGGAAAGTATGAATAGATTTTATTTTTGAAGGGAACTCCCTTCAGCTGATACCTGTTGAGGATCCTAGGTGAGATACCAACATAGTACTGGTTTCTCCCAGTACCAGTCACCACACAAAATTTGATAAAGTTTCAGATAGTTTACTGCTGCAGAATATAAGACTCAATAATACAGTTCTGGACACAGCTTGTAGGCTTTTTCAGATACATATATAATGATACATACAAGTACAAAGAATATCTGTTGCTCTAAATAAGTCCAGCAATTCAAGACATAACACTGGGCAATTACTACTGATTGGCTAACTGACTAAGAGACAGATAGACTAACTACAGATTGAGACACTGAGCTGGCATGCATTAATCACAAGATATAGTTGGTGCACTGGGCCTTTACTATAGTAACTGGCTTTATTAACACTGCACCTGTGCTTAGCTCATCCATGACCCCAGTTATACTCATGAAGGAAATTAACCCCCTCTCATGCTCAATTACTCCAACAATGTTTCCCCAATTTTGGAAGAATTTTTTGTTTGGGCCTTTCTGAATTAGGGCAAAATCAACCAAGGTGGGTTAAAAACCTGTTCTGCAGATCTTTGCTATAGCTTTTCAGCCCCGACTTTCATAATGGGACAAAATAAAAATTTAAATAAAACAAATCTGGAAAGAAACATTTAAGTAACCTGCTTTTGTTAACTCTAAAAAAAGACTTGCCTATCTTCACAATTCAGAACTTGTTGGTGAAATGGAAAGCAAGAGTATGGGGATTAGACAATTGGTTTCCTCCATATTTAATCTGACCCCCATCATCGGACGCTGCTGCATCCTAGGTTATTCTTTTACAGTGGTACCTTGGGTTAAGTACTTAATTTGTTCCGGAGGTCCATTCTTAACCTGAAACTGTTCTTAACCTGAAGCACCACTTTAGCTAATGGGGCCTCCAGCTGCCACCGCGCCACTGCTGTGTGATTTCTGTTCTCATCCTGAAGCAAAGTTCTTAACCTGAGGTAATATTTTCGGGTTAGCGGAGTCTTTAACCTGAAGTGTATGTAACCTGAAGCGTATGTAACCCGAGGTACCACTGTATCATGCTCATTAGCATTCTTTGCAGAAAGCTAAGACACAGGTTGAACCACTACCATGCATGAATTTTGCTAAAAATGTGCAAATCTCCCCATACTCAGCACTGCAAGACTGCTACATTTAAAATGCACCCAAGTGAAGTATGCAGCACTTTAAATTTATTATTAATCACCCCCACGCCATTTTGTGCAATACTGTCTAATCACAATTTGGCAACTTCACCTAGTGTCAGGAATCAGCCAGCTTCCAGTTGCTGCCAAATGAAGGAAGCAGCCAGGAACAGAGAAGATTAACTGCCATGCAGGATGAGCATCGGTTAGTGCCAACTCCCCCGCCCCTTGGAATGCTGGCCGATAAGGGAATTGTGGAGAGCAAGCCAGAACTCAGTCAAAGCTCTCCGGAAGTACAAACAGGCAGGAAAGAGCTAAGAGACATCCTCTCTGAGAATGGGGAAGAGGAGGGAGCTGACCCACTCAGTCTGAGGTCTCGACGAATGGGAGGGCTGCAAGATAGGAAGCAAAACAAAAGATGTATGGAGCGAAAGTTCAGTTGCTTCTGGTCTCACCGGAAGTAGTCTTCAGAAGGGTCATCTTGATTTGATGATGGTGGAGACTGTGTAAAGCTGTCCAGAGCTATCTGTTTGTTTTGACAATAAATCGTTCTTTTTAATTAACTACACTCACTGTTATCAAGCCGGAAACTGGAGTCCTAACACCTAGTAATCATGGGATTTGGGGAGAGAGTTTATACTGTACATGCTTAATTCAGTGGATTTAAATGCCTGAGTAAACCAGCAATCTAAAACACAATATTAAAAACAGTTTAAAACAAATTACAATCACAATTGAAGTGGTTCCTAAATAAATACTGATAGCTATGAGGATCAAGCATCAAAGTCTAGGCTAAAGAGGTGTGTCTTCAATACATGATAAAAGCTGCAAAATGAAGGTACCTGACACAACTCTGTAAGGAGAGAATGCCATAATTTAGGGGCTGCTGCAGAGAAGGCCCTCTCCTGGGCCTCCACCACCTGAACTGATGAGGGCAGTGAAACCACCAAGAAGGTCCCTCCACTGAACTTAAGACCCAAGAGAATCTGTAGCGAAGAGGCAGTTTTTAAAGATGTTTGGAACATACACAGAAATACAATTATGGCAAAAGCTTTACCTATTGACACTGGTTTACTTTTGGACCCTGTATTTGAGCATGGCAACCTGTTAGATTTTAAATGCTGTAACTACAAGGGTGGGCCCTTTTTCTTGTTCATTTTTCAGCAGTGGAAAAATTTTTCAGTACACCTAAATAGGTGTACCCAGAACCTACATGACAAACTTTTATCAGCAAGTCAAAACAATATTTTGAACACAGACATTTTAAGATGGATACAGTCGTACCTTGGAAGTTGAATGGAATCCGTTCTGGAAGTCCATTTGACTTCCAAAACGTGTGGAAACCAAAGTGCGGCTTCTGATTAGCTGCAGGAAGCTCCTGCAGCCAATCGGAAACCGTGGAAGCCCCATCAGACGTTTGGCTTCCAAAAATAGTTCACAAACCAGAACAGTCACTTACGCATTTGCAGCATTCAGGAGCCAAAACATTCAAGAACTAAGTTGTTAGAAAACCAAGGTACGACTGTAATGCCTTGGCATATGTTGTGGCTATACCTGTTTCACTATGGTGTTGATACTGCTGTTTTATTTCAGTCTTCCTCAGCATAGCACTTTCTAGAAGTTTAGAATCAAAACTCCTATAATACCCCACCATTGGCTTTTATAGCTGAAACTAATAGGAGATATAGTTCAAAATCTTTGGAGGGCACCAAGTTGGGAAAATCTGATGGGGAAATTGATGATTATTTACATTCCATACTGCTTAAAATATTTAAAATATATCTAAGCGGCGTACAGAAACCTGAAGCAACAATACAACTAAAACAATACCATTCAAAGATACAGTTACATATAAAAATGTTACATTAATACAAAGCTACTAATATATATAAATCAATATCAGTTCATTTTGCTTCTGAGGCACTCTCCCATGCAGCCTCCCGGTTCTTACCCAAGGTCCAAACTCACCCAAGGTCCCAAATCTCAGCTCACCCACAAAACTATCCTAAGAGTTCCTAGAAGAAGTGGACATTACCCTAATCTCTCACTCTAGATTTGATTTTTATAGGCAAGCCCCTGTTAGATGCTACTTCCTCAGGCTGTCCACAGCTGTGCCCCATTCAGCTGCACTATCCACACCCACTTTCTGGTACAGAAGGTCCCCCTTCTACTCACGGTTCTTTCTTTTACACAACTATTCATTTTTTGCTGAATCATAGAATCTTAGAGTTGGAAGGGACCCCAAGGGTCATCTAATTGAACCTCCTGCAATGCAGGAATCTAAGCTAAAGCGTCCACAGCCGATGGCCATCCAACCTCTGCTTAAAAACCTCCAAGGAAGAAGAGTCCATCACCTCTCGTGGGAGTCTGTTCCATTGCTAAACAGCTCTTACTGTCAGAAAGTTTTTTCCGAATGTTTAGTCAGACTCTCCTTTCCTGCAACTTGAAGCCATTGGTTTGAGTCCTAGCCTCCATAGCAGGAGAAAACAAGCATGCTCCCTCTTCCATGTGTCAGCCCTTAAGATAAAATATGGCTGTCATATCTCCTCCCAGCCTCCTTTTTTCCAGGCTAAACATACCCAGCTCCTTCAAGAGCGCCTCATAAGTCTGTTTCCAGACCCTTGATCATCTTGGTTGCCCTCCTCTGCACACGTTCCAGCTTGTCAACATCCTTCCTAAATTGTGGTACCCAGAATTGGACACAGTATTCCAAGTGTGCTCTGACTAAGGCAGAATAGTGTACTACTAATTCCCTTGACCTCGACACCATATTTTTGTTGATGCAGCCTAGAATAGCATTAGCCTTTTTTTGCTGCTGCATCACACTGTTGTTAAGCTTGTGGTCCACCAAGACCCCTAGATCCTTTTCACATGTACAAGTCAGGTGTCCCCCACCCTATATTTGTGCATCTGGTTCTTCCTGCCTAAGTGCAGAATCTCACCTTTGTCCCTAATGAAATTCATTTTGTTAGCTTGCACCCAGTTCTCCAAATCTGTTGAGGTCATTTTGAATTCTGATTCTGTCTTCTGCGCCTCCCAGTTTGCTGAATATATTTCAACAGTCCCAAAGTTTGAAAGTCAGTAGCACAGATGTTGTAATGGTTGTTGTACGCAACCCCATGGAAGAAGATAACAGTGGTTACCCAGACTTCATTGCTGGTTGCGAAGGGCCCCTCAGGCTTCAGGACCCCAGAAATGTAGGTTCACCACTGCACATAACCCAGGCTTGACCCTGACCTAACCTCAGCCTTCCCCCGGGAGGCTAATAATGGATACACACCCAATGCCTAAGCTTATCTACATCAGTAATCAAAAAATTTGTGGTTAATTTTTAATCCCAGAAATTTGTTGGGTCTAGTTCATTCCACCCTTTATTCCTCGTGTCTTCACCCACGGAGATGGTGTGCACCTTCGCTCAAAGCTATTTCTTCACTCTCTGTCCTCTCCACCTCCTCCATCTTCTTAGATGCTGACTGCTGCTATGACACATGCATCACAGCCCAGATGGTAGTCAATATGTACTATGATTCACCCTGTGTCAGGGACTGGGCAGAGGAGGAATGGTGGAGACTGCCTCCCCAGCCTGACCTGTCAGGTGGTGGTGTGGTTGCTTGAGAGCAAACAGGCAAGACTCTGACCTGTCTTTTCCAGCTTTATTATTAGTGCAAGTTATTTACAGTGTGGAGCGTCGCAAGTTCATGTCTGGCTCAGTCGCTGGCAGAATCTGGGCATGGCCGGTTCTTGTACCTCCCCCAGCATAACAGCCATGTGACCCCCATCCTTCTCCTCCACTCTCTGTGCCGAAACCTACTGTGCAGAGTGGGCGCTGGCAAAGGGGTACTTCCCTCCCCTCCGCTTTGCTCAGGCTCAATGTTGAGGCTCTCCCTAGCATCTCCTGGTCCCTGCACCTCCTCCCTACTTGGAGGCAGGGCTTTCCTCCTCGCCAGAGGAGGAACTGCTTCGCAAGATCTTCGGAGGTTCCCTATAACACAACTGCCTTTCCACCTCTCGCCTCTGAGCTGATGGCAGTTCCCTGACATGACCCTTCCAGAGAAGAGGGAGACAGTTTAGACTTACAACAGGGGTCTGAGGGCCCTCACAGTTCAGAGGCAGAGAGGGAAAGTTGGGAAATAATGGGAGAGGAGGAGGAGAGGAAGCACCAGGGAGGTGACAGCTGATGGACAGTGTCTTTAGAAAGCATCCCAGACCCTACCTCCAAGAACCCAGCGAGCCTTGAAAGTAGGAGAACAAAGAGCTCAAAGACAAAGGGAACTTCTCAGCACCCGTAGTAGAGAACTTGAGCTTGATGAATGAGAAAGTTGAAGAGACGGGGGTGGGGTGGAGATTCACTCGAGACAACACCATTATTCCAAGAGGCTGCACTCTAAGCCTCTCTCTGTATATATTGAATAAAAAGCAGGTTGTAAGGACTTTTTCTTGTCTTATCCGTCCCTGGCAACCTGCTGTGGAAGTTGTTTCCTCTGCCACCTGACACCCTGGTTGTAGACCACCCTGAAATCTTATCTGATGAAAGTCAGCATAAAGATGTTTGAAATGAAGAAATTTGATGTGGAGTGCAGGTGAGACAAATGGCCCCTGGAGAAGATATTACACAATAATATTACACAATAATTGTGTTATAGGATGATGTTCAGGTTCTGAGATCTTTCCTGTTTTAAGTAGTTGTTACTCCAAGTAATTTGCCTTGACTTCAGTGTGGGAGGATTCCTCCAGTTGCAGCTGCAAGGGCTTGGTGGGACTCATGCAATATCTGATGTTTTCCTATGGTTGTTTTGCTGTTGTTCCTTTCCCTGAGTACAGGAGTCACATGGTGGCATGAAAAGTTTGGTCTCCTCCTTCCACCTTACTCACAGTTGACTGCCCTTCTTGAGTTTCTTTTCCAGAGTTGCGTGTAAATGCTTCTCCCCTCCGCTCTGAATATTGCACATCTTTGGAGATCTGTGACTAAGAATAAATCAGCTGGGTGATGCTCAGTAAACGGGAGAAGGCAAGAAAGGGAAATTGTTTTTAACACAGCTGCTGATTCCTGCCAACTATCTCTCAGGTAAGTGATTGTGAAATACATGTGAATTCACATACATACATATTGACTCCATACATGTGAATTCACACCCATATTCATGCTGGTTTGGCAGAAGTAAAATGAATAGAGGTGTGAATTCACTTCAGGCAAATAAAATTGGGTAGATTTGGACCTTGCCCATAGTGTAGTGGTGCGTCTCTGAAGCAGACAGATGCAAAATGACCCACTTATGAAGCTACAGATATTTGGAGCGACACAGACCCCTTGCAACAACCTCTGTAAAATGAACAGTGCTAGGCATAGAGGAGGGAGGGAAAGGGATGTGGTTTTGAGACTGATAGCTCCAGCTTCCAATGAGGAAATGACGTTCTCTCTTCAATCACCGTGCTTTGGGAAGTAACACTGAAGCATAGCTGTCAACTTTTCCCTTTTCTTGCAAGGAATCCTATTCGGAATAAGGGAATTTCCCTTTAAAAAGGGGAAACGTTGACAGCTATGCACTGAAGCAATGTATCTGAACTCTGTCCATTTCCCATTGTTCTTTGCCAGCTCACTCTCTTTTACGGCCAATGCCATGTGTACACAGATACAAGCACCTGGAGCCAGAATAGTACATGGTAATGTGTACACAGCCTTAGTTTCACTCACCACCACCCTATCCTCTTCTGGCCCTAGCAGTAGCTGCATTTAATGTCAAACTCCTTGTTGTTGTTGTTTGCAGGTGTGTGAGTAGCACTGCAATCTGTTTGACCCTATGATTGTGTTCTTTGTTGCGTGCATATATGTGCATATATGTGTGATTCTGTCACCCCCTCCCCAGTTTTATGGGACAGCTCCCCCTTTTAGGAGGGGCTGCTTTGCGGGCAGGATCTGGGTCCCCACAGCGACCCTGGAGTGGGTGGAGGTAAACCGCTCTCATTAGCAGGAACTCCGGCCACATCATATTCTGTCCGGCCAATCATGGCTTGCCTGGGGCGTGGCTACGCCCGTTTGAATATTGGTGTGGCCAGGGAAGCAACCTCCTTCTACTTCCAGCCGTGGGATCTCCCAGACCACCCACCCTCTTTTCTTGCGTGGTTTGACTATGGCCTTGCTACGACTTATGTTGGTTGCCTGGCTGTCGGGGCCAGGTAGGAATTTTTCCACTTGGCGTAATTGGCACTGGCCATTTGGTTTTCGCCTACCTAAGAGGAATTGTCACAACTTTATAAGGTTAGGCATTGGGTAAGCCTTATTATGGGAGGGGAGGTTGTTGCCTCCGCCTGCCCCTCCACGTTAAGGGTATCCCGTTAAAGGGATCCGGGGTGTGTGGTCCCTATCTGAAGCCTGGGTGTAGGCTAGGGTCATGGCACAACCCCAACGGTGACCGGGGGGGGGGGGCTCATTTGATGTACACCATAGGGCTCCCCCTTCCGGTTGTTGACCCTTAAAGAGATGGGCAGGAGTCAGGTTAGTCTTGCTTCACCCAATTGCCTAAGCCAAACCGCTCACATCTGTAACCAATAAAGTTGTGGCCTTATTTATCCCATTAACCCAATATACATGTGTTCATGTGTTTATTTCCGGGGCCTCGCCATGCATTGTGCGCAAGCACTACATTAGCATATCCTTTCAAATTTCAACAGACTGACAAGACTCATGCTGCCCCAGGCAAGGGTTGACTTTGTTTTTTTCAAATTTCAGTGGCGCCCTGTGTGAGGCCAAAATTGGTCCCCTTGCCTTCCGTTCTCCTCAGTTCACTCCACCACAATTGTGACACCCTGCAGCATCCTTTTGGCTTGGTACCCATTGCAGTGGAACCATTCACGCTGCCCTAAATCTACCTCTGCCCGAAGGCAGCTTCTTAGAGGACAAAGGCAAAATGTGAGATAAATCATTCTCTCTCAAATAAACTTTAAAGGGGCTTAGCGTAAGGTCACACACCTGTACCCATCGGTCTGAAATCTGACAAGTGTGGTGTAGTGGTTAAGAGCGGTAGTCTCATAATCTGGTGAACTGGGCACAAAGTATGTGTAAGGTTGTCTCATGTGAAGTGACCTGCTACCTGAAGCCCATTTTTTAGCAGGCACACTCCAATATTTTGTTTGCTAATGTCATTTTGAAAGCTGAAATTGCAAAAAAGAACAACAGGTGCTTTGAATTACCATGAATCTCTGTCTTGCTTTTTGAACTTCATATTTAATATTGTTTCAAAACGTTAAACAACAATTACACTGTCAACTCAAGATGCCATAATCATTCCCCTATAATTGTGGTGAAAAGCTACGACATCTGCAATGTACCGGATTAAAAAGTAAATAATCTTGGCTTCCTTTTTGCTGGTTGGGCATTCTTTCCCATTTTCCAGGCCTGCCAAATTTACATACCTGATGGAAGCGGTGGGCTGGGCTGGGGGTAGGGAAGAGAGTCTCAGGATGTAAGATTTTATTCAAATCATTTCCATACTTCTCTTGATCATAAATTATTATTTTTTAATGGTTAAAAGTATAAAAACATAAACATAAAATCGCAAAATGAGACATGCAAGTAAGTAAACAATAATTAGATGAATATTGCAAACAAAATACTTTCATGACTTAGTAGAAAGCTTTTGTCTGATTCCTAAAAGAAAGCAACCTTTTAGAGGAGCTGTGGTTTCAGGTTGAGTGACGGACCCTTCCCAGGTTCCCCATGTGCTGTATATTTTATCTCTTGGGAGTAGGCAGAGGGGTGGTGTTAACAAATAGCTAGGAAGGAAGGTGTTAAGCAGTCCCTTCTACCCCTCTTCTCACAAACTGAAGCCACCTGTAGCTGCATTACAAAATTGTTCATTCAATTTACACCCTGCCCTTCTTCCCAAGGGAGCCTAGGGTGGTGGGCACAACAATGATAAAATATTAAAAACACAGCCTAAAAACCACTTTAAAACACTCTCAGCCAGTAATCCCAGGGTTTTCAGGAACAGTGTATTTCAGTCATCAAATGTTTAGAAATCCCCACACTGGATTACGAAACTATGCGGAAAGACTTCACTTGGCCAACTTTATCCCACAATTTGCCATGGTGTGGTTGTTTCCTTGTTTTGTTTTAGAGCATAGGTGCCAACTCTGAGGGACTGAGACACTTCCCCCTCCCTGCTGGCAGCTCTTCCTCCTCCTCTTCCTCCTCCTCCTGCCTGTGGCCATGGGCTGCTTCCCCTGTCTTTCCCTTGTGTGTGTGTGAGGGGGGAGAGGACCGGGGCTCACCAGCCACTAGGGCCATGCTGCCACCATGTTTGGCTTTGACCCTGGCTCTTGGCAATGTCACATGACACTGTGCAACTTCGAACACATGGCATCAGGACCTTGTGTTGGGCTCCTGCAATCTTTTTGAGAAGTTGGTGCCTCCGTTTTAGAGACAGCAAGAGCTGCCCTGAGCTTGAGTGGGGCTGGGGGTGGGGTGTACAGCTTTAACACTGGGGCCTCTACTGCAGCCCCATTTGGAATCCACCTCCCAGTGCCTTAATGGAAGTGGAAGTTTCCAGTGGGCATATCAGGTGCACCAAAGATACGGCAACTCGGGCTTTCAGAGGATCTCCTGGGCTTTCCCAGTCACCAAGACCATGTTAAAAACTAGGCTGTGGGAGGTAGATCACCAGGAACTAATCTCAGCTGCGGGGGAAAAACATGCTCCCCCCTTTATTTTCGACTCTCTTGGGCACAGGAATTTAATCTTAATTATTTACAATTTTTGTTTAACCCGCAAGAAAGAAGGGCCTTTTCACTGGCTAAATCCTTCTAACCTCCTTTGGGGTAGGTTTGCGGGTTTGGCAGAAGGAGATAGGATCTGCCCGTGCGATGCCCACCTGGTGGAAACTCTAGCTCACATGGCCCTTAAACGTAAAATGTATGATGATCTCCGCCATCTATGTATTCCAGCATGGAAACCAGAGATGGAGGTTATGCGCCTCTTATTACAGGGGAGAGGCCAGGAGCTCACCAAGACAGTAGCTAAGTTCCACACTGGAGAGCCAGTGTGGTGTAGTGGTTAAGAGCGGTAGTCTCATAATCTGGGGAACCGGGTTTGCGTCTCCGCTCCGCCACATGCAGCTGCTGGGTGACCTTGGGCCAGTCACACTTCTTTGAAGTCTCTCAGCCCCACTCACCTCACAGAGTGTTTGTTGTGGGGGAGGAAGGGGAAGGAGAATGTTAGCTGATTTGAGACTCCTTCGGGTAGTGATAAAGCGGGGTATCAAATCCAAACTCCTCCTCCTCCTCCTCCTCCTCTTCTTTTTCTATTTGATTTTTTTGTCACCGAAGTATGCTACAGGATCCTGCCCTTGCTGGAAACCCACAGAGATGAGGCGGATTGCTCACCTCTTCTGCCCTTTGGAGGGTGACTGTGCTGTTGGGGTGGCGACGAGATGACACTGGCCTATCTATTCTGAATGTATTCTGAATGTTCTTATGGGATGCCAATAAAGGTCACTTGACTTGACATATCAGGTGCAGCAGGGAAGGTGATTCCAACTAGATCGTGGTGTGTGCCCCCACCCCCTCCATGCCGCAGACCTGATCTAGCTCTCTTCCGCAGTTCCAGGTGTTCGTTAAACAAAAAACAGCCAGCAACACTGAAGTATGTGATGAAACTTGTATCCAATCTGGTCGTCATTTGCTCATTCCTGTAGCCTCACGTTACTGAAATGTGAAAAGGGGCGAGGCTCTGAGAGTCATAATTAAACACACTGAGTACTTGCTAGTTTGAAATATTCTTATAAGAGGTAACGCTGCCAGGTGCTAACATCCAATTGTCGATTTGTGCCCCAGACCACATGCAACTGAAATGATGTTGGCATCCTTTTCTAATGCAAAGGAGGTAAGAAAACATGTCTAAACTTTAAACATTAATGTTGTGTTCCACTTATTTAGTTATTTAAAAATCTAGTTACAGTGGTACCTCTGGTTAAGAACTTAATTCGTTCCGGAGCTAAGTTCTTAACCTGAAACTGTTCTTAACCTGAGGTACCACTTTAGCCAATGGGGCTTCTCACTGCCACCGTGCAATTTCTGTTCTCATCCTGAAGCAAAGTCCTTTACCTGAGGTACTATTTCTGGGTTAGTGGAGTCTGTAACCTGAAGCATATGTAACCTGAGGTACCACTGTATTTAGACAAAAATATGTATGTATTGTTTTCCATTTCAGGGCTGACTGAAAGTGCAGGAGAGACTAGTTTATGTGTTTATGACTGAAAGTGTAGGAGAGACTAGTTTCTGATTTTTTAATATAATGGAATATACTTGTGCTCTGTTTCTGTTTATTTCTTTTGTAATTTACTCCCCTTTACTGAGGACTTTAATATTCTGGGCTGGTAATTACTATTGGAATGAGATAATAAAGTATTATTATTTCTGCATGCCTGCAATGGTAATAATAAAACTTTATAAGTAATCTGTCGAACTCTAGAAGGAAATAAAGTCATAGAGTGCATCCTTCAAGCTTTGTTTTCTTTGATAAGCAATGCCTTAATACTCTGTCTGGAATTCTTTACTTACTGACTTACTGACTTACTTGAACTGAGTGTGGCTCACTTTGGATGGGACGTGTATAGAATTCTGCTGCTCATGTAGCTTGTCAGAATAAGGGTGATTAAATTGTGATACTTTCAATGTATGTTTTGTAGGTAATGTTTACTGATTAGAAGAGGAGACAGCAGGAGGTGGTTGCTATTCAGGATTAATTTAAGGGGCCATAATCTTGTCTATGGGTTCTGAAAAATATAGCCAACACTTTTTACCTATACTCTGTCATGACTGCATTATAGATTTTGTGGAAATCCTTGACTGTGATTTCTTTATAATATGATTTCGCCATCTTCTTTTAACCATAAGCATTAAGATAAATTGCCAGAGTCTTGGTGCAATTTTCTACAAAATTTCAGTTTTGGTACATAGCTATTCCATTCCGTTTTGAGGAGGAGGGATGGGTAAGGGAATATGGGCAATGCCAGGGCTTTTTTTCCAGCTGGAACTCACCTGAACTCAGTTCTGGCACCTCTCAGGTGGATGTCATTGCCATTATAAGAGAACAAGGGAGGCATTTATGGTGAGTTCTGGCACCTCTTTTTCTAGAAAAATAGCACTGGGCAACTTTCTTTACAAAAACTAAAAACAGCAATTTAGAATACTCTTAAGAAGCCCGTAGCAGCTTGCAAATATAATCAAGGAGTGAGTTGGCTGATTTGTATATTTATTTTGCATTGATATCATGCTGCTGTTGTTGAATGGTCACTTTAAAATGTGAAGGTTCATTATTGCTTCACAAGTTGTGTATGTCTTTAAGGGCCAGGGCCAAGGCAAATAACGAGACCCAGTGAAACATATGCTGTGAAACATAGCAGGGGCTGCTAGGTTGTGTTAATTAAGCTGTGTCAGCATTTGGGCATAATATATAAGGAGCAGCACCTAGCTCCCTCATTACCCTGGGGGATGGGTTGGTGGTTGGGTCTGGTTTGTTGTTGATGTATTTAGTGTATAAGGAGTTTTTGGTTTTGTTATTAAAACCTTGTTTAAGTTATTTTTGAGTCCCTTTTAAACGCATGGTCTCCTCAGCAAGCTCTCTGCAGCGCTACTAAACTGCAAATAGCCAACAGCTGTACCATATCAGGAGGGCTTGGCTGGATTTTTTGCTTCATTCATCAGGGTGTGAAGTCTGCTGCCAGGAGAAGAGCACACAGCATCATTGACACCCAAAACGAGTTATTTTATAGAGCATTACAATCCCTGCTAAAACTGCTTGCTAAGATTTATGGCTGTGTGAGAATTGCTTAGTCAGACATTCTTGCTCTGCTCACAAGCTTTTATCTCTTATATCAGACATGTTCAACTGGCCGACCATGATTCCGGGATCCTGGTTGATTGTGGGATTTAAAAAACGGGGGCCTGAATGTCTCCATCCCAGCCCCCCTGCTGTGTTCCTCCGCATCAAGTGGGTGGTCCTTTGGCGTTAGCTGATGGTGATAGGTGATAGGATGATTGGCTTTGGCTCTGTGTGCATTTGTTGTTGTTTATGCCATTCCCCCCCTAAAAAAAGCTCAACAACCCTGGTCAGTCCTCCCCTTGCACCCACCCACTCCACCCCACCCACGCTCCTCCTCCCTCCAATGATAATGGGTAGATCACTGCCAGTTTTGTTATACTGGGAGTAGATCACAGTCTCTGGGGAGTTGGGCGTGCTGCTTCATTGCTCCACATGAGTAGAGGTAGTTGCAGCAAACCATAACTTCCCATTATGTCAAAACCAGGAAACTATGGATAGGATTCCAAGCAAACTAAAATTTCCATATTAAGCAAAAGGATATGATGATTTCATACCGTGGCTTGTTTTGAAGGTGTCTTAATACTAGTTGTTTACAGAAGCTTCCAGGCTTGTTTGTTACTTGTGTGACGGGATTGGTGAAGTAGTTGTGTGTGCGCGCACACATACACGAACAACTTATTAGGCTGCATTTGGACAATCAACTTCTTTTCAGTCAAAGGTTTACGTAAGTCAAATTGACTTGACATTTAATTACACAGCACTACCTGGGAAATCAAACGTTTGTATTATTATTCAGTCCCCGTTCCCCCCCCCCCCCACTCATTGGTTACCGGTCCAATTTTAAGTAACAAAGTGCTTACCTCTCTATCAGAACTAGGGCTGATCAAATTAGTCCCACAAAATTGTCACTCCGTTAGTATGTGGTACATTTGAAGGGGGAGTTTTTGTTAATTTGTAGGATCAAGTGTGTGGAATTTTTTGAATAACATAATGTAGCATTCTTTCAAGGGCATGCAGAGAGGGTAAGGATGGTAGCCAAACACTAGTGGCCACTGAAAATACCGTATTTTTCGCTCTATAACACGCAGATTTTTTCTCCTGAAAAGGAAGGGGAAATGGCTGTGCGTGTTATGGAGCGAATGTGTGGTCCCTGGAGCCGAAAAATCAGACAAAAATCAAATCGGG
Organism: Podarcis vaucheri; assembly: GCF_965113315.1. NCBI lineage: Eukaryota > Metazoa > Chordata > Lepidosauria > Squamata > Lacertidae > Podarcis > Podarcis vaucheri. The sequence goes on along the minus strand of NC_138759.1, from coordinate 46,259,242 downwards.
CTTCACAATTGCTGAACGGAACAAAGAGCAGGGAAAGCCCCTCCCCTCCAGGCAAGAAGAGGAAGTGGCAGCTTTCCTGCATTCTGCTTCAGGGTCTTACTGCCCTCCCGCTCTGTTTCGTTGCTGTGTTTGCTGAAACGGAACAAAGAGCAGGGAAAGCCCCTCCCCTCCAGGCAAGAAGAGAGGAAAGCAGAGCGTCCCTCTAATTCCTCTCCATGCTCCGGAGGGAACAATGTTTGTGAAGGGAGAGAGATTACAGGTTCAGTTTAAAATTCTGATTTGACTTGCTTTTTGTTTTTGGGGACACACAGCATTCAAATATGCTTTCTTCCATTTAAAAGGATGAAATCCTTAAACAGTGTTTTGCCTGTAAATTCATGCGATCTGGAAGATTACAGTGTTGTGTACCTCTTAAGGGATGGCAAAGCTTAGGTTTCGCTGCTAAATAGTTCTTAATGCAGTTAAAATGCTTTCTTCTGTCAAGGCAATTAAAAAAAATAAATATCAGGCAGCCGGAAAACATGCAGATGGGAGGGAGGGAGAGAGAGAGAGAGCGCTGGCTGGCTTGTGTGGGTGGGTGGGGGGGAACTTTTGCCTTCCTTTCCTAACGTTATAGCCCTCTCCTGCATTCTTAGCCTTCTGTGTTTTTCCTTCCCTCCCCACTTAAAATGTGGTTACAAAGCATGGATCCACATGGATCCTCAGGATCTTTGCATTGGGTCACCCCAAATTCACCATCAGAGCACACAGCATGTCCATGGCTACAGCCTGCTCCCCCCCCCAAATCACGCACCCACTGTTGCCTGGGGCTGCAATGGTGCAAAAACGTGGTTACAAAGCATGGATCCACATGGATCCTCAGGATCTTTGCATTGGGTCAGCCAAAATTCACCATCAGAGCACATAGCATGTCCATGGCTACAGCCTGCCCCCCAAAAATCACGCACCCACTGTTGCCTGGGGCTGCAATGGTGCAAAAAAGTGGTACAAAGCATGGATCCACAGGGATTCTCAGGATTTTTGCATTGGGTCACCCCAAATTCACCATCAGATCACATGTCTGTGGCCACAGCATGAGGCACAAAAATGATACGTCCACTGTTTCATTCAGAATATTTTTTCCCTTGTTTTCCTCCTCTAAAAACGATGTGCGTGTTATGGTCAGGTGCGTGTTATAGAGCGAAAAATACGGTAGTAACTGGGAATCACCCTGTTTTTTGAATGCTGTCTTCAGGCACCCACACCTGGCACCAACCTTCCCTATCATCTTGGCGCCAGTTAAACAATTTTTATTACTCAAAGTACTGGGACAGCTTCCAAGAAAGTTGCTACAGTTAGTCCAAGTGTAGGTGCGTTTTGTTTTGTTTGTTTAGTTTTATTTTTTTGTTTTGTTTTACATTTGTCGTTATGATATTATGTTCATATAATTGTAGAGTTGGAAGGGACCTTAACGACCATCTAGTCTAACCCCCTGCAATGCAGGAATATACAGCTGCCCCGTACAGGGATTGAACCTGCAATGCTGGTGTTATCAACATTATGCTCGAAGCCTATTCCGAACTTAAAATTGGTAAGTGTAATGCTGGTGGTCAACAGAAGAAGAAGAAGAAGAAGAAGAAGAGTAGTAGTAGTAGTAGTAGTAGTAGTAGTAGTAGTTTGGATTTGATATCCTGCTTTATCACTACCCGAAGGAGTCTCAAAGCGGCTAACATTCTCCTTTCCCTTCCTCCCCTACAATAAACACTCTGTGAGGTGAATGGGGCTGAGAGACTTCAAAGTAGTGTGCCTGGCCCAAGGTCACCCAGCAGCTGCATGTGGAGGAGCGGAGACACAAACCTGGTTCACCAGATTACGAGTCTACCGCTCTTAACCACTCAAGGCAAATCTTTAAAAATGTTGTATAAACACCGACAACTGGGAAACACTGGCCTGTGAGCCCTCTGATTGGAGAACAGCCTTTAGCAAAGGTGTCATGGGTTCTGAAGACACTCGAACTCAGGACGAAAGGGATAAATGCACTAAGAGGAAGGCAAACTTGGCAAACCCTCACCATGATCAATTCCCGCTCAGAAACCTATGTCCTGTAGAAGGACATGTGGATCCAGAATTGGCCTCCACAATCACTTATGGAAGACAATCTTACTTGGGTTGCTGAACAACTTGGTGGGTTTCTGGATGAAGCATCGGCTCTGGATCCATTCCAGTCCGGCTTCTGCACTGGTCATGGGACCAAGACGGCTCTGGTCGCCCTAACAGATGATCTCTGCAGGCAGCTGGATAAAGGCGGGTTGGGGCCACTTATATCTATTAGACTTGTTAGCAGCCTTCAACATGGTCGATCACAAACTTCTGGACCACCACCTCGACAACGTGGGGATTCAGGGCACAGTCCTTCAATGGCTGCGCTCGTTTCTCTCTGGTCGGGGACAGAGGGTGGCGCTTGGGGGGGAACTGTCGCCACGCCACTCCCTTGGTGTGTGAAGTGCCTCAGGGTGCGATACTCTCCCTGATGCTTTTCAACATTTGTATGCGCCCCCTCGCCCAGCTTGTCTGGAGTTTTGGTTTGGGCTGCCATCAGTATGCTAATGAAACCCGGCTCTATCTATTGATGGACGGCCATCCTGACTTGGCCCCAGACACACTGATCAGATGTTTGGAAGCTGTGGCTGGATGGTTACATGGGAGCCGGTTGAAGCTAAATCCTTTGAAGACAGAGGTCCTTTGGCTGGATCAGGACGATATGGGATGGGGGGGGCAACTCCCATCTCTTGCGGGGGCGCAATTTGTGCCAGCACCGTCCGTTAAGAGTTTGGGTGTAATCTTCGACACCTCCCTTTCTATGGAGTTGCAGATTGCAGCTATAACACAGGTGGCATTTTTTTCATCTCTACCAAGCTAAGCAGTTGGCTCCTTACTGCTCTTGCCCTGACCTAGTCACTGTGATCCATGTGACGGTCACCTCCAGGCTTAATTATTGTAACTCACTCTACGTGGGGCTGCCCTTGAGACTGACCCAGAAACATTCTGGGTGCAGAATGCAGAATGCCACAGCAAGACTCCTTACGGGGTCCTCGCTGTGGGATCACATTCACCCGGTGCTATATCAGCTGCACTGGCTCCCGGTGGAGTACAGGATCAGGTTTAAGGTGCTGGTTTTAACCTTTAAAGCCCTATACAGCCTAAGACCCTCATACCTATGGGACCACCTCTCCTGGTATGTCCCACGGAGAACCTTATGGTCTTCAAATAAAAACATCTTGGAGATCCCAGGCCACAGGGAGGTTAGGCTGGCCTCAACCAGAGCCAGGGCTTTTTCGGCCGTGGCCCTGATCAGGTGGAATGCTCTGTCACAAGAGACTAGGGCCCTGCGGGACTTGACATCTTTCCGCCAGGCCTGCAAGACAGAGCTGTTCCACTAGGCCTTGGCCAAGGTACAGTCTGACCCCCTCTCTCCATCTGTAATCCTCATAGAACTCTAGCCCAATGGTTGCCATTAATTTGATTCTGAATTGATTTTAGAATGTATTTCAATTAATTGACTGTGATTTTATGTAAACTGTGCTATTTTTACTGTTGTTAGCTGCTCTGAGCCCGGCTTGGCTGGGGAGGGCAGGAGATAAATAAAATAAATTATTATTATTATTATTATTATTAATAATAATAATAATAATAATTATTATTATTATTATTATTATTGGCTATGAGTGATTGAAGAAGAAGAAGAAGAAGATGCTCAAACCAACTGAGCTATCCTGTAACTTCAACTGTAGTTTTTTCTTTATTGCTTTATTGTATTGGAAATTGATTTGAGGGTCCCCCCCCATTGTCACTATTTTCAGGGATTCAGTCACATACCAGCATATTCAGGTTGCACAATTAATGTGGATTTGAATTTCCTGCACAACAAACCCGCTTCTCCAAAAGACTGGGCATTTTGCAACCAGGAAAGTAATGAAAAAATACCCTGGAAAGTGTGGGGTAGCACTTGCTTAATGCAACGTCATCTAATCGCTCTGCAAACAAATTCTCAACAAACAGTCTGTGTCATCTGGAAGTAACCTGATAAAGAATACAGTTATATAAAATTCAAATAAATCAAATTGTTAGTCTGCTGCCCTCATAGGGAGTGAAAAACTTCTCTCCACCCCCCCCAGTTAATAATAGACAAAAAGAGTACCTGCAGCTGCCTTCTGCCACAGCAAACATCTTTCCCACAACAATTGAAACTATTCAAAAATGCCCACCCCCGAAAGTTCAACAACTTTCATTAACAGTTAGTCAAACAACACTGTGGGTACTTGTTTCCATAAGTGATTCCCACCTCCCCACCCCTGATGCTCTAGGAGTATGAAGGAGTCACAGCAAGAAAAAGGAATGGAACCAGAAAAATGATCACCTGTCTGTGGGGAAATAAAATGCTGTATACGTTTATTAGAAATCAAAAGAAGGACAAAGTGTAAGAAATGAGTCCTGAGCAAGTAATTCTGCCACTGCAAGGGGTGGTGACGGAAGGTCACAAAAAGTGAAGAAGGATCTCTCAAAAAGCCAGTGAACTGGAAAACTTTGAACCCCCAACCTAAAGGTGTTGGAAAAGCCTCGTCATCTCTGAGGAGTAGTGGAAAGGCAGGAAGACTGGCAGGGCAGCTGCAAGTAATTCATGTGGAAGAGAGGAAGACGCCTCTCAAAGACGCCCCCTCATTGCCCTCCAAAGCACTGGTGGGGGCGAAAAGCAAGCAGAGCTTCAGGGAGAGTCTGGATATGTCAAAGACTGTCAGGAATGAGCCAGCTCTAAGTGAAGGCTTGCAGCCAACTGCAAAAAGCAGCCAGGAACAGGGAGAGTTAGATGTGAGACAGGAACATCTTCAGCTCTTCTTGACTTTGATGAGCAAGCTGACAAGGCAGTAATGGAGTGCAGGCTAGAGCACAGCGGAAGCTCGCTAGAAGCACAAAAAGGTGCAAAGAGTCTCAGAGTCAGCCTCTTAGACCAGGAAGAAGGTGGAGCTGACCCACTAAGTCCTAAGGGTCAGCATATGGGAGGGTTGTTAGACAGGAAGCAAAACAAGAGACGTAAGAGTCATAAGTTCAATATCTTCTGTAGATCCCAGAAGGAGTCTTTAGAAGGGTCATCTTGAGTAATGATGTCAGAGGCTTCGTTCGAGCTGTCTGGAGTTATCTGTTGGTTTTTGCAATAAATCCTCCTTTTAATGACCTACGCTTATCAAGCTGGGAACCTGGACTCCTGACAAAGACAGACAGACGCTAACAACAGCCCCAGTGACAATTCCAGTCAAAACAGTAATGGGTGTGGAAATGGCTGCTGTTTGCATATTCCCTCACTGTCAGGACCAGATTGACTTCCTGCAAAGTGGCAGTTGTTGACACTTAATTTCAAAGCTGCAAATATCTATCACAAATTAACATAACTTGCACAATGGTAGCATTGTTTATATAAAGACCTGCCATGGGGAAAAAACAACCCTGGATCAAATTGTGTTTTTGCTATGTGGAATGGAAGAACACTGAAAAAGAAGAAAGACGCTTCTCTACTATACATCAGAATGAAATCAACAACTTTTTACATTCCTAGTATTACCTTGGTTCAGAAAGAACCCCTGCTGCCACAATTTCTACTGTGGGTTCATGGCACAATAACTACCGTACATTACTCTTCAAAGTAAGCCCCATTGAATTCCATGGAGATTGCTCCCTGAGAAGTATATACAGGATTTCAGCCTGAATTAGTTAGCCTTCAACACAGGGCTCCCATAAAATTCCAAGATCTATTACAAAACACTATTCCCCTCCCCCTGGGACGTGGATGGCGCTGTGGGTAAAACCTCAGTGCCTAGGACTTGCTGATCATAAGGTCGGCGGTTCGAATCCCGGCGGCGGGGTGAGCTCCCGTCATTCGGTCCCAGCTCCTGCCCACCTAGCAGTTCTAAAGCACCCCTAAGTGCAAGTAGATAAATAGGTACCGCTGTATAGCGGGAAGGTAAATGGCGTTTCCGTGTGCTGCGTTGGTGGTGGCTCACCAGTGCAGCTTTGTCACGCTGGCCACGTGACCCGGAAGTGTCTTCGGACGGCGCCGGCTCCCGGCCTCTTAAGTGAGATGAGCGCACAACCCTAGAGTCGTTCACGACTGGCCCGTACGGGCAGGGGTACCTTTACCTGGCTAACACCCCAGAGGACAGGATCACACTTCAAAACGACCTTGACAAATTAGAGAACTGGGCAAAAACAAACAAGATGAATTTTAACAGGGAGAAATGTAAAGTATTGCACTTGGGCAAAAAAAATGAGAGGCACAAAAACAAGATGGGGGACACCTGGCTTGAGAGCAGTACATGTGAAAAGGATCTAGGAGTCTTGGTTGACCACAAACTTGACATGAGCCAACAGTGTGACGCGGCAGCTAAAAAAGCCAATGCAATTCTGGGATGCATCAATAGGAGTATAGCATCTAGATCAAGGGAAGTAATAGTGCCACTGTATTCTGCTCTGGTCAGACCTCACCTGGAGTACTGTGTCCAGTTCTGGGCACCACAATTCAAGAAGGACACTGACAAACTGGAACGTGTCCAGAGGAGGGCAACCAAAATGGTCAAAGGCCTGGAAACGATGCCTTATGAGGAACGGCTAAGGGAGCTGGGCATGTTTAGCCTGGAGAAGAGGAGGTTAAGGGGTGATATGATAGCCATGTTCAAATATATAAAAGGATGTCACATAGAGGAGGGAGAAAGGTTGTTTTCTGCTGCTCCGGAGAAGCGGACACGGAGCAATGGATCCAAACTAAACATTAGGAAGAACTTCCTGACAGTAAGAGCTGTTCGACAGTGGAATTTGCTGCCAAGGAGTGTGGTGGAGTCTCCTTCTTTGGAGGTCTTTAAGCAGAGGCTTGACAACCATATGTCAGGAGTGCTCTGATGGTGTTTCCTGCTTGGTCGGGGGTTTGACTCGATGGCCCTTGTGGTCTCTTCCAACTCTATGATTCTATGATTCTATGATTCTACCTTTTTATTCTCCTGCCCCAGCGTATTAACTTCTATGTCTTTACCAGAATTTGGAATAATGTGGTAGGATATTACATGGACTTGGCTGGGATACCAGGGTTAAAGGCACCATGAAACTAATCGCTGTATCTCAGCCTAACCAACAGGTTTGTTGAGTGGATAACATGGGGACTCATGAATTCCACCTTGAGCTCCTTGGAGAAATGGTAGAATGGATATAAACATAATACTGATAGATAAGGAATAATCAAAACAAAAAAGCCCCTCTCCAGCTTGCCCACCCCTTCTTTGAAATGGGGGAGGTAGGGAGATGTGCAGGTTTTTAAACATGAAAAAGAAACCCTAAATATCAAAGAAAAAAACTCTGAAACACAACCAGGTCATCAAGCTTATAACCACTGGATTTTACATGTTGATCCTTGGCAAATCCAATGTGTGGCTGTCTGCTGGGGCAGCCAGGGTGCAATTCATGCTCCCATACTATTTACAGGCTCTGCACACCTTCTTTTAGTAAAAGCATTTCAAATTCTCCAAAGTGTTTTGCAGTCTTTTTATCCTTGCAACAACTCCATCAGGTATATGATCGTGGATTTTAGAAAAGCAACCAAGAGAACAGTACTGGCAGTTTAAAGACTAACAATTTTATTATGGCGTAAGCTGCAGAGCAGCTAAAGTACACATCATCAGATGCTGATCATCATTCTTGGTAATCCATGAAAGCTGAAGTAATACCATACCCCTCAACTGTCCCTATTTAATAGGGACATTCAGTTTTGGCACGGCCGCACTATCGCGTCATGTATGCATGTCCCAGTTCTCCTCTGGGACATGTTGCAGGGTGTGAAATACTCCAACAAAAGCTCTTAGACCGATTTGTCTGCAATCTGGAGAGGCTTTTGCGCCTGCACATTTATTCTCCTTCTACCTAAAGAGGAAAATGTTACAGCTGTTTCAATATTCTCCATAAAAGCGATTCAGGAGCCTTTATGTACAGAGCAGCTTGGGAGCCAGACTGAAGAAGATAGAGTATGGAGTGACTCAAAGAAGATAAAAGAAGTTCTCATAAAGTCCTGAAGCAGGGCAAAGTTGGTTGGCTGTTCACACCCTACAATATGCTGTGCATCCAGCTCAATTAAATGAATATAGGGGAAGGAAACTGTACAGCGTCCTATATTTATTATTAAAACTATTTATGTGGAGCAGCCCTGAAGATGATTTTGACAGTGTTGGCATTTAGCCAGAAGACACAGGTTAGAATTATTTCACCAACACTCCCACGCCCCAAAGAGAAAAAAGAAATTCAATATATTTGCTGTTATCTTCCATAATTCTTGTTTTAATTGCAGGGGAGGCAAATGTCAATAAACCCTCCCCGCCACAGACCAAAAAACTGTCCACACCCCCATCAAACGAGAGATGACCCAGTTGCTAGGGAGGACAGGTAAAGGCATGTGAAAAGGAGGAATCACTTTGCAGAGGGAATACTATTTTCTCTGCCACTCTTCTTCCAAAGGCCTTTCTGTGGCCTTGCACCACCTCTCTCTCTCTCCTGTAGCTTCCCCAGAGGAGGAAGGCAGTCTCAATTTACAGCAGGGCTTTGAGGAAGATAACAGCTCAGAGACAGGCGAGCAGCAGAGTTATGCGGTCTTAGGAGAAGGGGAAGAGCAGGCAGAGCATGTTTCTGGATAGCATAACCAACCCCCTTCTCCCAAAATGTGGCATTCGTTACGGGTGCAAGAACAAAGAGCACAGAGATAATTGTCCATGGACAGACGCCATAGAAGCAGGGGGGAAAGGGGGAGGAGCTCAGTGCGAGCAACTTCATTATGGAGGAATGGCCAGAATTCTTTTTTTTAAAACAATATTTATTGAAAAAAGGATTTTTAAAATCACAAAGAAAACAAAAAGACAAAATTACAGAAAAAAGACAAAAACAGAAATAAAAAAGAAAAAATAAAACCATCCTTTTCAAATTCTCCACTTTCATTACCTTCTTTCCATGACCACCTCCTCCTCCCATCTCTTGTATCTTGATTGATAAATTGTCACATCTTATCTTATATTAAACCTTAAAACTTAAAATTTAAATCTTATTTATACCAACTTCTCATAACCATTACCTTTTTACCTAATTCTTTAAACATTCTTACAAGAGCCTAGTAATTTCGTTTCAACATTTTTGCAACTTTCATAAAACCATTTCTGACGATAAAAAAAAAGAATAAAAACAATCCAATCTTCTTCCAGCGTCCCCTCCCCCCGGTCCCGGGATTGTCAGTCTTTTTGTCCCAATTAGTCTGGCCCATTTAACCTGGTGCTCTTATATCCAAGGCCATCAAATCTCTTCCATGTCCCTTCCGCAGTTCTTCTTCATATTTTCCTTTCACTCGTGGGAACTCCAGCTTGAAAGTGTTTTTGACCCTTTTCGACAGATCAGCCCCTTTCTCATAGTCCAGACTAAACTCCATGTGGTATTTTAAAACATGTTTCAAGTAGTAAACATGTTTCCAATTCCCTCCAAGATAAGTCCCAACAGCTCCAAACCTCTGACGGCCCATTGCCAGATTCTGAGAGTCCAAACATCCCTGCATGGGGGGGGGGGTCAGTCCAACCCCCCATTTCCAGCCAAACTTTATCTTTCAGAATCTGGTTTTTTCCAAGTTCATTTGTCAAATCCAAAGACTCAATTTCTTGCTGGGCCAAAAGTCCCTCCATCCCTGGTGCCCAAGGTTCAGCAAAGTCCTCTTCTTTCAGTTGTTCTGTCATGGCACGCTCCTGTTTTGGTTCCTCGGTGGGCTCCATATGATTTCCCACTACCTGTTCAAAGGTTCTGGCCGCATTAGTCATAAAATCCATCTTCTGACTTAGCTGATCCAATAGGGCACTTATTTTACAGAAAGCACCCAACAGTGCTTCTGAAGGCATTGTCCTACAAGGTCACAAATTCTTTCCCACAGTTGTAATCAATAACAGCTGCAAGTTCCCAGGGTTTAGTTACAATCTCCCAGTTCCCCTCTAGGGGGAAGGCTTCTGGTAGTTCTTTTCCTTAGAAACAATAACAACAAAGTTTCTTTTTTAAGATACTTTGTCCATATTTGTTCTCTTAAAAGACGAAAGGAAACAATGGAGTCACAATGTTTCTCTTCTTTTAACTATTTGTCAAGACATTTATTTCTGGTCAATGAGCTTCAAACATCAAATCTGACACCCCGCTCCAGGGTCAGGACGGTGGAAAATTACTTTGCTTTAACTTCACTTCTGCAGGTTTAAATGGCTCAGGAAAAATCCCCCTTCTTTACCTGCTGCCGAAGAGGGGTTCGGCGATTTAAAATGATGAAAGTCGATCCTTTGAAAATAATTTTTAAGGCTCTAGTTTGTATTGTCTTTGCTTTGTTCTAACTACAAAGAAACGGAAGGGTGACTTCCTGTTTATCCTTTCCGTTTAGTACCAAATTAGGGCTAGTTTTAAAGTCCAAATTCCTTCTTATTTCGCCAATTCTTATCTGAAGTCCAAATATTTACTGTTCCAGTACTCACGGTTGGTTATTTTAAATGCCAAATTGTCCCAGGAAAAAGGCAGCGCTCTCCGGCAACGGCTATGCGGCTTCGCTCCACAGAAAAAGCAGTAAACTCACAACACCGCACCACTTCCCCCTCTTCACTTCGGAGCCCATTTGTGGGTTCCTTTGTGGGTTGGGGGGGTGCTAAGGGTGCTCGCCGAGTCCCACGGTCACAGGCTTCATCCGCCTGTGATTTCCAGAAGGGTCCCCGCTACGCCGCAGCGGAAAAGACCTGTTTCTTGCGGAGCTGGTCCCTCCGGTTCAGAGGGAGTCCGCCATTGCCGGTGGCGCCACCCCAGAAGTCTGGAATGACCAGAATTCTTTGTCTTTTACCGTGATGACTGAATAAATACAGTGGTACCTTGGGTTAAGAATTTAATTTGTTCTGGAGCTCCGTTCTTTCTTTTTTTAAATGTATTTTTATTAAAGATTTTCTTGGTTTACAAAAGTATGTGCAATATCTCTCTCTCTTGTTCTTCAAGTAACATTTTTTACAGATCAGTTTCATTTGCTGAGACATTGGGAAGAAAAGGGGGGAAAGAGGTGGAGGGGGGAAGTGAGTGGGGGTGGGGTCAGGTGGCAATGTTTCTATTTTCCTTAATATATGTGGGTAATATATGTGGGGTTTTGCGTCAGCATCGCTTGTGCAGGTTCTCTGCTATTCACTTGTGTTTCTTTGTTGGTGATGGAGGTTGGCCTAGGGTGTGATTGTTTGTGATTGGCTGTGGTGATCTTTGTTTTCGTGTTTGAGTGAGGTGGGTGGGTGTTTTGGATCAGGTTTGCCATATTGATTTGTATGCTATTGGTGGATTTTTTAAAAAAATAAAATATTTATTGAAGTTTAAACATTGCAAAAAAGAGAAAAAAACCAAAGAAAGATATAAACAATAAACAATGACAAAGCTTCAAAAACAAAAATAAATACAGTAGTACAAAACATCAACAATACAAAAAGAAAAAGAAAAGGAAACAAAATCATTAAAAAAAGAAAACCCCAAAAAAGAACAAACATACAAAAGAACCACATATTTTCATATCCTTATCTTTCATTTGCTTATTTCCTCGACTTCTTCACACCTCCTTTTTTGTATTCTACTTCAATTAAATATTCCAGCAAGTCCTTTCCCTCTTTCACAAATTTAGTTCCATAATTTAACTTAATGCAGTTTTAGACTTAAATTTACATCTTTACCCAATGTCAATCTATTCGTTATAATATTTCTACTAAAGTCATATAACTTCTTTCCAGCATCTTTCTAACATTCATTAATTTTAGAATATTTCTGTAAATAAACTTTGAATTTTTCCCAATCTTCTTCCACCGACTCTTTGTCGCGTATTCCACGCGCCGTTTTCAGCGAAACACTAAGAGTTCCAGGTTTTTCAGTGCAGTCCTTTTTAATGTGAGCTATATACAGGTATTTACAAAAGAAACAGTCCATACAGAGTACTTACAAATGAATACTCTCCACCACAGCACCACCACACTACAGCACAACCACCACACCCCCTGTTAAACAGGCTTTCCTTTTTAAAACAGGTGATAGCCAATTACACTAATCACACTCCTGCTGAGTCACTCTGACCCAGCAGAGTATTGCATCATCCTGTTGAAGCCTGCAGACTTATCCAGTATCCTACGAATCCCAACACTCCTCCTTAAGTCAAAGGCTTGAGACCCAATAATTCTCTTAAGTCTCGAAATTTAGGAGCATCCAAACATTTTGTATACAAATCTGCCACATTACATTTTGTGTTACAGTGCTGTACCTTTAACAACATTTCTTTCCAAAGCATTTTTCACATTTCCGTATCTTATAGCAATATGTTTACTCTTGCTTTTAAAGTTCTGTTGGTTGGCAAGCTGTTGTGCAGCCATGTTGTCACTTAGCACAGTGATTGGCATTTCAGAAGGTATTCCAAGCTCTTTTGTTAGGCAAGCAAACCACTCTATTTGTGATACACATTCGCTTATGGCTGAGTACTCTGCTTCACAAGTACTTGTGGCAACAAATGTTTGTTTCTGGGATTTCCACTGAACCAGGGCATTTCCAATATATATGGCATAGCCAGTGGTAGACTTTCCATTTTCTCTGTCTCCCCAGCTGGCATCAGCGTATGCATACACTTGCTGATCATCTCCTGTATCTAGCACCAGTTTGTAATCTTTTGTGCCTTTCAGATACCTTAGGATTCTTTTAAGTGCTACCCAATCTCTCTGAGCCGGGTCTGCACTTCTTTGGCTTAACATGTGCACTGCCAATGTTATGTCGGGTCTTGTCCAACAACTTAAATATAACAGAGAACCCAACAGAGAATGAAACGCTGTTGCATTCTCACATTTTTGCCCTTCTGGTTCATTTTTGTACTGGGTAGTTATGGGAGTGTCAACCTCATTTGCCCTCTCCATTCCATATGTCTTCAGTAACTTTTCGATTTTTTCCTTCTGACTCAGAGTAAACGCCCTCTTCATTTCTCTGAACCTCTACTCCTAAGTAATTCTGAATCTCTCCCAAATACTTCAGTTTGTATTTGTTACCTAGGCTGTTTATAAACCAAGACACTTGCTTTTGTGCAGTTGTTATTAGACAGATATCATCAACATATAAAAGTAAATAACAAACACTTCCTTGTACCATTGCTGAATATAAACAGGAATCAGCCAGGCTTTGTTTGAATCCCATCTTTTTCAAAGTTGTGTCTATGCATTCATGCCATAGACGTGCACTTTGGTGTAAACCGTATAGTGCCCTTTGCAGTTTTAACACCATACTGTCTTTTTCTAGCTCATAACCTGGTATTTGCTGTAAATATACCTCGGCGTCAATAGGAGCATTTAAATATGCTGAGGCAACATCAAAATGATTAACTTTTAACCCTCTCAGACTTGCCATTGCTAAAACTGATTTTACTGTTTCAGCCTTTGCTGTTGGGGCAAACACTTCATCATAATGTATCATTTTCCTCTGTGTAAAGCCCCGTGCAACCAACCTGGCTTTCCTCTGACAACTACCATCAGCCAGCTTTTTCACTTTAAAAACCCACTTACAGCTTATGGGCTTTTTACCTTTAGGCAATTCTGTAGGTACAAACACATTGTTGTTTAGCAGAGAGTTATACTCTGCCTGCATTGCCTTTAACCACGCCTCTTTCTCTAGAGTAGGTAACTCTTGCACTTCTTCAAAGTTTTCTGGCTCAGTTACACAAACCTGGTTTATGGTGGCTGGGAACCCATAACGGTCTGGAGGTTGACCTTTATTACTTCTTGCAGACCTCCTTGGTTCATTAATCTCACCCCCTGGGCTACCTTCAGGACTGCTTTTGGGGTGGATTGACTCTGGAGATTTACCTCCTCCTTTCCCTGATGCACTTTCTTCTCTCCCCTGCTCCATGCTAGCAGCTGGAGAAAAATGCTCAACCTTTACTTCCTCCCTTTCAGTTTCTCTGGGAGAGCTGCCAATTCTTAACTTTGTTTCAGCTGCCTTATCAGGTATGCTCAGCAGTAAAACTTTTTCTGGCAGCAGGTTTGCATGTATCTTGGGCCAATTTCTTTGCTCATTAAAGCTGGCTGATCGACTATAACTCAAAAGGTTTTTATCATCTTCAAACCTGTAGGCTTTCGTACCACTTTCATACCCAAGAAATAGCAACTGCTGTGCCCTTTTCCCACCTTTTCTTCAGTTTTTCACCGGTATGTCAACCCATGCCTTTGTCCCAAAGATTCTCAAATGTTGCAAACTGGGACTTTTGTTATAGAGAATTTTATAGGGTATGTCATTTAGTACCCTTGACCACAAGCGATTCCCAATACTTTCTTCGGTCTTAATACTTTCAGCCCAGTACTTAAATGGAAGATTTGCATCTGCTAACAATGCTTTCATTTGTGTCTGCAAGACACCTCCCCTACGCTCTGCTACTCCGTTCTCCTGAGGCGTGGCCACATTGGTAAGCCTATGTTTAATCCCTTGGGAATGCAACCAGTTTCTTAGGGAGCTTGCCATAAACTCCCCTCCCCTGTCTGATTGAATAGAGCACACCTTTTCACCAAGCTGCCTTTCTACCCTTCTTACCCAGAACTTCAAAGTTTGGGCAACGTCAGACTTTTGCTTTAATGGATAGACCCAGCCAAATCTAGAAAAATCATCCACTAGGATTAAACAATACTTGTTATGGGAGACACTTGGTGGAAAAGGGCCAGTTACATCAGCATGAATCAACTCCAGTGGTTTTTTGGTTTCTCTCTGGCTTGCTCTTGCTACTGGGCAAGCCCTGCTTTTAACCTCCTTGCTGATATTTCAGTCTAAGTAATTATCACAACTTTTTATGTTTTTCATAACGGGTTGGGGCTGCTGATTCTTCTAGATCTATCAGCAGCTTTCGACATGGTCGATCACGAACTTCTGGACCACCGCCTTGCCGACGTGGGGATCCAGGGCACAGTCCTTCAATGGCTGCGCTCGTTTCTCTCTGGTCGGGGACAGAGGGTGGCGCTTGGGGGGGAATTGTCATCGCGCCACTCCTTGGTGTGTGGAGTACCTCAGGGCGCGATACTCTCCCCGATGCTTTTCAACATCTTTATGCGCCCCCTCGCCCAGCTTGTTCGGAGTTTTGGGCTGGGTTGTCATCAGTATGCCGATGACACCCAACTCTATCTGTTGATGGATGGCCATCCTGACTCGGCCCCAGACACACTGACCAGATGTTTGGAAGCTGTGGCTGGATGGTTACGTGGGAGCCGGTTGAAGCTAAATCCTTCGAAGACAGAGGTCCTGTGGCTGGGACGGGGCGATATGGGATTGGGGGGGCAACTCCCATCTCTTGCGGGGGCGCAATTAGTGCCAGCACCGTCCGTTAAGAGTTTGGGTGTAATCTTCGACACCTCCCTTTCCATGGAGGCGCAGATTGCAGCTATAACAAAGGCGGCATTTTTCCATCTCCGCCAAGCTAAGCAGTTGGCTCCTTACCTCTCTCGCTCTGACCTAGCCACTGTGATCCACACGACGGTCACCTCCAGACTGGATTATTGTAACTCGCTCTACGTGGGGCTGCCCTTGAGACTGACCCAGAAACTCCAGCGGGTGCAGAATGCTGCAGCGAGACTCCTTACGAGGTCTTCTCTGTGAGATCACATTCACCCGGTGCTATACCAGCTGCACTGGCTCCCGGTGGAGTACAGGATCAGGTTTAAGGTGCTGGTTTTAACCTTTAAAGCCCTATATGGCCTAGGACCCTCGTACCTACGGGACCGCCTCTCCTGGTATGCCCCACAAAGAAACCTACGGTCTTCAAATAAAAACATCTTGAAGGTCCCAGGCCACAGAGAAGTTAGGCTGGCCTCAACTAGAGCCAGGGCTTTTTCGGCTGTGGCTCCGATCTGGTGGAACACTCTGTCACAAGAGACCAGGGCCCTGCAGGACTTGACATCCTTCCGCAGGGCCTGCAAGACAGAGCTGTTCCACCAGGCCTTTGGCCAGGGCACAGCCTGACTCCCTCCCTCGGCAATCTTCGCAGAGCTCTGGCCCAATGGTTGCTAGTGGCTTGAATTAATTAATTTTTATAATGAATGATTTTAGAATGTTGTTTATGTTGTACTTTTGTACTGTTTTATTGTTGTTAGCTGCCCTGAGCCCGGCTTCGGCTGGGGAGGGTGGGATATAAATAAAATTTATTATTATTATTATTATTATTATTATTATTATTATTATTATTATTCATCCCCACACACAACTCCAATGTTTTGTTTAGCTCCTTATAGCTAGCATGAGCCAGACGCCTGTGCAGAAGATGAATACACATATCATGGGTAGGGACATTTTGCACATTTGCAACCTTAGATTCACACTGCAGTACATACATATTAGTTCTAAGGCTAGCATTTGCCAACACTGCCCCATTTTGCTTTATCTGGCACTGATCTCCCACAAAATTTACTTCAAAGCCTGCTTTTGCCAAATCAGGAATGCTCAGGAGATTGTTTGGCAACCTAGGCACACACAACACATTCCTGAATGTGTGTCCCAGCTGTGGGAACACAACCTCCCCCTCACAAACCACATTAGCTTTCTGGCCCGTAGCAAGACTTACATGTTTTTTGTTTGAAGCCCTAGCATCAGTTAGCAATCCTTTTCTTTTACAAAAGGTTTGAGAAGCTCCGCTGTCCAGAACCCACAGCTCCTCATTTTCTTGACCATCTGCAGACACCCAAGCGGTGGTGTCTCTCTGCTGCCACTTGTGCTTCCGCTGTTTTTGTTGTTTTCTCGGGCAGTCCTGCAGCAGATGTCCACTGGATTTGCAGCAAAAACACCTTTTTACTTTGTTGATCACCGGCTGGTCTGCAGCAGCTCCTCCTGGCTGTTTCTCCAGCTCCCGACACCTCTGCTCTTCCCGGCTGTTGTTCCCTCTGGGATGCTCCAACTGCTGGGCTGAGGTCATCTTTCGCTCTGCACGCCTGTCCTCCTCTGCATACAACCGTCCGGTCACGTATTCCAGAGTCAGCTTATCAGTCTCTACAGACTCGAGGGAGTTGACCAGCATATCATAGCTGTCATCAAGGGAACTCAGGACTATAAAGACTTTGTCCTCTTCCCCCACAGGCCTCCCTCTTAAGGCTAGCTCCTGGAAACAGCCTGTTAGGAATTTTAGGTGGCTTACCAGGGAGTCCCCTGGTTTCTTCCGTCACCGGTACAGTCTCCTGGTCAGTGTTATCAGTGAGCCAGCTGACTTCCGGGTTGGCGCGACCGGCTAATGGCGGATTCCCTCCGAGCTCCGGAGGGAATCGGCTTGACAGGGGGCTGGGTCTTGCCGTGCCGGCGACACGGGGACCCTCAAAAACCACGGGCACGGAGGCCGTGGACATGGTGACTCGGCGGGCACCGTAAGCGCCCTCCCGACTCGTGAAGGAGCCTTTTTAAAGGCTACAGAATGGGTGCCGGGGAGTGGCGTGGTGCTGTGAGTCTTCTGCTTCCCCTGCCGAGCGAAGCCGCATGCCATTTGTCGGACAGCGCTAACTTCTTCCTACTAAAATTCGGACTTAAAATCAAGAACAACAACCCGTAAGTAATTGGGAAATTGGATTATAAATACTTCAGTTTTGAATTTGGCACGAGCGGGGGAGGTGAAAAAAAAAAGGAAGTCCGTCTCCCCCCTATTGTAAACAGCTTAAAGCAAGGATCTATCAACTAAGGTTGCGGGAAGAACTGTTGTGATTGGATAAGGATATAAATTCCACGGATTTAAAAGACTAAGTTAATGTGCTGGAGGACAAGAGTTTACTTTGTTTGGATTAATTACCACTTTTCTCGAGCCCGGGAGTAACCCGCGAAAAGAGCCTGCTGAGGATCTACAGAAAACTTTTGACAGCTGTCAAATTAGCTGTCAAAGTTGGAAAAACCGAAAGCTTAAACTCCAACCGGTTATTGTTACAAAATATTGAAAGTAAAGAAAGACTGATACAAATAAATCTGACTTTTGGATGGGAAGGGAAAAGAACACTAAGTAACCAGAATCCCTCTAGAGGGGATTCATGGACATTACAAGAATGGAACTAAAACAGGGAATACAGGAAATACGAACTGGCTTGAAAGAGCTGATTTTTCTCGTGGGAAAGCTGCGAGAGATGAACGAGAAAGGCCATGTTTTGTCTACGAGCCCTACAAACCCGAAGTTAACAGAAAACATATCTACTGAATTGAAAATGGACTTGGTGCTCAAAACACAGGCAACTGGACAAGAAAAGGAACCAAAGATCGAGGAGGAAAAGACACCTGCTATACAGGAGGAGCAGAAAGAAGGGAAGGCTGTAACGTTACAGAAGAAAAAAGAGAGCCGGAAACCTGCCAAGAGGAACTCTAATTCGACCAAGGTGAATGCTGGACTATTTGGGACATATAGACTTAAGAAACAGAGTTGGAGCTTCACCTTTAAACAATAGGCCTTGCTGGAAGAACCATGGTCAGCTTCGGGAAAGCACTTCTCCGATCCTGGGTGTTTAGTATGAGAGACTTTCGAAGAAACCGGCTGAAAGGGACTGAGAGTGATTTAAGAGCCTCGGACGTAAGGTCACCAGGCTAAAAAGATGGACTAACTGGATTTTGGTTTGGGATTGAAACCGGGGAGAGAGGGGTGGGGTTTAGAAGTCCAAAGGGGGTCTGATTTTTGTATTTGTAGTGTAAAAACTATATGTTTTTTATTATTATAAGAATGGGGAATCCGTGGACGGGAAACAGTGGCAACCTTAGGAAAGGTATTTTTTTAAATTTTGTTTCTATATTTCTCTTTTCTCTCTTTATATAAGGTTAAGGTATATATTTCAAAAATTGCTAATTAAACTAAATTAAGGTATAATAATGAACTAAGGTTTAAATCTATTACAAAGAATTATTTTAATAAATTAGGGTTAAGTAATTTAATAAACTATGCTTAGGATATTAAGGGAAAAACTTGTTTGAACAAACAATTGGAGTTGGAATACAATAAGGGGAGACGTGGGGAAGTCATGAAAAGAAGTTATTGAAAATGAGTGCTAAAAGGTGGAAATTTTTCTGTTGTTTTTTGTGTTCTCTTTTGGTTTTCTTTTTTCTTCGTTTTTTTTTCTTTTGTTTTGCTATTTGTAACCTTCTGGAAACTTAATAAAGATTATTTTTTTAAAAAAAGTGTTATCAGTGAGCCAGCTGTCTCTCGCACATGGACAGCCTTGAGCGCATTCCACGCCTCACTTGCCATCACCTTATCAGCTATGTAGACTAGCTGGCTGTCGTCCACTCCAAGGATGATCGTAGCCAAAGCTTTCTCATCCTTTTCAAGCTGGGCCTCTGCTAGTGCCAGCTTTTCATCGTCGTCCTCATCCTCCTCAGGGGGCTGCGGTGGAGTTTCCACCACCTTCCACAGGCCCTCACGCTTGAGGAAGTGTTGCATGCGGACCGACCAGATGCTGTAGTTCGTGGCCGTCAGCTTCTCCAGCAACATGCCAGTTCTGGACTGCTCCATACCTGCAGCTCACCTCCAGCACCCACGGCTAGATAATTGCCACCTGTACTCTTGCGCAGCGGAAGCGTGCTGGGCCCATAACCCTGTCGCGTATTCCACGCGGCGTTTTCAGCGAAACACTAAGAGTTCCAGGTTTTTCAGTGCAGTCCTTTTTAATGTGAGCTATATACAGGCAATTACAAAAGAAACAGTCCATACAGAGTACTTACAAACGAATACTCTCCACCACAGCACCACCACACTACAGCACAACCACCACACCCCCTGTTAAACAGGCTTTCCTTTTTAGAACAGGTGCTAGCCAATTACACTAATCACACTCCTGCTGAGTCACTCTGACCCAGCAGAGTATTGCATCATCCTGTTGAAGCCTGCAGATTATCCAGTATCCTACGAATCCCAACACTCTTCTCCCTGGTCTTGGATTCTGGCAGTCATTTCCGCCAGTTCCATGTAATCCATCAGCTAATTTTATACTGAAGATTTAGATGTCGAAAGCAGTCTTTCAGGCTTTAGTTTAAAACTCCTTGCTTCCCACTATTTACAAAGAAAGGAAGGCGGACTTCCTGTTTTACGCCTCCCCCGTTCGTGGCCAAATTCAGCTTGTTAAAAATCCAGTTCCTTCACTTTACTCACAGGTAGTTACTTTAGATCCAAATGTCCACAGGAAAAAGGTCAGCGCTCCCCGGCAATGGCTGTGCGGCTTCACTCCGTGAAAGTAGCATTCAGTTCGCAGCACCCCACTTTGCTCCGGAGCCCTTAAAAAGGATTCCCCACAAGTAGGGGGGCGCTCCAGGTGCCCTGCTGAACCCCCACATTCCCAGGCTTCTTCCACCTGGGATTTCTGACGAGTCCCCGCCTTCGCCGTGGTGGGCGACCCAGTTTTCACAGAGTTAGTTCCTCCGCTTAGAGGAGCTCTGCCATTAGCCGCTGGCGCTGTCCCCAGAAGTCCGCTATTGGTGGATTTTTGTCATTGTCTTGTTGGGCTGTGTATGTGATAAAGGGGAGCCATACTGGGGTGAAGGTGTCTTCTTCTATTTGTCCCCGTGTCAGTTTCAGTTTATTGGTTAATTTTTCTAGTAAGGCCGTTTCCCATACTATTTGGTAAAATTGGTCCATGCTTACTCCTGAGAGGTCACTCCAGTGTCTGGTAATGATGTTTCTGGCTGCTGAAAGTAGGTGGGTTATGAGTTCTTTGTGGTGTAGATGGGCATTATTGTTTTGGAAGATGTTTAGTAGGGCCAATTCTGAGGTGATTTCTAATACTTGCTTAGTTATTTTACATATTTCTTTTTTTAAAAAAAATAATATTTATTGCTTTTCCAACAGTTTAAACACTACAAAAAACAACAAAAAAAGAATAGACAATACAATACAATGCAAAAACACTACATAACACTAACACTAACACAAAACACTAACACATTAAACTAACAAAACAAAATAAAAGCAATTTAAAACACATCAAATAATTTCAATATCTTATCTTTCATTCACTTATTTCAACGACCTCCTTACACCTCCCTTTTTGTATTCCACTTCTGTTAATTATTTCAGCAATTCCTTTCCATCTTCCTCTGTTTTCTATCCTAAAATTATCTTAACATTCTAACCTTATTTTTCCCCTTTAATATTCTATTAATCTATTTATACTTAATTCCTTATAACATTTCTACTAAAGCCATATAACTTCATTCCAACATTCTTCTAACATTCATTAATTTTGCAGTATTTCTGTAAATAGTCTTTAAACTTTTTCCAGTCTTCTTCCACTGACTCTTCTCCCTGGTCTCGGATTCTGCCAGTCATTTCCGCCAGTTCCATACAGTCCATCAACTTCATCTGCCATTCTTCCTGGGTGGGTAAATCTTGTGTCTTCCAATACTTCGCGATGAGTACTCTTGCTGCTGTTGTTGCATACATAAAAAAAAGTTCTATCCTTCTTTGGCACCAATTGGCCAACCATGCCCAGGAGAAAGGCCTCTGGTTTCTTCAGGAAGGTATATTTGAATACCTTTTTCATTTCGTTATAAATCATCTCCCAGAATGTCTTAATCCTTGGGCATGTCCACCAAAGGTGAAAGAATGTACCTTCAGTCATTACATTTCCAACATTTATTATCGGGCAAATGGTAGATTTTTGCAAGCTTGACTGGTGTCATGTACCACCTATAAATCATTTTCATTAAGTTTTCTCTTAGGGCATTACATGCCGTGAATTTCATACCTGTGGTCCATAGCTCTTCCCAGTCAGCCATCATTATGTTATGTCCAACATCTTGTGCCCATTTAATCATAGCCGATTTCACCATTTCATCCTGAGTATTCCATTTCAACAGCAAGTTATACATTCTTGACAAATTCTTAATTTTTGGATCTAATAATTCTGTTTCCAATTTTGATTTTTCCACCTGGAAACCAACTTTTTTGTCCAAATTGTATGCCTCCATTATTTGGTAATAATGGAGCCAATCTCGCACTCTGTTTTTCAATTTTTCAAAGCTCTGCAATTTTATTCTGTCTCCATCTTGTTCCAAAATTTCCCAATATTTCGGCCATTTGGCCTCCATATTGATTTTTTTCTGTGCCTTCGCTTCCATTGGTGACACCCATCTTGGGGAGTTATTTTACATATTTCTTGTATGGCTTTTGTCCAGAATAGTTGGATTTTGGGGCACTCCTACCACATGTGGAGATATGTTCCTGTGGTGGTGCACCCTCTCCAGCATTTTGGTGAGGTTCCTGGGTGTATTAGCGCTAGTTTTCTTGGTTTGGGTACCACCTGTAGGTGAGTTTCAGAATTAGTTCTTTTTTTTTCGTTGATATGGATTTAAAGGGGGGTTTACACCACATTCTGGTCTATTTAGTGGAGTTATAGCCTATGTCATCCTCCCATTGTTTTTTGATTGCGTCTAGGGGGTTTGTGGGATTTTGGAGTAGTATTTTGTATATTGCGCATACTATCCCTTTACCGTGTCCCTTTGCTGTTAGGAGAAGGTTTTCAAAGGTTGTCAGGAGCCTAGTTGCTGCTAATTTTACTGCTGGGTTGTTTAAGAGGGCACGTAATTGGTGTTGTGCTAACCAGGGCATTTGGGTGTCTTCTAGTTTGTCCTGTATTTCTTGTGTTGACAAAGATTTGTTATTTTTATAGAAGTCTATTAGGCGATATAAGCCTCTGGTTTGCCAGGTTTTTATCTGGAGGTTTTGTGCTACATGGTGGAATAATGGGTGGTACGCTAGGGGAATTAGTGGGGATGGGGTTGGGGATAGTTTGCCTGTTTCTGTTTTCCATACTTTGAGCATGGTCTGTGTGTACCTGTTAAATGTTGTGGGAATTTTCCTTAGTTTGTTTGGGAGGAGTGGGTATGCTGTGGTGCAGGTATTTTCTATTGTATCCTTCTCTAGGTGTATCCATTGTTTTGTCTCATCTTTTAGTATATATGGGATTATATGGTGTATTCGGTTGGCAATGTAATATGCTTCTGTGTTGGGGATTCCCCATCCTGCTTCTGAGGTGGGGAGGTGCTGGTATTTGGGGCTTATTCTTGGTTTTTTACGTGAGAAGATAAAAGAGTGTAGTTTTCTCTGCGATCTGCGGAGTTTGGTTAGGGGAATCCAGATTGGGAGGTTTGGAATAGGTAGGTTAGTTTTGGGAGGGTGATCATTTTGATCATGGCTATTTTGTCTGAGAGAGTGAAATTCATGTTGTTCCATCTCTTTAGGTCTTTGTTAATTTGTCGCCACAGGGGCTTGTAGTTGAGGAGGTACAATTTATTGAGGTTTCTGGTTATTTGTACCCCTAGGTATCTGAACTTGGTGTGAACTGAACTTGGTATCTGAACTGAAGTTTTATCTTGGTGACATTAGTGAGTTCTTTTTGGGTGTGAGGAGGGGTGTTGAAGCACATAGTAGACCTGACACCATTGCAAATGTGTTGAGTTCTCTGATTAGGGAGGTTGCTGTGCTTATGGGGTCTGCTGTTGTGACCATTAGGTCATTTGCAAAGAGCCCTAATTTATAGGTTCTGCCTTTTACTTCCACTCCCTTGATGTCTGTGGCTGCTCGGATGCGGATTGCTAAGAGTTCCAGAGCCAACTGGAGGTCCGTTCTTAACCTGAAACTGTTCTTAACCTGAGGTGCCACTTTAGCTAATGGGGCCTCCCGCTGCTGCCGCCGCGCTGCTACCACACAATTTCTGTTCTCATCCCGAAGCAAAGTTCTTAACCTGAGGTACTATTTCTGGGTTTTCGGAGTCTGTAAACTGAAGCGTCTGTAACCTGAAGCGTCTGTAACCCGAGGTACCACTGTAATATATATGAACTTTCTGGTTTCCTTCCTGCCTCTTGGTGCCATTTAGGGGAGGTAGAGGATCTCTCAAGCCTGGCAGTCTGCCAGCTCTTCATAGCTGCCATACTGGCTGAGGAGCTGAGGGGAGTTGGAGTCTAACAACATCTGGAGAGCTGTAGGTTCCCCAGCCCTGTTTCATGTGAGATGGCTGGGCGAGATCTAAAAACAGGAGCAAAGTATCATCAGTATGCAGGTGACGTGTGCCTTTATCTTTCATTTCCATGCCTCCAGGAGCACTTATAGGCATTCCAAACAGCTGTCTTGAATTAATGGGCTAGATAGGGGCCAATGAGCTGGATAAACTAAACTCTCAATGTAGATAAGAGCATCATACTTCTTGATGGTGACATATTCCACCAAGAAGCAATTAGACCTATTATGGGTGGAGTGGCCTAAGGTGGATCACAACAGCAGCTCTGACGCCATCCAAATTTATGGTTAAAAAAACCTTAAGAACTGGATCTTCAAAAGATTGCAAACCACTGCCTACTTAACTGTGAACCAGTAGGAAGAAATCTGTACATTTTATTTCTGTCCAGCACATAGTTTATTTTACAGAGGGGTAGCTGACAATTGCAACAAAACCAACCAGAGGTGCCAACTTGTGAGGGGGGGGGGTAACGTTGTGCATGTGATGTGACTCGCATGTGACATCTTGACATCCAGTGCATGACGTCTTGACATCTGGAGGAGCTAGGGGCGGAGTAGAACTCAGTAGCTGCATAGTTTCAATAGCCTGCGGCTTCTCCTATCCTGGCATTGCCACCAGTGGGAGACTGCTTCAACCCTCCTCCCCTCCATAGCAGAAGGAGTTGGAGTTGGAGTCGTACCATGCTGGGCTCCACGTTTCACCTCTGGGCTTATGTGACATTGGGGGTCCTGGCCTTTACCCCCCAAATATTGAGGGGGCCGAAAAGGGCTCGGCCCCCTGGAGCTGGCCCCTTGAAACCAGCCAAGATTCCTGCAGCGTCTTAAGGACTAACAAATTATTTATAGCGTAAGTTTTTCATGTCTACTTCACCAAATGAACCCTTATGCAGATATCTGCACAGTTCAATAAACTTTTTGTTTGTCATTGTTCTGCAGATGGAGGTGTCCCCTTGCCATTTGTTGTGTGTGAAAATCGTACAAATAAAAAATCTACGAAAGGCAGATTTATGTGAGTACCCCCTTGCTTCCCCAAATCTGTGGAACGTTGACTTCTAACAGGGGTTCTGTGCAGCAGAAGTCCCTTCGCATGATACCTTTGACATGGCGGTAACATAGCAAAACTGCTGCCATTGAGCGAAAGCAGATAAGCAAGGAAAAGATGCTAAAATTATATAATTCATTTCTTTTGTTTATTTGATTAATTCTTTCAAAGGATAAATTGTGTTCCTTTGTGTGCCCCAAAGCACACAAACTTTAAATCCCAGAATGTTTTGCATGCTGTTAAGGCTTCGAAACCCCTCCAACATCTCTCTGATGAAAATAGGGACATCCTGTTCTATTATTACTACTACTCCTACTATTATTACTCCTAATATTATTCTATTTATACCCCACCCATTTGATTGGGTTGCCCCAGCCTCTCTGGGCAGCTTCTAACATATATAAAAACATAATGAAACATTAAACATATTTTTAAAAACTTTCCTATACAGGGCTGCCTTCAGATCAGACCCTCCAAGTCTGATGTCCCTGATTTAGAGAAGCCGTCCCGGTTTCTGATTTGATCCTGGAATGTCCCACTTTTCCTTAGGATGTCTCTATTTTCATTGGAGAAATGTTGGAGGGTATGGAGTTATTCAACTCCTAAGCTGTCTGAAGGCAATCCTGTATAGGGAATTTTTTCCCCTATGTTTAATATTTTATTATGTTTTTATATATGTTGGAAGCTGACCAGAGTGGCTGGGGCAACCCAATAAGATGTATGGGGGTGTAAATAGTATAATTATCATTATGGAATGGGACGTCCTTATTTTCATCGGAGAAATGTTGGAGGGGATGTCAGATGGTTTGGCGGTTGGATAACTCGATATCCTCCAACATTTCTCAGATGAAATTAGGGACGTCCTAAGGAAAAGCAGGGCATTCTGGGATCAAATCAGAAACCAGGATGGTTTCTGTAAATCCGGAACTGTCCCTGGAAAATAGGGACACTTAGAGGTCTGGTTTGAGGCCTAATGAAGGCTAGAGGAGCAATCATTTGCTTTAACACCCCACACTCTCACTGCAGCTGAAAGGTAAAATTTGAAAAACAGGATGGGAGTGAAGCTTACTCAGAATGGCACATGGTTAGTTGCAAACCCAGCTGAAATTCAAAGGAATTTTGTCTCACATTGTAAAAAGTTAATTATTGCTTTATTGCTGAACTGTGTGTACTATGGTGCTTCATTTTTCATTTACTGTAATATGTGTTCAGTTCAACATGTCAGGATTGCTATCTGAAGAAGTGTGCATGCACACGAAATCTCATACCAAGAACTAACTTAGTTGGTCTTTAAGGTGCTACTGGAAGGAATTTTTTTATTTTGACTATGGCAGACCAACACGGCTACCTATCTGTAACAGGATTGCTATGATAATCGACAGAAAAGTAGGCATTTGTGCTGGGTGTGTGTCCTCTCATGTAAGTACCAAACCTAATTATAGAGAAGAAACTGTAACATACTTAGGCAGTTTCTATTAATTTGAGTTGTATAATTTTGAATTTAAAAGAGCAGTAGCTTACAGAGGCAGAAAACTTGATTACATCTTGCATGAGATATGATAGCTAAGCTGTAATTTGAATATGAAGGCTGTCAGGAGGACAATGATTTGAGGAGCATCTCAGTTACATATCAGATATAAAGAAGGCACAACGCAGATTGTGATAAAGGTTAGGTGAATTATGGAAGTTGGGAAAGGGCGTGGGAGGAGTTTATAGCAAAACTGTAGATCAGATTGAACTTCTGCCAATTGCGCTCATTCATGGGGAGTGCTGGGACATCACTCGCCCAATAAAGGAGGAGAGCCAGAAACAACAATATATACTGTACATGACTCTGGCACAGGAGCAACGGTTACCATGAAGAAGTTCAGACATGAACATGATGCTAGCTCCCATCGTTCCTGAAAAATGGCCAAACTAGTTTCAGCTGACGGGAGTTGAAGACCAGTGCTATTTTTCTAGAAAAAGAGGTGCTGGAACTCACCATGAACACCTCCCTCATTCTCTTAGAATGGCAATGGCACCCAATCATGAGGTGTTGGAACCGTGAGGTTCCGGCGAGTTTCAGCTGGGAAAAAAGCAACCATGCTAACTACCCTGCTCTAATTCTATTACAGAGCCGATCCATAATATAGGCTTCTGTTTGTTTTTCTATCAACATACAAAGGCCCATTTAGTCTGGCATCCTCTTCTCACAGTGGCTAAGCAGGTGCCTTGGGGACCATAAAAAGGCCCTGAATGCAACTGTGCTCTCCCCACTTGTGTTTCCCACCAGCTTGTTTTCAGAGGCATTCTGCCTCCGACCAAGAAGAGGGAATGTAGCCATCGTGCCTGGTAACAGTGGATAGCTTTATCCTCCATGAATTTCTCTAATTCTCTTTCAAAACTGGGGCCACCGCTACATTTTATGGGACAAATTTCATAGGTCAACAATGTGCTGTGTGCATTGCTGTGTGCATTTCTTACCTTTTTTTGTCTTGAATCTTTCAATGTATGAGAGAGGGAGAAAAACCTCTCCCCCTCTGCTTTCTCCAGACCATGTACGGAGCAACACCATCTTCCGTCAGTGGCGGAGCTTCATGCTCTGGCACCAGGGGTGGAGAGCACGCAGGGGTGGGGCTGGTGCACGTCCCGGGGGTGGGGCAGCTGCGATGGCACCATGGGACCACGCTGCCGGGGGCGGTGTGCTCCCCCTGCACTCCTCTTCCCCTGCCAATGTCTTCAGTATGTCCTGTTTGCGAAGAGATCAGTGTCCCACTGGTTCTCTCCATCCCATAAGGCTTATATTATGCAATCTCTAAGACCAGGAACTCTACCCTGTCCATTTGGCTTCTAGCATTAGCACAGAAAC
This sequence comes from Podarcis vaucheri, assembly GCF_965113315.1. Taxonomy (NCBI): domain Eukaryota; kingdom Metazoa; phylum Chordata; class Lepidosauria; order Squamata; family Lacertidae; genus Podarcis; species Podarcis vaucheri. The sequence goes on along the minus strand of NC_138759.1, from coordinate 46,231,297 downwards.
ACCTATACATGTGGCCACACCACCACCTGCATCCCCTATCCCTCTGAATTATTTATCCTGCACTTTATACTGTGAACCACCCTGAGATCATATGATTAAGGGTGGTATATATAAATCTAATAAATAATAACAGTTATGTCCAGCTCGCAGATAGATGTGACAGTCTGTTCATCCTTCTAGATAACTCCACATCCCTGCTGGCTTTCTACCTGCATAAGTGCCTTTGGGGGTTTCTGGGTTATTTTGGGAAATTGAGATTCGTTAGGTCACAAAATGGGAGGCCTCTGGCCTCCTAGCCCTGCTGATGAACTCGCTTGGCTGCTTAACTTCCTTATTACATTAGCTTGACACTTTGTCGCTGGGGCTGACACATCACGTCATCTGGGAATTCCCTCTTGTTCCTTGTCCCGTGCTAGATTATTCTAAATCTATACCTCGCTCCAGATGCTGATGCAGCCAAATAGATTTTATATTAAGTGGATCATAGGAGTATTTAGACATGGAACTCATGGTCCGCATACTGCTTTGTCGCTGGGGTGGGGGTGGGGTGGAGAGCAAGGCCAAAATTGGATGCCATCCCCCCCCAACCCTCATGCTGCTTCCCAAAGCTGCATAAACGAGGTGTCAAGCTTCGAGAAAGAGACACGATGCTATGGCAGAGTCCTAGAGCTCTTCTTTCTCCTTCCCAAAGCTGGAAAAGCTCTAATTAGGCTTTGGGAAGGAGCAGGAGCTGGCAGTTCTGGAGCAAGACTTGACTTCCATGTAGAAATCTTGTCAAATACCTTGTGCTACACTTCTACATGACCATCAAATGGACTAACATGCCACTATGCATACATTTGTATGAACAGGAGCAGTTTGCATATGCATGAAATCCCACTCTCTTCCTCCTTAAATGTTCATGGAATGTCTGAAAATGACAGTTCTCCTTTCTGTGCCACTGGTAAACTCTACTATATATAGTCCAAGAGACTATATGGCAGGGGTGGCTAACCTCCACCCCCCGCCCCCCCATTCCCCGCCGGTTGTTGCTGGTCTACAATTCCCATCAGCATCAGTCAGCATGGCCAATAATCATGGATTATAGGAGTTCAGCAACCTAGACAGCATCTTAAAAAGCAGAGACATCACCTTGCTAGCAAAGGTCCTTATAGTTAAAGCTATGGCTTTCCCAGTAGTGATGTATGGAAGGGAGAGCTGGACCATAAAGAAGACTGATCGTCGAAGAATTGATGCTTTTGAATTATGGTGCTGGAGGAGACTCTTGAGAGTCCCATGGACTGCAAGAAGATCAATTCTTAAGGAAATCAGCCCTGAGTGCTCACTGGAAGGACAGATCATGAAGCTGAGGCTCCAATACTTTGGCCACCTCATAAGAGAAGACTCCCTGGAAAAGACCCTGATGTTGGGAAAGATGGAGGGCACAAGGAGAAGGGGACGACAGAGGATGAGATGGTTGGACAGTGTTCTCGAAGCTACCAGCATGAGTTTGACCAAACTGCGGGAGGCAGTGGAAGACAGGAGTGCCTGGCGTTCTCTCGTCCATGGGGTCACGAAGAGTCGGACATGACTAAACGACTAAACAACAACAATATCAGAAGGGACACCTGTTAGTTACCCCTGCTATGTGCAATTAGCTGAGAGCAGGTGTTTCTATATTGCCTTGCATGTTTGCTCATTGTTTGCATCCATCATATATTAATTGATTAATAGATGCATTGTTTGCATCCATCATATATCCATCATATATTAAAAGGGCAATTCACCAAAGGCTTGGTTAAAGAGGAATGTTTTTGCCTTACGCCACAAGATTTATAATGAAGGTGCCAGGCTGCTTAAGAGGCTTCTTTGATCTCTTAAAAAATCTGCTTTCCTGTACAAAGGGAATTCATTTTTTCTATCTTCAAGCACTATTACTCTTGTGCTAAGGAACTCGTAACTCTAAAAGTGGGGCAACCTCTAATGATAATAATGTGTTGATTCCTTGAATAATAACAATGCATTATAACCACAAAATATAATGTGGTTTGGCCTGAAATGCTTAATTAGTTTAAGCCTGTGGAGAACTGTTAAATGGGTGATTTATGATAGCTTTCTAAAACAAAACAAAACAAAACAAAACAAAACAAAACAAAACAAAAGATGTTCCATCATAAGGAAACAAACATATTGTGCTTAGTCATCATTTCTTCTTAATATGAATTTCACCTGCCTCTGAGAGAAATAGGACAACAGGAACAAAACATGGTTTTTATATCCTATATATGTCCTACTGACTTAGCTCTGACTTGTGAGGTCAAAAGCGGCAAGGGGGAAAAACGCTATCAGGAAGGAATGTTGTAGATTGTCCATTCATTAGACTTTGTCAGATGGGTGGCATAACAACAACAACAACAACAGAGCCACGCTGTCCTATAATAACTATATTATTTTCTTCAGGCACTTTGAAAAGTGGCAAGCGATTATTTATGAAGAATTTACTAATTAACTACAAAATAACTCTTCACTTGCCTGTTTTCTAAGCTCCTCAAAGAATCTGATGCAATCTGCCACAGCACTAGCAAATAAGCTTTTTGGGTGCTGAGTATCTATGGCTTTGTGCCACTGACATACCAAATTGACTGAAAATATTACTGTGGGATCCTTTTTGCTACTCCTAAGGCTTCCACTGTTTGTAGATGAAATAAGTGTTATATAACTTTGCCATGTGACTGGAGTAGCGTATGGGTGGGTAAAAAATAGAGACAACTCACATATACTGAATCCTAAAGGCTACATCAGTACGGTCCTACATGCTTATTGGTCCAGCTGATTAGCATGTAATGTCAAACCATGATTTAGCATTACAAGGGTGAACTGCAGCAAACCACAGGCTGCTGTGACTCGTTTTTCTCCTCTTTTTGCTAGTCAGAGCCTCCACCTAAAAGGCTACAGGAAGTCATGGAATCCTTCAAACAGGAGATGTGACCTTTCCCACATCTACAATGGAGTTTAACTGCCTTGACTTTTGAGCCACAGGTTATTTGCTAGGCTTCCAGGATAACTCTATAACCCCCAATGGACAACAAGAAAGATATGTAAGCCAGAAAAAATATGCATGACCCTATGATATACAACCACCCATACAAGTGAAATATGTATTTCCACATATAATATGCAACAGTGCATACAAGTAACCAGGGACAATGAAGTCCAATTCTTTCACAGTGCTTATGCAATATAATAGATTTTTATGATATAAAAATTAAAATGGATGAGCACAGAGAAGGGATACAATGAAGAAGTGACTTGGTTTCCATGTATTCTCTTGTAAACACTGTGTGATCATGACAATGGTAAACATTAAAGTTAAGGATTTAATGTGACCTAATAATGCATCTTAAATTGACTCTTTTTAAAACAGTTAGCCGGTCTGATGGCTATGTGAGCTTGTACCTGCCAACAGCTTCATTTGAAAGACCTCGGACCAAGACTGTTAAGGACTGTAAGGATCCAGTATGGAATGAAACCTTCTACTTCAGGATACAGACGCGGGTCAAAGTAAGGCACAAAGTCAACGATTAATAATTTGTCTGAATTCCTCAGCCATATTTAGAATACTGTTTTGCTAATTTGTTACCTACAAAGGACCCACCAAAATCATTGCTTATTTGGGTACAGAGGATGAGATGGTTGTTAGTTATTAACCTTAAATCTATTAGCAGCTATTAGTCATGACAGGTGGAATAGAATGTCCCAAATGCTCTTTTTTTCAGGGCTTATGCTGGCACCTTCTTACCTCACATAACCTACCCTAGCTGAGCCAGGGTTGGGCCCTTATGCCAGCATATCTCTGGCAGAGCCAGGAACCTGTTCCCTGAGCTGGAAATTCACCACATCCCAGCAGATCTAGGGTTAGGATTGTGCTCTTAGACTTTCAAGTTGCCACAAGACACACTGTTGCTTCAACTGTTGCTATGTTAGTATACACCGGGTACTACTGCAGCTATATGTTACTTCAAGATGTAAGCCATTGTTCGAGTAAGAATAAGTAACTGATTCAGATTTAGAAGATAGTTTATGCCAGTTTTCTCTCTTTCATGTCCACATACCTTCCGATGCCTTTTCTGTCTTCCTTTCTAATGTATGGAAAAAATGGACTGACCCATTCTTTTTTCTAGTTGTTTGGGCTTTGTGGTCCAGAAGTAAGCCTTGATGACTGTCAAGGCTCTGGGAAAGCTCTCCTCTCCTGACTGCAGCAAGAGCATAGAAAACAAGGAGAGTCCCTTTTTATTCAATCCTAAGACACAAAAGAATACAACACACCTTAACATGGCATTGCTCCAAACTGGGCTCCTCCTGCCACATTTCTAACAACAGCAGCCCCCCTTACCGTAGCTGTTTGTAGCCAAAAGTCTCTGATTCTGTTGTTCCTACACTCTTAATGAACACCGAGTTCTGGGAGAAGGGGGATCAGAAATACTCTCCAGTGACAATGGGTCAGCTGGCTGCCCTGTCGCAATTCCCCCCTCTTCTTCTAACATGTTCCAACTCCTTTGTTTGTCTATCTCTGCACTGTGACCCCTCAAACTCCTCAAAGCCCTGCTGTAAATCAAGGCTGCCTCCCTCTTCTTCTGCAGCATCAGGAGAAGGGTGTGTATGTTCCCCACCAGCCTCCTTCTCCATCTTGCCCTTTTTGTCCTATCCTTGACAATGACCAACTTTGCTTCTCTTCTCAGAATGTTTTGGAGATGATTGTTCATGATGAAGACCACTGCCTCGTGGATAATAATCTCTGCACTGTTCTCTTTGATGTTTCCAAGATCCAGCTTGGAGAAAGAGTTTGCCTCACATTTCCATTGGATCCAAAAGTAAGAAGGTAGAACCGAAGGCTGCTGGGAGGGCATTATTAACAGGTGGAATCGCCTTGAATAAAAAGCATACAGTGGTACCTCGGGTTAAGTACTTAATTCATTCCGGAGGTCCGTTCTTAACCTGAAACTGTTCTTAACCTGAAGACCACTTTAGCTAATGGGGCCTCCCGCTGCGCCGCCAGAGCACAATTTCTGTTCTTATCCTGAAGCAAAGTTCTTAACCTGAAGCACTATTTCTGGGTTAACGGAGTCTGTAACCTGAAGCGTATATAACCCGAGGTACCACTGTATAGTATAGTAGGGGAAAGGGCATACGAGAATATTTAACAAAGAAAAAAGGCATTATGTTATGGGAAATTGCTTGCAAAAATGTGTATATCAGGAGAAATGCAAACAAATGTGTATGATGTGGAAACTGATGTGGAAATGAGATGAACTGAAATGTGAAACAGAGAGAAACTGAAATGGAGAGGTTTGTCCACCCTTCCCAATTGATCCATTCAGCAATGGGATTTATCATACTTACACATGGACCGTTTCTTTCAGTTAACAGTTGAGGAAAACATTATATCAAACCAAAACAATGTAATTATCCTTTTACAGATTCCAGAAACTCTGGAGGTAGAGTTTAGCCGGGAGAGCATGTAAGTACATCCCAAACAATGCAATATACCGTATTTTTCGCTCTATAACACGCACCAGACCATAACACGCATGTAGATTTTAGAGGAGGAAAACAAGAAAAAAAAATATTCTAAACGAAACATTGGGTGTATGATTTTTGTGGTTCATGCTGTGGCCACAGACATGTGATCTGACAGTGAGTTTGGAGTAGCCCAATGCAAAATTCCTGAGGAGCCATGTGGATCCATGCTTTGTAACCACGTTTTTGCACCACTGCGGCCCCAGGCAACAGTGGGTGCGTGATTTTTTTGGTGCAAGATGTAGCCATGGACATGCTATGTGATCTGATGGTGAATTTGGGGTGACCCAGTGCAAAAATCCTGAGGATCCATGTGGATCCGTGCTTTGTAACCATGTTTTAATTGGGGAAGGAAGGAAAACCACTCAAGGGACAAGTGACACGCGTGGGGTGTGTGGAAAAGGATGCTGCTAATAATGAAGAAGAGGGATATAAGGGGAGAAGGTTCCTCCTCTCCCACTTTGCTCCTTTAAAGAAGCAGGCTCTCTGTCCCTCTCTCCTCCCCACTTAGCGGCTCTTCTCCCGGTTTGCTGTTTCAAAGCGAGCCACGGAGGAGGGAAGGAAGGGGAACCATGAATCCTCTGCTCATGACTGCAGCAGATCGCCTCCGCCACCCGCAGGCATTCGCTCCATAACACGCACAGACATTTCCCCTTACTTTCTAGGAGGAAAAAAGTGAGTGTTATGGTGCAAAAAATACGGTATTTAAGAATATATAACACTAGAAAATAAACTTCAGAACTGTGTTGCATATCAAATCAGATGGACCTGAAGCTCAAGTTTCTTGTGATCTGGCAAAGCATTGCCAAAGGGTAACTATCAGATGAATGTATTTTTTTCTAGTCTTGTTGTAATTAGATTACATCATCTGGGCTATGTTGAGTCAATTACATTAACATGGAATGTCAAACTAGCAACTAGAAACGTAAATTTCCATTACCAAAGACCAGATATGACATGTCAAATATATTTATTTTGTTTTGCAGCCCAGTTCCTGATGAGCATATTGTTACTAATGGCGTATTAGTGGTAATCTCATTTTTTTAAAATGATTTCTTTTTTTACAAAAGTGATATTTAAATCATATCTGTTATGGGTATATGATTGTGGTATCTCGCTGTAGTTCCAAAAGTTCTTGCTTCTAATATCATTCGGCCACACATTTCGGGGTGGGGTGGGGGTGGGATTTCTGGGTCAGAAGGCTAGTGTGGGGAGGCAAAGTGTTCCTTACAGAGATTTTATTTTAAAAGAATATTCAGTGAACATGGCACATTAGAAACCTGCAAGCTATGTGGTCACTTATTTCTATGGAGATAGTCCAATCAGCAGCCTGGGAAATTAGCAAGGGCAGCAATATGTTGGGTGCATGGCGCACAGGCTGAATTCTAAACGAGGTCTAAAGCATGCGCCCCTCAGTGAAACTCCCAGTTTGATGTAACACAGGACAGTTACGAAAGATGTAGCTTCGGTGAACCGCCCCAAGTTCTTCCAATGAAGGGCAGTATATGAAAATGAATGAAAGAATGAATGAATAGTTTAATACAACCAGCGTGATGATAATGATTAGATTAATTACCCACCCTTCACTGAAGCTAATAATCTGTGGGATGTGAGTAGGGAATCAGATGCAAAAGAGCAGTGCCGGATTTACGTACAAGCTAAACAAGCTATAGATTAGGGCCCCACTCTTTTGGGGGCCCCCAAAAAAATTAAAGGAAAAAAATACTTGATGTACATTTCCAAAATATAAGATAAAGAACAAATAAAATAAAAGCTACATTCAGCACAGTGTTTTGTGTTGTGTAGGCACTATGATGTAAGTAATGGGCCCCGCCTCCTAGCCCGCTCCCTAAAATATCACTGGTTTGCTGATTTTTATATATAGGGTACCTACATTCTGCATGGACTGATTGCATGGCAACATATGAATACCTATTAGGTCCATAAATTACCATATAGCATATATTCAACACAAAAAACAGCGATAATTTGTTGTTGACAAAGGACAGCTGGACATATAAAGGGTCCCATTACCTTCAGTAGCTTAGGACCTCATTAAACCTAAATCTGGCCCTGTAAAAGAGAATAGAGCTCCTACATATGTAATAGAAGTGTGAAAGAGAAGATTTCAGAAAGGCATGCAAGTTATGCCTGCAGAAATTCCCTCCTCCACGCAACTTTCTAAGGTGGAAGTGGCTAAACATGTGGGAAGAAATAGAGCGCGATGTGGTTACTGCAGATAGGAAATAGCATCATGAAACCATGACACATCATCATGAATAAAAACAATAATATATGATCATATTAAACCCTAAAATATAATAAAGGATTCCAAATCTGTCCTGTACATGCTCATGAAGCAAACCCAGTCTCTGATTCGTCTGAAAATTAAGTCCTATAACTATCAGATTGAGGGATGCGGGTGGCGCTGTGGGTTAAACCACAGAGCCTAGGGCTTGCCGATCAGAAGGTTGGCGGTTCGAATCCCTGTGACAGGGTGAGCTCCCGTTGCTCGGTCTCTGCTCCTGTCAACCTAGCAGTTTGAAAGCACGTTAAAGTGCAAGTAGATAAATAGGTACTGCTCTGGTGGGAAGGTAAACGGCGTTTCTGTGCGCTGCTCTGGTTCGCCAGAGGCAGCTTAGTCATGCTGGCCACATGACCCGGAAGCTGTCTGTGGACAAACGCCAGCTCCCTTGGCCAGGAAAGTGAGATGAGTGCCGCAATCCCAGAGTTCTTCACTACTGGACCTAACAGGGGTACCTAACTATCAGATTAACCCTGGGACCTTTGCGTGAAGGATGGGTAATAAATAATAATAAAATATCCGTGACTATTTCAAATATATAAAGGTAAAGGTACCCCTGCCCGAACGGGCCAGTCTTGACAGACTCTGGGGTTTGTGCGCCCATCTCACATCTATTGGCCGGGGGCCAGCGCTGTCCGGAGACACTTCCGGGTCACGTGGCCAGCGTGACAAAGCTGCAACTGGCGAGCCAGCGCAGCACACGGAACGCCGTTTACCTTCCCGCTGGTAAGCGGTACCTATTTATCTACTTGCACCCGGGGGTGCTTTCGAACTGCTAGGTTGGCAGGCGCTGGGACCGAGCAGCGGGAGCGCACCCCGCCGCGGGGATTCGAACTGCCGACCTTTCGATCGGCAAGCCCTAGGCGCTGAGGCTTTAACCCACAGCGCCACCCGCGTCCATTTCAAATATATACTTGAAGGTAATAAAACCACCGATATTCTATTTTATTAAATTCTAGTCATTAAATTTTATTAAATATGGTGATTAAAAGTAGATTCATATATTGAAGCATCTGTTTATTATGGTCAGTGACCAGTAGAGTCTCTCTCATATATATAAGACTTTGGCTGAAAGGGATGAGATGTTAGGAAGCACACATACCTGCATGCTCTCCTCCTTGGTAACATCTACTACAAAACATATGACATTATATCTGATCTCTTGGCCCACACAAGTAGTAGCTAATAAAACTGACTGGGGTTGTGGATAAACACCATAATGATGCCATGCTACCTGTTTTATATTAGCAGATGTCACGGTGGGGAGAGGAAGGAGAGACATGGGCCTATATGAGACAGAAGCAGGATCCCTGGTGTGTTGAGTCTCTGGGTCAAAATTATGCAGCCAGGTTCTGTGCATGTGTACCAAGAAATATGCACTTATGATAATTACTCAAAAGCAAGGCCCACTGTATTCAGGGGTAAGCGTGCTTAGGACTGCAGCTGTAATTTATGGTTAAGATCATTTCTAGAAGTTTGGTCAATTCTTTCCACATTTGGGCAGGAGGACTAAGCCATTTCACAACAAAATACCATCGAATGAGTTCATCATGTATGTCTCTTGTGGCTTAGCAGTCACTATGTTTATGCACATTTATGTTGATGTCATGCATTTACAACTGGCAAACAGCTCTGGCACCATCACAGGGATGATGAACCTTTTTCAGTCGAGGGCTGCCTTCTCCAAAGCTTTCCAAACTTTTCATGTTGGTGACACACTTTTTAGACATGCATCATTTCTCGACACAGTAATTCAGTTTTACTAGCAAACCGAAGGGTGACTAACCGCTTTCCAGCCCTGGGAGCAGCGTGGGAAGCGTTCGTGTGACACACCTACATCAACACACTAACGTGTAGTGTGTAATCCGTCAGGGCCCCCTAGTTTCAGCTCCCCCCTTCCCCCTCTGCCCACCATTTTGGGCTCTCCCATACTCCCATGAAATGGACTGAGGGCCATATGCCAACCCCTATTCTATAACTTATTGGCATATTCCAGGCTTGTTCTAAAGGATCTGTTACATCACAGCTACGTCGTGACCAGTAAGGTTTTACCTTATGCTCTTTTATTTCCCTTTCTCTTCTTATAGTCTCGTGAAATTTCCTGCTTGGGTGTACAGGTGAATGGAGGGACAGCAATGAAGAAGAAACAAGGTGGTTAATATGTACCTTTATGTATAGCTATAAATAGATTTACAGTTAATGGTTTCAAAGGTTTTATCATTAAAACTCTTTACTTGCTCATTAAAAGTCTCATCGCTGGACCTTTGCAAACAAACACTTTGGTTATTTTGCTATTTTAATGTTGTTGTTGTTTAGTCGTTTAGTCATGTCCGACTCTTCGTGAGCCCATGGACCAGAGCACGCCAGGCACTCCTGTCTTCCACTGCCTCCCACAGTTTGGTCAAAACTATTTTAATATGATGTGCTAATTTGCTTCCACTATAGTGTCTAATCAAATAATACTTATTTTGAACACAAATGTAAGCGCAAGCCCGAATGGGGGAAAAAAAATCAAAGCTGATTTAAATGATCAAGTGTATACTAAGACATATTGATGTAGTATATTTTACATAGTAAGTAAATGAATGATTATCATAATCTATAGGTCTCAATGCATTTAAGGTGGTGTTCCCTTTGAAAACTGCATTTAAACTAAAGCATGGAATACATCTGGGCAATATTGCTCAGTTGCAATTAGCACTTCATCTTATTATGCCTGTTCTATATCAGCCACACTATCTCCCAGTCCATTTCCAGGCCCAGCCCAAGTTTATTGAAGGGTTGTTGTTGTTTAGTCGTTTAGTCGTGTCCGACTCTTCGTGACCCTATGGACCAGAGCACGCCTCTGGTAGGGTAGGGTTAAAAAAATATCAGTAATCTTTATTGGCACCTTAGCAGAATTAATTATCTTATGAAATCATAATTTCATTGCCAACAGCATATGTGTGAAAGATTAATGGTGGAATGGAATGTTCTGATTGATGTTGGCATGCACATCTTCTCGGCTTGGCTCCTGATCCCCAGAGTTCTGGCACTTGTCCCACACACACCAGTGTCAAGAACTGAGCTTCAGAAAACTGAGCAAATGTGGCAGCAAACTATAGAGCTGTGAACCTACCACTAGAGCAGGGGTGGCTGGTGGCCATTAGGAGTGGTAGGGCAGAAGGCAGAGAGGCCAACAGGAGGTGAGCCAGAGCCAAGGACAGGTGAAGCCCATTAATTTTACTTTTGTCCCCATCCTCCTCCCACTTGAGTTCTACAAGAGTAAAACTGAGACTGAGGAAGAAGCTGGCAGGCAGTGTTACCCTCTGAACTAGTTGTAGGTAAGAAGGCAGGCAAGTAGTGGCTGGCTGAGGGCAGACTAAGGTTGGTAGGGCAATGCCCCATTTGCCCTAATCCAGTGGCCCATCTAGTTCTCAAAATGGCCAACCAGATGCCTATGGGAAGCCTCCAAGCAAGACCTTCCTGTGATTCCCAGCAACTGATATTCAGAAGCATACTGCCTCCAACATATAGCCATTATGGTTAGCAGCCCATTCTTTATTCTTTCATGGATTTATCTAAACTTCTTAAAGTTTTGTCAGAAGGTAGGCAGGTGATCTTGGAGGAATCAAGACTGCAGTCAGAGGGGCAGTGCCCTATTTTCCATAATGGACCAGACTCCATTGAACCAGAGGCATCACAAAATCTCCTCCAGCTAGAAATGGAGGTGGGCTAGTGGTAGTTGCGTGTCGAGGTCCCCAAGCCACCCCCCAATAACTCACACATCACACATCAATTTTGGTTTGGGTTTTTGGCACGATTTTGGCCACAACTTTATTTAAATACATCCAAGTGAGTGGTTGCTTAGGCATTGGTTCCGACTATCTGTCCTTGCCCAGGGGACAGAACTGGACTTTTGGATTCCAGCAAAAGCCAGTGCGGGAAACAAATTTTGGGGAGAAAATGAAGCTGGGCCTCTGTCCCTCACTTCTCACCCTCATTCTCCTGGTGGCTTGCAAGTCTGATGCCAGGGACAAGGACGAAAAGAATGGCAAGCCCCTGGATTCCTTTAACGGAATTCCCTTTCCGCACCACCATTGGAGGGGTAGGCACTTACCCCTCCACCAACCAATCTGAACCAATGCCTAACCGCCAACCTTACAAGTTGTGACGATTTGCTATGCAGTAGGCAAAACCGAATGACACCAGCCAATCAGCCATATGGACAAATTCCGACCAGGCCCCTGCCTCAAAGCAGACGACCCCATGACAGGCATAGCAAGGTCAAGTGAACAACCCCCCCCCCAATACAGGGAGGGTGGGCGGGTGATCCGGTGCAAGCAGCCAAGAGAATGCTCAAAGTTGGGTGTCCAGTATTTAAAACCTCTGACCCCTCCTTCAAAATCGGCAACAAGCAGTTCTCCCCAGTGACCCGATTAACCAATACACTGCCTGGGTCCCTCCACAAATCCGCCCAGCAACAATGGGGTGGCTTGTATCCCCCACCGCAACACGCGCTCTCTGCTAGGGAGAACACGTTTTACATACCTACACATCTGGAAGGGAGAGTGAGGTCACATGAGAATGGCGCTGACACCAGTAAGATTAGTTTGGACCAGGAGTCGCCAAAATGGGGCTCTCCAGATGTTGGATTGAAGCTCATGTCAATACTCATCTGGCATGGCCATCAGTCAGAGGAGATGGGAGTTGTAGTCCAGCAATATTTTGAAGGCAGCATGTTGGCTACCCTTTTGCTAGAATCTTTGTTTGCTTTTTTTAGGAGAATTTATACATGCTCATGAACTGAATAAAGGTATGTTGTGACAATTACATCAGGGTTCTTTATGTCCTTTGTAGAGCAAAACTTCACATTCTCTGTGGAAGGATCCTATGAAGAGAGCCAGGACTTTACGTTGGGCTCTGAGCTGTGCCCTGCTGATCCTCTTGTGTTTCACAGCATCAAGAATATGGAATCTGCACTGGAGAGTGAACCAGCAAAGAAGCCACGCTCTGTACGTTTTTAAACCTTCTCTTCAATTTAAAAATCAATGTAAAGCTACCTCCACTGTATAAAATGCTTTCATTTTACATCAAAATACTGAGGAGATATTTTGACATATATATATATATATATATTTGCTTTCGTAGATTTTCACGGGTATAGGAATGCAGGTTTTGGTGTCTTCGGGTGTCTTCCCGTGTAAGAGTCGGGGTGTCTGTGCGACGTTTCGACGAGGTCTCACTCGTCATCTTCAGGCTGGTGCTTTCGGCTTCTTGTTCCTGTTCCAGTAACAAGAAGCCGAAAGCACCAGCCTGAAGATGACGAGTGAGACCTCGTCGAAACGTCGCACAGACACCCCGACTCTTACACGGGAAGACACCCGAAGACACCAAAACCTGCATATATATATATATATATATATATATATATATATATATATATGTCTTTTGACATATATATATATATATATATATATATGTCAAAAGACATATATATGGTCTGGAGAAAGTGTGTGAGCATAATTTTAATTTTTCTTCTTTCTCTTTCAGTGTACTCCTGGTGAAAGTAATGATGCAAATAAAAGACTTTGCTTCACTTTGCCTCTTGATTCACTTAGTTTGGAAAAAGAAGTGACCATAGGCAAGGTACCGTAAGCATTGTTTCGTAGTGGAAGAGGAAAATCAGGGAGGAAATATATTTATTTATTTTAGTATATGTGCTGCCAAATTCATTTGTTTATTAACAAAATTCATACACCACTTGATTGTGTGTGTGTGTGGGGGGGAAATCCTCCAAGTGGTTGTTCTATTTACAAATAGAAGATGAATAGCAGAAGATTAGTAAGTCAGCAATTACATACTATCCATCAGTGTTTTGTTTCCCCCCAAAAAATATTCATTTTATAAAAACAAACAATACAAACAAATTCTTGTCTTATCCTTATTTTTTCTAAACATTGTTAAGTGAGCTTCCCCAAGTCCCCCCTATCTGATTTTCATTTTACCTCATCTTTAGCAGTTTACATATATTATAATTTTTAATCATTTTTTAAATCACACTTACTTAAAATCTTCACATCCCTTGCAAATCTTACTATTTTAAAATACACTATCTTCTACTTCTAACCCTACAGCCTGTATCCACTTCCAAAGCTATTCTAAGATTTAAATATTAACATATTTTTTTCAAATATTCTTTAAACTTCTTCCGATCTTCCACTGTCTCTTCTCTCTGGTCCCGGAGTCTCCCAGTATGTTCGGCAAGTTCCATATAGTCCATCATCTTCATCTGCCATTCTTTGATAGTTGGTACATCTTGTTTCTTCCAATTCTTTGCTAATAATCTTCTCGCAGCTGTTGTGGCATACAGGGAAAAAAGTAACATCCTTTTTGGGGATTTCACCCCACTCTATCCATCACAGTGTTAAGGGGCTTCAGTTAATTGTAGCAGGACCATAGAATCTATAATTCCATGAGACCACAGGAGGCTGCCTCATACCAAGCCAGAGTCATGGGTCTGTCTAGCTCAGCATCGTCTATGCTAGTATTCCCCAATCTGGTACCCCATCCAGATGTTGTGGACAACTCCCATCAGCCCCAGCCAGCATGGCCAATAGGCAGGGTGAATGGGAATTGTAGTACAAAACATCTGGAGAGCATCAGCGTGAGGAAAGCTGATCTATACTGACGGGCAGCAGCTCTCCAGAATTGGGATCTTTCCCAGTCTTACCTAGAGAGCCAGGGATTGAACCAGAGACTTTTTCTGTGCAAAGTACCTGCTGTACCTCTGATCTTATCAAGTTGGTAAGGATAATTCTACGCAAAAATGTGGAGAAACTGGAATGGGCAGGACAAATTTGTTGATCGTTCAGTGTCTGGAAGTACAAAATCTGGGGCACAGAAGGTTCAACATTTAGGTATGGGGAAATTGCACCCAACATGGTCCTGCTAGAAAGTATGTGGGCAGGATGATGATGATCATACAGAAAGGAACTGTGCCACTGCTGCATTTGTATGATTCCTTAACACACATTGCCAGAAAGCCATGGGAATAAATGAAGGGAAGCAGCTCACACACCACCACCAGTAAGTGTGCAAGGGAGAACCTGTGGCACTTCAATTCAATTGGACTCCAATTCACATCCGCCAGCATGAAAAAATAGGAATTGGAGCCTAGCAACTTAAGCGTTTCTCGGCTAATGACACCTGCTTTTTCAAACTTGAAGAAGTGATTCATACATTTTGCCTATCATGCTTGTGAATAGGATGACTGCAGTCAAGGGAGAACTTAGCTCCTTTAAGAGTTGTGTAGAAAGAAAGCTGTGTAGAAAGACTCCATGGGGTCACAAAGAGTCGGACATGACTAAACAACAACAGAACAAAGTGCTTCAATGAGCAAAACCTTTTCTCATCTTTGGATGACAGACTATAGGTGTTTATGTAACCTCATCCACACAACTATTAAAGGTCCAGTTGCTGTGGCTACTTGTGGATTAAATTCTGGTGGAGATCTGCTTCCCTCCCCCCTCCCTCCCCCCCTCTCTCTTACACTCACACACACTAGTGATTTCTAAAAGTTGCGTGGATTGTTCTGCAGCTCCTAATATTACTTCATGGACTTCTACTACTACTACTACTACTATTCATACTCCACCCATTTGACTGGGTTGCCCCAGCCATTCTGGGTGGCTTCCAACATTTATAAAAACATAATAAAATATTAAATATTAAAAACTTCCCTTTACTGGGCTGTCTCCAGATGCCTTTTAAAGGTTGTGTAGTTGCTTATCTTCTTGGCTTAGGGGTCACATAACTCCATACCCTCCAATATTTCTCTGATGAAAATAGGGATGTTCTGAGTAAAAGCGGGACATTCCAGGATCAAATACAAGACCCCATTTTGCTAGCCCTGAATGGAGGTATGTGTGATGTGTGGCTGCTGCCTGCTTTCCTCTGGGGATACCAGGCAGGAAGACCAAACAGTATGGCAGGTTACTGACAACATTCCATCTTTTCTCTCTCTCTCTCTAGGACAAAACAGTTGATCTATGTGTGGACGTAAAAGAATGGTAACACGATAGTGTTAATTTTACCCAACTCTGCCTACTTGACTTCTATTTACTATCTGAAATATATATCTAAATAATTAGAGGATTATAGTACATTGAGGGGGGCTCCTAGGATTTGGCCAGATTTGGTACATGAAGTATTTACATGAAACTAGTAAATACTAGCTGTGGGGGATAATATAGGGAATGAAGTTTAACTCTCCCTCTGCCAAGGTCCTGAAGCTGCTATTGGCCTCTAAGAGGGGTCAATGGAAGCTTTCCTTGAAATGGAAACATTTGCTTTGGATACGTGTTTTTTGTTGAGACTGTGGCTCTTCATAAGAACATGATAACAAATGGAGGGTGGGGGGGGATGCAGTTCACTGATGCTTTCTTTGTTCTGCTCTGGCCTACATGCAAGGCTGAGAAACCTGGATGTGCGTTTGGGGTATGAACTATGTATGGATGAACAAACAGTTATACAGAAACGGAAGAAGTTTGTTGCAGCTGCCCTGGAAAGGGCTCTCGGCTTAAAGAAGGGCTTACAAGATCATGAGGTACGCAGGACAAAATTTTGCTTAATAAATATTTGGTATGAAGGATTTAGCCTCTCTCTTTTTTTTACCAAAAGATGCTTCGTAGGCACAGTTTGACTGTGTATTTTTAATTTGTGTGACTGTTTTCAGCAAATAAAACAAAAAAAACAAACAAACAAATAAAATACTGCAAATCACCATAAAGGGATATATCTGAACATGTATGTGCTGGGATACTGCCAGGGAGACAAAGTCCATCATGACTCCACGTCGTCTCCGGACGTCCATCGATCTCCCGTAGACACACAGTATCCGCAATTAGCAACACGAGCTCCAGAAATAGCTTGCCACATTCCAGAGCTGATGCACGCTCTATCAGCAGATAATGCACAGCGAAAGATGCACTCAGGAGAGCATTATTTACAAGTTTATTCAGCGTTGATCAGAACAAAGAAAACATGACTGCCTGCTTCAGTGTCTCAGGCGCAGAGAGAGAAACGAAAGCATAGACACAACAGAAACATCCTGTGAACAGGAAATACGCAGGCTGTGACACAAACATCCTGCTCCCTCTCTAGGAAGGCGCTGGCCAAGATGCCAGAGATGGTTGAGGGTTTGAACATCAAACCCTGTAAGTTTCACATGAAATGTGTATCTTGTGCAGAGAACAAGGTGAAGGTTGCTCCAAAAGGCAAGGAGTCTAGCAGGCAGGCTTCCAAACCCTACCAGCTAGTGCATGCAGACCTAGTAGGTCCACTTGCGCCCTCTCTGGGAGGAGCAAGGTACTTCATGGTTCTAATTGATTCTTTTTCCAGGTAAATTCATGTGTTTATGCTCGAGCAGAAATCGCAAGCGTTTCCGAAGTTCAAGGCATTCTGTGCTTGGTTGGAGAATGTTCACGGTAAACGTATTGGCTGTCTCTTTACTGATCGGGGCGGGGAGTTCACTTCTCAGCAGTTTGAAGCTTTCCTGACTGAGAAGGGAATCCAGCATGACTTGTCAATGCCTAGATTGCCATGGATGAATGGGCTTGCGGAGCAAGCAAATCAATCGTTGCTGCAAGGAATGAAAACCTTGTTGCATGATGCCAATCTCCCTGATAAGTTTTGGGGGGAGGCTCTGTCGAATTTTGCTTACACTTTTAATCGAAGATTGTCATCACCTATTGGTTGTACCCCCTATGAGAAGATGTTTGGTAAGAAACCCAACATCAAGCACATGAGAATCTTTGGTTCTGACATGTGGGTACACACCCCACAGAGCAACAAGCTTGGGAAGCGTGGGGCACATGGTTTGTTCATGGGGTACGAAAAAGGTGCATACAGGGTATGGATGACTGATTCTAAGTCCATTAAATTCACAAAGAGTGTTGAATACAATCCTATGTGGGGGAAAAATGTGGGAATTTTCCAGAGTTACCCAGAGGAGGATGAAGGTGATGTGAAGAAAGCAGATAATGTTGAGGAAGCTGAGGAAGCTGAGGATGATGATGATGATGATGATCAGAGTTCGGATTCCAGTTCAGTGGGCGGCGCTTTTGCTGGTGTCAGTGACAGTGATGACACAGCAGACTACAAGAGCGCAAAGGCCTCAGTCAGACCATCTGATGCATCTGACAATGAACTGGAAGAACCACTGTTCACAATTGGTCACTTTTCTCCTAAGAAAGAGGAGATGAGTCCAGAAGACTTGCGTCTAGTCTGAGCGAGCCATGAAGGGCAGACCTCCAAAGAGATTTGCTGATGAGTTTGCTAAGACAGCAACTGCTGTTCTTAGTAGCTCAGAGAAGGTGTGGGAACCTTCAAGCTTCAAAGAGGTTCAGGAGTTAACCTCTAAAGATGCTGAGCCTTGGCTAAATGCCATGAAGGCTGAAGTTGATTCTTTGAACAGGAACCAAACTTGGGAACTGGTACCGGTAGTCCCAGGAATGAGACTGGTTGGCAGCAAATGGGTCTTCAAGGCCAAGACAGACCAGAATGGCAAGGTAGTCAGACACAAAGCCAGATTGGTTGCCAGAGGTTTTTCACAGGTACCAGGACAGGATTACCACGAGACCTACTCACCCACCGTCAAATATGAGAGCATTCGGCTGATGCTCATGATTGCTGCAGAGGAGAAACTGCATGTTTCCCATCATGACATTAATACAGCTTTTTTGTACGGGATTTTGGGGGAGGAGCTGTTTATGCTTCCACCTGATGGGATGCAGATACAGAAGGGAATGGTCTGTAAACTGCGGAAATCCTTATATGGTCTCAAGCAGAGTGCAAGGTGTTGGAACACAAAACTCACTGAGACGTTGCTTTCTCTAGGTTTTCACCAGGGCAAAGCTGATCCATATGTGTTTGTCAAGGAGGAGGGGCAAAACAAACTGTATTGTTTATGTTTTGTTGATGATCTTCTGATGTTTTGGAAGAATCAGGCTTTGTACCGAAGCATCCTAGCTTAGCTGAAGGAGCACTTTGACATGAAGGATCTTGGTGATGTATCCAACTATCTTTCTCTGCAGGTAGAAAGGGACCAAGCAGGTAATTTTCTGGTACATCAAACACAGAAAATTGCTGATGTATTAACCAGGTTGAATTTGGTTGATGCAAACCCAGCAGACACACCGATGGTGACAGGTTACCAGGTAGACAGTACTGCTGAAGCGTTTTCTGACACAACGCTGTACAGATGCATTCTAGGCAAGTTGAATTTCATTGCTAGATGCTGAAGACCTGACATAGCTGTAAGCTGTAACCTGCTTAGCAGACATGCCAACAATCCTACGGTTCAGGATTGGAAAGCTCTGAAGCGCATAGTCCGCTATTTGAAAGGGACTATGCACTACAGGCTGAGGTTCACCAGTCAGAAGACTGGAGGTCTTGAAATCTTTGCAGATGCAAGTTTTGGAAGTGACACCACGGATGGTACGAGCACTTCTGGAGTATGCTACATGTATAACCACTGCCTGTTTGACTGGTTGTGCAAGAAGCAGACGACAGTGAGCCTAAGTTCCTGTGAAGCAGAACTCAATGCTCTGTCATTTTCACTCATGGATTGGTGAATGGTTGATGCAACTGTTTAAGGACATCAGAGTGTCTGTGAAATGTCCTGTACAAGTGTATCAAGACAATAGATCATGTTTGGCTTTGCTGAACTCAGAGAGTTGCAAGCAAAGAACCAAGTACTTGCAGATTAAGCTACATCGTGCAAGAGAGTGTATTCAGAAAGGACTCATTCAGGTGTCCTACATGCCAGGAAATGAAATTCCTGCTGATCTGTTGTCTAAGGTTGTTAACAGAGAACAACTTAAGGTTTACGTACAAAGGTTGCAATTGGGTTG